>NC_090837.1:29034615-29353076 GCF_028021215.1 Eschrichtius robustus
AGGTAAAGCGAGTGGCCCGCACGACACCAGCTGAGCGCAGGTCACTTCCCCGCACGTTCCGCTCTCAGCCACCAGGACTCAGGGCCGCAGACCCGCGCGCGTCCGGGGACCGCCGCTCGGACCCCCACCCCGCCCCCTCCCCCGGGGCCGGACTCACCATCAGGAGCGTGCACCCCGAGAGGTCGGGCACCGAGTCCCCGCAGGGGACGAACATGGTCTGGCCGGCTGCTACAGCGGGAAGAGCCTGCGGCCGGAAGTACGGGCAGGCGGCACGCGGGGGTCCTACGAGGCCTTCGGCTCGGGGTCCTTCGAGGCCCCCGGCACGGGGTCCTGAGGTGCCCGTCCAACCGCCTGCCGAGGCGGCGCGCGGCAGGGCCTGCGTGGAGGGGCGGTGGCAGGGGCGGCGCCGCGGGGAGCCGGCAGGCACCGCGCGGAGGCGGCGGGCGGGGCCAAGCGGGGGGCGCCGGCCGAAATGACTGACAGGCGGCGCGGGGGCAGCCCGGCCGCCGTTTGGAAACAGCAGTTGGCCCCGCCCGGTTTCCCCGCCGGCCTGACGCGGCGGCCCGGGAGCGCGCGAGTTGAGCCGTCGCGGGCTCTCGCTCTGCCGCGGAGACGCTGCGGCGGCCGGGGCGCCCGAAAGGGAACCCAGCATGTCGCTGCCTCCGGAGAAGGCGTCCGAGCTGAAGCAGCTCATCCACCAGCAGCTGAGCAAGGCGAGGCGGGGCGGACGGCGGGGGCCGGGCGGCGGGGGCCGGGCCGGGGCGGGAGGCAAGCCCCGCGGAGCCGCGTCGAGCACGGCTGTGGGGCCGCAGGCCGTCGCTTCACCGGCGAGGTGGCGGCGGAGGGGCTGCTGGTGCTCGGGGCTCAGCTGGGGCCCCGCAGCAGCCGCCCCACGCCCGCCGCGCGCCTGTGCCGAGTGTCGGCGTCTTTCAGCCCCGCCGTGGTCCTGACACGGCACTGTGTCCCTCAGATTCATAAAGGGTCAGTCAGTTAACTCACGGTCACATCTAAAAAGTTGAAAGCTGACATTTAGCCTTTGATCGTCTCCTGCAGGTCTCTGCTCTACTCTCAAAAGGCTGGTTTCGGTTGAGTGTTATTTGTGGGGAAATGCTAGCAAAGGTAATAGATAAGCAGTAGAGCTTATTTTTAGGGTTTGTACTAAAAAATTCATCTTTAAAGTTTTTTTTCCTTTTAAAAACGTTATCTTTATTCTCAGTGAATTTCGGTGACAATTTCACATTTATTGTTACTTTAGAGGTCTTCCTGAATTTAGTCTATCTACACTCTCATTATGATTACTATTTTTTGGGGGGCGGGTCAGTATTTTAGAAAGAGGTTAGCTAGTTGGCAATCTTTGACTGATTTGTAACGTTGTAAGTCGTAATGCGAGTTTTCTGCATAGATGGATGTCCATGGCAGGATAAGAGAAATCCTTGCTGAGACCATACGGGAAGAACTGGCACCTGATCAGCAACAGTTATCAACGGAAGATTTGATCAAAGCCCTTAGACGCCGGGGAATCATTGATGATGTGATGAAAGAACTTAATTTTGTTACTGTGAGTAATCTTTTAGAGGAAAAAATTTGAGAGTCTAAGTATATTCTCATGCTTACTGCTGCTCATAGGGTCCATATTTGGGGCCTCTCCTTTTAGTAAAACTACTTTTTAAATAAGACCATTTTGAATAGTAATATCCTTGTCTCAAGTATGAGCTACTCTACCCTTGAATGGAGCAGGTAGGATTATGCCTCAGTGAAATTGGATTTATGGACCTGATTATTCCCTTTACAGTGAGAGTTTTTTCTTGTTATTTTCTAGGTCTGTAAGTATATATATTAGTCAAATTAGTTCACTCCAACCTAATTCTTTTTTACTAATATTCTATAATTTTTCTAGATTAAGCTTATTTTTAAAATAAACACATTCTTTTGGCACTGTGTTTTCTAAGATGAACAAATTATCAGTCTCTTTAAGAAAATAATTGTCTGCATAAGAACCTTCAAATCTTTTCATACAAATAGGTCAGTAGTGAGGTGATGGCCTCTCAGTGCACAAATTAGTAAGTAGGTCTTCTTTTGAAAATGAGGCAATAATGAGAGACTGTGACCTCAATACCTAGGTAATATATTGTGAAAATTGGATGGGCTTCATAATACACCAGGGAATAAGTGTTTTAGTACAGCATCCTTTTTTGGTTTTTGAGGTTTATAAACTCATTTGTTATAAAAATTGACCTAGTAACAGCTTCTGCTGTGTGAATGTGTCACTTCCTTATTAAAATCAGTTCTGTTCCTGGTGGAATCACAAGCCAGATGTTATATGAGGTTTGGAGAAAATTTAACCTTCTGTAAAGTGTTAAGAATTTGTTTTAGCGTTCTGTGGACATGGCTTGAAGATCATTAATTCCTTCGTGTTAGACTTTAGGCGTGACCAGTTGCATTACTGTTTTGTCAGGCTTTTCATTATTTTAACTATGCTAGGAAAGTAAGGACATTTTGAGGGGGTTTTATCCTATCTGCTTTTGGTTCAGTTCTTAGTCCCATTATTGGCATTTCCTTGCTTAACTATGATTTTTGTTTTCTAATTTGTTTTGATTTTTTTCTGCCATTCTAGGATAATGTTGATCAAGAACTCCCTTCCTCTCCAAAACAACCTGTTGGCTTTACTGACAGACAATCAACGTTGTTAAAAAAAAGTATGTGTATTTCTTTTTAACATTAATTTAGTTGTGGATAGTACTGCATATTGATGGGCTATACTGTTTGGTATTTGATAGAAAACATTTCAATTTTTTTTTCCATAATGAAATACTTATATTTTTGTGATTAATCATCCAAAAAACCTAGATTCTATTTTGCATGAAGTATGTCAGAAGATTTAATGTATAGCTGAGTGGAAGCAAAAACAGGACCACCTGTTTCTCATATTTTATTAATATAGCTTATAAATTGTACAGCCTTGCTTTTTTAATGGCAGTGTAATTATCTAACAAGTATACTAGCTGAGTTGGTAATTGTTTGAGTTGGTTTGTGGAGGTGAAGGAATGTTGGATAAGCAACTAAAAAATAAAGGTATCCTAAACCTTGGCTCTGACTCCTTTCTAGCTGGGAGAAAGTAGCCAGAGTGTAAATTCAGAAAAAGATATCATATTAGGTATCTTTTCTTCGCGGGGTACACGGGGGGGCCTGGTATATAGTAAATATGTTACTCTTTCTTTATTTAGTCTTTGGTTTTATTTTTGTCAAGTTATTATTTCCTATTGTCTTGATCACATTGCTTAAGTTAATTGGCAGTTTCCTCATATATATTGCTACACTTTACAGCTAATATTGATCCAACACGGAGGTATCTTTACCTTCAGGTTTTGGGTGGAAAAGCTTTCTTGGAACACCTGCAAGAACCTGAGCCTATACCAGGACAAGCTTGTTCAACCTTTACTTTATGTTTACATTTTCGAAACCAACGTTTTCGTTCTAAACCTGTTCCATGTGCCTGTGAACCAGATTTTCATGATGGCTTTTTACTTGAAGTACACAGAGAAAATTTAGGTAAGGAGCAATAATAAATTGCCATTTAATTTTGTAAATCTTTGTTAGGTTTTATTGCAGTACAACTTCTGCAGTAAACAACTTCTGCTTAAGGAGAGATTTATAATGGATGAATCTCCCGGTCTTTTGTTTTATTTATTTTCCCTTGCTGCTTTTTTCTACGTAAACTATTTATACCTACCTTCTTGCTTTATTTTTTGCAAATTTGTTTTCCCTGAATATTATTTTTTGACTGTTTTAATGGTTGGTTCTTTAGTAATAAAAATTTAAATGCTTGTTAGGTGGAGAATGAGACAGGATCCTCATTTATGAAAGATGGCTAGATTTACGATGTCACGTAACTTTTACAATCAAAGTTTAGATGTGAATCTATTACTCATTGTTATGACTTTAAAATTATGATGCTTGATTACTGTAATTATTTAACATTGTTTCTTTCTGTAAAGGTATCTTACATACTTTAGTTGTCAATATCAAAATCTTTATAACATATTTGTAAACTTAACAGTTTTATAATTATACGTTCAGAATTTTAGATTACTGAGATGGCTAATGCACTACTAAAATTTTGTTATTTTTTACCTGGTGAAAAATGTTACCTTAATAAGGCAGTTAATGGCTTAAATTGCTAGTTCCAAGGTGCTGGATCTTTCAGTTTTGTGTAGATAATACAGTGGTTGTTTCTAGAGGTTTTGGGATAAAGGTATTTTATTCCTAAAGTACCTTTATTAAAGGGGAATAATGGTATAATGGTACCTTTATTAAAGGGGAATATTAAAGGGGAATGTTGACATGTTTGAAGGCCTTTTATTGTGGTAGCATATATTATTTATGTACTTTTGAAGAGCAGACTTACCTCTTAGAGGTCAGAAAACACCAATATGCATTAAGTAACTAGGTAACTTGTCACAGTTCCACCAGTCCTCTCAAAAGTTAGTGATACAAATAGGACTGTACTTTTATTCCCAGTCTGTATCATGCTTCCTGAGGCATTGCCAACTTGCTCTGTTTGGTTTTATTTGTTTATTATTAGTATCCTTTTCAATGAAAGTATTCTTTTACGTTGGTCTAACTGGATATGTAATGTGGTGTAATTTTTTTTGTTTATGTTGCTAGGTGATGGAACTAGAATGGCTGATTCAACAACAATGTTATCAATAAGTGACCCAGTTCATATGGTGCTAATCAAAACAGACATATTTGCCGAGACCACTTTAGTAGCATCCTATTTTCTTGAATGGCGATCAGTTTTGGGCTCAGAAAATGGAGTCACCAATCTTACTGTGGAACTTATGGGTGTAGGTATGATGATTAATATCACTGTTACCTTTTTATAGCCACAGTTGGTTTGTAAATACATTTTACATTTTAAAAATGCCTTTGTGGGCTTCCCTGGTGGTGCAGTGGTTGAGAGTCTGCCTGCTAATGCAGGGGGCACGGGTTCGAGCCCTGGTCTGGGAGGATCCCACGTGCCGCGGAGCGACTGGGCCCGTGAGCCACAGCTGCTGAGCCTGCGCGTCTGGAGCCTCTGCTCCACAGCGAGAAAGGTCGCGATGGTGAGGGGCCCGCGCACCGCGATGAGGAGTGGCCCCCGCTTGCCACAGCTGGAGAAGGCCCTCGCACAGAGGCGAAGACCCAACACAGCCAAAAAAATAAGTTAATTAATTTAAAAAAAAATGCCTTTGTAAGCCAAGGGGGAAACGTGTAAAAAGAGTTTCATTGGAATTACAATTGGACTCCAGTATTATAATTTTAGGAAATGTCTTGAGTAGTGTGAGTATAGAACTTCACTGTCACTCTGGCCTTGTCTTAAGGAAAAAAATTTTTTTTCTGTGAGATGCATAAAGAAATCTTGAGGGCTTTTTTCCTCCAAATTTATTTGCTATGAAGAAAGTTAAGATTCTTCACACACGCATGAACCCACTCACCCATACGTGACAACCTCCATCCTAGCACAGCCCAGAATACTGCGCATCCCATCAGTGCCAGGGCCTTCCTGTACCAGCGGTTCTTGCAGAACATGGAGTAGGTATTCTTCTAACCTTTTACAGGTGGGAAAGGGGCTCAAAGAAGGGCTAATTTGCTCAATGTCAGTATCAATGGTAGTATTGTTTGAGAACAGAGATGGTACCTGTCTTGTCACCATTGTTTTCCTGGACTCTTGCATGCTACCTGATATGTAATAAATATTTGCTAGTGGAATGAAGAACAAAATAAAACCTGCACTGTTTTAAACACTACATATTATGCAATTACTAGGTTGACCAAAAAGATCTTATGGAAAAACCTGGACGAACCTTTTGGCCGACCCAATACTTGTGGTATTGAAATTTGGTTACAGAGTTAAACTTGGCCAATGGACAATAGAGCTTTAGTAATTTAGATTTTGATAAGTTAGAACCCAGAATACGTTTTTCCATAAGTAAATAGTAGGGAGAAAGCTCTATGTAGGAGATTTTTTCAAAAAAGTACTTATTTATTTATTTGGCTGGGCTGGGTCTTAGTTGCGGCATGCGGGATCTAGTTCCCTGAGCAGGGATTGAACCCGGGGCCCCTGCATTAGGAGTGCAGAGTCTTAACCACTGGACCACCAGGGAAGTCCCAGGATATTTATTCTCAAAAGAGATACTTATTATTTGTTTTCAAATACAGACCTAACACTATAGTCATAGAATGACCTGGAAATTTCTGATTCATCAAAGAAATATTAAATAGTTCTGGTGTGAAGTATATTTGTTTTCTAATTCTTTAGATCCAGGCATGGATTAAAAATTTGTACTCACATGTAATGTGAAAAATGGGAAGGGATAAATGGAAATTACTATATGTGACAAAATATATAAATATTTTCTGAGAATGAGGTGTTAACAGTTGCTTTGTACTCAGCCATAAAAAGGAATGAAATTGGGTCATTTGTAGAGACATGGATGGACCTAGAGAGTGTCATACAGAGTGAAGTAAGCCAGAAAGAGGAAAACAAATATCGTGTAATAATGCATATATGCAGAATCTAGAAAAATGGTACAGATGATCTTATTTGCAAAGCAGAAATAGAGACACAGATGTAGAGAACAAATGTATGGATACCAAGGGGGGGTGGGGTGGGAGGAATTGGGAGACTGGGATTGACACATATACATTATTGATACTAAAAAAAAAAGAAGAAAAAAAAACCAGTTGCTTTGACTTTGTTTTTAATGAAGATAAAAATCAAGAATCATAAATTCTTTAGGTCTGAAAAGTCCTTTAAAATGTAATTTGGAAGCTAAGAAAATAGGTAATCTCCTTATAACTAGATAAAGGCCTTTGAACAAAATAAAAACTAATTTGATTTGGTTCATTTTTAATATGAATATTAAAGGTGACATTAAATATTATCTTTATTCCATGTAAGTGGTAAAGCACAAAAATTCTTAAATTATTTTGGTTAAACTTTGATTGACTAAATATATATAGTATTGAAACTTTTGAAGTTACATTTATTTACATTTACAGGCACAGAATCAAAAGTTTCTGTGGGAATTTTAAATATAAAACTTGAGATGTACCCACCACTCAATCAAACATTATCTCAGGAAGTAGTGAACACACAGGTAAATAATCCTGAATTTCTCTTCTTTGTGTGTGTGTTTTCATAGTAGTATATTTACTTGTTAATTGTAGAAAGTGTTCTCTTTTTAGAAAATTATCATTTATTAGTTTTAAGCAAGAGAAGGACAATATGAATCATTATTTAAAAATTTTTGTCTGGGGTCAAAAAAGGTGGCTCTGACTATTGTATGGAGACTGGATTGTCCTGGGAAGTGTGAGAACAGGGAGACCAGTTAGGAGGCCCCTACAGACAAGTGGTGGTGGTGTCTTCGATTAGGGTACTGGTAATGATGGAGGAAATGCAGAGATTTGTTACATATTTGAAGTAATTAATTAAGCAGAATGAATATAAATTGATATATATTTTTTTAAATTTCAAGCTTGCTTTGGAACGTCAGAAAACTGCAGAGAAAGAGCGGTTATTTCTTGTGTATGCTAAGCAGTGGTGGAGAGAATATTTGCAAATTCGACCCTCACACAATTCACGGCTGGTTAAGATTTTTGCACAGGTTTGTAAATTGTATGAGAAAAGCTTCACACCTGTATTTGAGATTTACTGTTGTAAATGTAAATTTCATTTAACTTGAATTTGTAAAATGTATTTATTTGAGATTTACTGTTGTAAATGTAAATTTCATTTAACTTGAATTTGTAAAGTGTATTTATTCCAGACAAATGAAAGTTTATTTATAAAATAGAATGCTGATTTTGTAGTACTCTCTTACAGTAGTAAGTAGGTGAGTGACATAACACAATCTTTGTTTTATTTTGGTTTTCTTTTTCAATTGTTTTTCTAAACCTTTTTTGAATATATTTGATTTAAACTAGATGAAAACTCATTTTATTTAACTTGGAGTGTGTCCTTGATAGATACTTTGTGCTAAATAATTAAGTACTGGGACACTTTGCAATTTATATATAAATTCAACTTTCATGTGCAGAATTGGGAGTGTAGGCATGTATTTTTTTGTTAGGGTACTTTTTTAAGGCAAACAATATTACATGTAATAATTTTATTTAACCCAGATCTCTAAGCTGGTGACCAGCAATATTTTACAGCATTTTAGTTATTATCTCTGCCTCTATTGTTTATTTTTATCATAATTTTAAAATATTTATGTATTTTTATTTGGCTGTGCCAGGTCTTAGTTGGGCATGCGGGATCTTTAGTTGCAGCATGTGAGATCTAGTTACCTAACCAGGGATCGAACCTGGGCCCTCTGCATTGGGAGCGTGAGTCTTAACTGCTGGACTGCCAGGGAAGTCCCTCTGCCTCTATTTTTTCTGTATCCTAAGCCCATTTTCTCTTATTAATGAACCAACATAAGATAAATGATCAGATCCATTTTTTTTTACAACTTCTGAGAAACCATTCAAATATTTTATATGTATTCAGCCTGGAGTAGGTGCTTTCATATGAGTATAGTGTAGTATTTTGGGTAGTATTTCTCAGACCCTATACATTTGTCTAGCTTTAACCTACATTCCCTAGATTTTAGAACAGGCTAAAAATGGTTCAGTTTCTAGGTGAGGAGCTTGAGAATGGGAGACCTAGTTGACTGGTGGTGGAAATGCGGGAAGTGGCTTCTGACTTTCCAATAGCATTGTCTATACGTTGAATGACTGGGCAGGTGATGTCAGGACAAGGGTGAAGAGAAACCAGTTGAGGTATAACTGGCTCCCTGCTGTCTATGTAGTCTGGGGTGCAGTTATTCACTGCCCTGTGGAATCCCGGACCAGAGAGGGGACCCGCACAGGGAGGGAGGGAGGAAGTGGATCGGAGAAATGGCACACGGAAGAGCTGAATAATGTCCTGTTGTGTATACATACACACCACACCTTCTTTATCCATTCATCCCTTGATGGACACTTAGGTGTTTCCGTAACTTGGCCATTGTGAATAATGCTGCAGTGACCTGGGATGGGTGTGCAGGTATCTCTTTGAGATGCTGATTTCAGTTGCTTTGGATGTACATCCAGGAGTGGGATTGCTGGGTCGTAAGATGGTTTAAGTTCTTACTGTCACAGGCTTTGGAGTCAGATGGCTCAGTGTTTGAATCCTGGCTCTGTTGTGTAATAGCTGTAGCTTCAGTTTCTTTAACTTTATTTATTTTTTATTTTATTTATTTATTTTTGGCTGCGTCGGGTCTTCGTTGCTGTGCGCCGGCTTTCTCTAGTTGCAGCGAGCGGGGGCTATTCTTCATTGCAGTGTGCGGGCTTCTCATTGCGGTGGCTTTTCTAGTTGCAGAGCATGGGCTCTAGACGTGCAGGCTTCAGTAGTTGTGGCACGAGGGCTCAGTAGTTGTGGCACGAGGGCTCAGTAGTTGTGGCACATGAGCTTAGTTGCTCTGCGTGTAGCTTCAGTTTCTTTATCGATGAAATGAAAATAATAAGAGATGTTATGAGGATTAAAAGAAAAATTGCATGCACAACACTCAGCAGCCTAGTGCTGCATGTAAGGTGAGCGCTCAAGAAGTGGTGTCCAGAATTATTTTCTCTCATTAATGTATTCTAAGAAAAAGTGTTAAAATTGGGAATGATTAACCTGTCATTACAGATAATGTTTTCCCCTTCTCCTCCAGGATGAAAATGGGATAAATAGACCAGTCTGTTCTTATGTTAAACCACTTCGAGCTGGGAGGCTTCTGGATACTCCAAGGCAAGCAGCAAGATTTGTTAATGTCCTTGGTTATGAAAGAGCCCCTGTTATCGGAGGAGGAGGTAAACAGGAACAGTGGTGCACTCTGCTGGCCTTTCTCTGTAGAAACAAGGTATCCTACACACATAATAGAACTAAAAACCAGTACATCATAGTTATTGTGAGTTTATGGTATATTTGTAAAAGAATTAACTTCGGAAAAAAGTACGTATTGTCAATTTGAACAAGTCAGGGTCTTGTTTTCATCATTTTCCTCAACATTTAAATGTCAGTACATTAAAAAAAAAACTTCACATCTTTATTTTCTCTTGTAATTTCTTATTTAACATAATGTGATTTTTGTGAGGTGTAGGGACCTACAAGTACTATAGTGTCAGAAACCAAGGTGGAGAGGTAAACAGTGAATTAGGTATAGCACCAAGACCAGAACCATGGTCTTTTAGTACTATTCATGGGTTAAAATTTGCTTAGATGGTACTTTTTTTTTTTTAAAGAGAAAATGGCAGTTACAAAATGAATATGGAAAAAAATGTTGTATTACACGGTATTTAGTTTCAAATATAAGTATATATTTAAGAATTTGTGTGTATATCTTGATGTTGAACATAAATGAATTGATTTCAGTAAACTAATTTTATATATTATGGGATATTTTTTAATTTTCTGTGTTCTAAAAATTTTGATGATATTATGAAAACAAGACTATCTTTAGCATTCCAACTCTGTTGAAACACAACAGAAAAAATAAATTTCTTTCATGTATTATTGTTTTGAAATAATTTTTAGTCTGAAGTTGTATAAATAGTACATATGGGTATTCACAAGGCAAAGCTTATACATTGGAAGAAACCATTTAGATTAGAGATTGATTTGTCAATTGGAAAGATTTTTAAAGACAATTGAAAACAGTTAAACATTACTTATCAAAAAAATTATTTTGATTTATTCCCAAGTTGTAGTTCCCAGAAGTTATATGTATGGATTTAAACTTAAAATAAAAATTTCAAATATAGTAGGACTGGTATATATTTTAAATTATCTAAATAATTCTTTTGTAAAACAAATAATCACCCCCTTTGATTCTCTGTTTTATTTTCTTTACCTGAGTTTATTTGAAGAGATAGCACAGCTTGACTTAGAAGTTTGAAAATTATTTAAAATATTTTTCTTGCACAAACGATAGCTTTACAACAGTAAAGGTGAAATTCCACCCATAATTCTATTTTTCATCTATTTTTATATTTTTATGTTTCTCTCCTGTGTATATATGATTTTTTTCCATAATTATAATTGATATAAATAAAATTTTGTGCCCTGCTTTTATAAATTAGCATTATGCTTTGAACATTTTCCTATGTGTTGCTACAGTCATTATGATCTCCATCTTTTAATGGCTGAATAAAGTTTTCATGAGTTGATATACAAAATCTACTTAACTGTTTTGCTGTCATAGGATCTGTTTTGCCATCATAGGAACTGTTTCTTTTGGCTAAGTTAGGCTTGCTTCCAATTTTTTTATATCACTGTGAATGAATTTTTACATTGAATGTCTTTGGTTGTATTGTTATTTTTCTTTTGAAATTTTTTTCTAATACAAAATCTCATGTATAGAAATAACTGGGTCTAAAAGGTTGGATATTACATTTTTCAAGTCAATTTAACAATTATAAGATGCTATTTGTTTTATTATTGTTAATTAAAAGACAGCAGTGTAGAGCCACTAATGCAAAATTTGGGGGGAAAGAAATCATCCCTCATTCTAACACTGAACTCAGTAGTTATTTTTGCTTTTGTATATTACCTGTAGTCCTACACTTAAATACATATCTTCATATAATTATAGCCTTACTGTTTAATTAATTTTAATACTTTTTTCACAGAAAATGTCAGATATTTTCTATTATTTTTGTTGTTTCATAATTTTTTAAAATTGTGAAAGTAATATAACATTATCAAAGAGAGTTTAGACAAGAGAAGGGGAAACTATATATATATAATCTATGCTAATTGTAGCTATTGTTGGTGTTCTGTTGTTCTTTTATCCAATCATTTTTTTCTATGTATGTATTTCCTTAAAACGATCATGTATAGATACTTTAATTCATTGTTTTAAGTTTGAGTATTTTCCCATTTATTTTCATTTCCTACTGTGTGATTTGTCAGCTTGTGTGTTCATGCCCTTTAGCTATTTACCTTTAAATTCTTACTGCTTTTCTTTCTATGTTGTATGAGTTCTTTATAAACTTTGGAATCTTAAAGTGTACATATTATTACTATCACATTTGTAGGCACTGACTTTGTAAAATAGGTGCTTTTAAAATTTGTATGTTCTTTTTTCCCCTCATTATTTTAGCTTAACACTGGACTAATGATTAAAAGTGAAAATTTAATAATACTTTTTAATTGCAATTTTGTATTTAAATATTTAAAGAGGAAACAATATGAAGGAATAAATAGTTAATTTTACTTCCTTTCATTTCCAGGGAGACTGTGAAGACCATGCCAACCTCCTGTGCAGCCTCCTTCTCGGATATGGGCTGGAAGCCTTTGTCTGTGTCGGGACAAAGGCCAAGGGAGTGACCCACGCATGGGTTATGACGTGTGGGACTGATGGAACCATCACTTTTTGGGAGAGTTTAACAGGACACAGGTTTGTCAACTAAGTTTATTAAGGATATTAACATGAAGGTGTAAATGTTGTTAACTATAGGTTCTTTGTTTGTATTGATGATACTCGAAGACACGTATTGATAATTTTGGTTATATAAAAAATTACTTCAAGTAAGATAACTATGAACTAAACTCTAAGAAAATTTGTACACCTAAAATGTTCTTTACCAACATGATATTAATAAAAAATGAATTATGTTTATTTTTAATTTCATGTAATTGGCTTATGTTTTTTCTTTTTTTTTTTTTTCTTTTTTTCTTGGCCATGTGTGCCACGTGGCACGCGGGATCTTAGTTCCCTGAGCAGGGATCAAACCCGTGCCCCCTGCAGTGGAACTGTGGAGTCTTAACCACTGGACCACCAGGGATGTCCTGGCATATGTTTTTCCTGATGATCGTCCCTAAGCCTAAAAATAAATACAAGTTGTAAATCATTTCTTTTGAAAATTTGATGTGGTTACCAACTCTGTGTTGGTAAATCCACTGTACTTTTTTTCAGTGTCATCAGATTTTGAAAGAGCGAAATGTTCCCCTCCTTCCTGGAACATTCTCTTCCATAGCTTCTCTCGTAGCACTGTGTTTCAGTTTTCATTATTCCTCTTTGGCTGTTCTCTGTTTTCCTTCATTTTATCTTCAAATGTGGGAGTTCCTGAAGGCACAGCCCTGGGCCCTCTTCTCATTTTCCTGGGTTTTCTTTTTCCCTGGTTGATAATCATTTTAATTAGTTGTACCTAAAAATGTGTAACTAAATTATTTTGTTATCTGATAAGTGTTTTTGATCTTAATGCTATACACAGAATATGTTCTTGTGTTAAAGGAATAAAATTGGTTCTATATCGTAAGATGTGCCATACAATTAACATAGAGTAATCAGATTGTGGAAATAGAAGAAGGAAAAACAAGTATTAAACTGTAGTCCTGGGAAATAGTTATGACCTTAAGTGTTAGAATAATTTTTTTCCTCAATAAGCTGCTGTCATCTTAATTTTTAAGTTCTTATTATATAAAATTATGATTAATCTTTTTTAGATACCTCCACAAACCTACCAATCCTGATGAGCCTTCAGCTGCTGAACAGTCCAAACCGTTGTACCCGTATCGAACAATCGGTTGTGTTTTCAATCATCAGATGTTCCTGGGAAACTGTCAGCCCTCTGACTCAGTAGAAAGCTGTGTGTTTGATTTGAATGATGAGTCCAAATGGAAACCCATGAGTGAGGAAGCAGTTAAATCCGTGTGTGCTCCAGGGGCCACGACGTCCCTCCCTCCCTTCCCTCCGCTGTGTGCATCCACGATCGATGCTTCGGTAACAAGCAATGAAATTGAAATGCAGCTCAGGCTACTCGTGTCGGAACACAGGAAGGTAATTAACACTGACGTTTGTGCTTTCGTGCAGTTTTTTCATTTGTTTATGTATTTAATAATTTTGGGGGAGCATGTAAAATAGTGCCAATCAATATTCTAGCCCTAAACAAAGCAAATTCAATCCCTTCCTTTATGAAGCTTGTAGTTTTGAAAATCATGAGAGTAAAGTTCTGAAATTCAAAAATTTCTAAACTCACCAATACTTCGAGAATTTATTACTTCCTTCTAGAAATGAAGAACGGTGGACTTGGTCAGACTTTTGTGAATTTGGATTTCCTCTTTGTAAAGTACTTATTCAAATCATTCCCCATTGAAAATATTGGGTTAATTTTTTTCATATTCATTTTTTTCCAGGTTAGTTTAGTTTGTTTTGTTTTTCTATTACATTAAAGTAGGTAGATGCAAGATGGTATCCTCATTGTGTCTTTAATTTGCATTTCCCTGATTACTAATGAGATCAAGCTTCTTATTAGTCATTTAGATTTCTTTTGTAAAGGGCCTTAAAGGAAACATAAAAAGAACTAATCATAAAGGAAAAGATTAGTATATTTTAAGAACTTATGTTCATCAAAAGAAATCATTAAGAGTGAAAAAGCAGCCTTGGAGTGGGAAAAGTTATTTGCCACACATATAACCAACAAAAGACTAGAGTCCAAAACTTCTACAGAAGATTGATTTCTAATTCACCTTTTGGGATTCCCTAGTAGACTCCCCACCTTGGGTGAGCCCTGATACTCGTTCCTTGAGACCATCAAAGGCAAGCTGATTACCAAGTATGTTCTCTGGGCTCCCAGTTACTCTTAGCTTTGACCTCTAAAATCTTCTTACCTACTTGCCAACTCCTCAAAGCATTTAGGAATATGTTTTGGGAAGTATTTAATGTGGCATCTGTAGTGTGTTTGCAGCAATAGGTGGGTCAGGGCCCCAGCTCACTGCACCGCTGGAAGCCAAAGCCCCTGCCTTGTGCCCTCCATTGCTTGTATTGCCTTTTAGTTTTCTTAGCTCCTGTTCACAAATGAAACCGATATTTTATTACATTATAAGAGTTACTTTGTGTAGAAAAAGAAAACAAAACTGAGCTGGATGCCATTGATGATCACTAGCTAAGTTAATGGTGTCTGTAAACCAGCAAGTGGGATTCCGAGGAAAAGTATAGGTGATCATAGACCTTGGAATCACTTGAAACCAGTTGTAACTGAATGTGAAATTAGATCTGTTATGGTAATCAAAATATTTAGAATTTTGAGTTTGTTTGTAACATTAAAAAAAAATCTCGTGTCTAGATAGCAATAGTTCATTTGATATTATAAATGACATTAGAATTGCCTTCAACATGTTTTAAGTTCCCTGAGGGCCTAAAGCCTGTGCCCTTCGGTACCTTTTGCAGAATAAATGCTTGGTAAATATTTGAGTTTAATTATATATGCAATTTGTTTGTTGACTTTTCTCCCATACTACAGTTGAATTTATGGTGGGAGCAATCAAATTAAGCAGATTCAATCTTGCTAAACTCTTTAAAGTTAAATAAAATTTAACCTCAGAATTCAGTGACACTGTGTCTTCCGCAGTAGGATGATTCCTTATGGTCTTGTGGATATTAAGGAAGTACAGGATTTGGAGCCTTCACTAACATTGCATTGGCCGATTTTTGTTGTTTCTCTAAGAAGTAAAACCTGATACCTGTGGTTCCTTTTATAATTTTTACTTCTGTGTATCCTTATAATAATTAATAGGAAGAAAATTATGACAGGTTTTAAAAATCTTTTCTTAGCATACATTAAAATAATCAATTATTAAAATAATCAATAAAATAATCAATTTCCCTTTCGATTGCTTGTAGGATCTTGGCCTCACTACTGTTTGGGAAGACCAGCTTTCCTATCTCTTATCACCAGCTCTGGCATCTTATGAATTTGAGCGTACAACCAGTATATCTGCGGGCAATGAAGAATTTCAGGACGCCATCAGGAGGGCTGTACCTGATGGTCACACATTTAAAGGGTTCCCAATACACTTTGTGTATAGAAATGCGCGGCGCGCCTTTGCCACGTGTCTTCGGTAGGTGGATTGTGACATCATAGATGTTTCTGACTTAATCTCGGCCATCAGTATGGTTCTCATTTAGGAATGACTTCAGAGTCACACAGGCAGCTCTTATGATGTATCCTCCTGCCACAGGTTGTGATTCATTAGGACCGGAATGTAGCTCTAGAGAGTTCGGGATAATTTTCCCAGTGGTTTTGGTGCAATCTAGTTGAGGATCACTGATCTTATCTAGCATCACTTTAAAAATTTATAGACTATGAGGAAATAGTTTATAATTTGAATAGTTTTACCAAAATTACAGAGCCATTGGTAGCAGAGACAGGATTTTTAAAAATCATTTTTTTTTAACATCTTTATTGGAGTATAATTGCTTTACAATGGTGTGTTAGTTTCTGCTGTATAACAGTGAATCAGCTATACGTATACATGTATCCCCGTATCTCCTCCCTCTTGCGTCTCCCTCCCACCCTCCCCATCCCTAAAAATCATTTTAAATACTGACTTTCTTGGGAATAAGAAAGTAAAACCTAAATTCATTTCTTAATTGAATACATTTTCTTTCTTCTGTAGGTCTCCTTTCTGTGAAGAAATAATCTGTTGCCGTGGAGACCAGGTGCGACTGGCAGTTCGTGTCCGAGTGTTTACTTACCCTGAATCTGCATGTGCTGTTTGGATCATGTTTGCTTGTAAATATCGCTCGGTACTATAGGACTAACATTTCTATAAGAATATACCTGTATTTTATTGGAATTTTACACATTGTATTGATACATTACTAGCTGTTTAGAGATTCATTATTTTAAAAATCACAGTCTGGCTTGGATGTCATATTTCACTTTCGTATATACCTGACTAATAATGTTTGAAAAAAATCATGATGTGTGTATTTAAAAATTAAGGATGAAAAACTTGTATAAATCTGAGTGGAAGTTAGTATAAATTAAGTGTGTATCCTATTTTAATAAATGCTACTTTGTTTATAGGTAGTCAGTAGTTTAAATATGAATATAAAATTTACTCAGTTTTCTTTACATTAACAGGTAATCAGAAAGTTATTTGTCTAAGGGTTTGAGCCATAGTAAAATTAATATGATTATTATTTTTCATAGATTAATGGGATTATTTTATATAAGTTAGGAGACTTTAACTTCACAACAGATTTATTTATTACATAGGTGAAAATACATTTTGATGAATTTACCACTTTTGTGGTTTACCCATAACCATAGGGATATTTGTGACTTTCCAGAGAGTTATGGGAAGATATGGATGCAGGAGCAGGGAAAAAACTAGTACCAGAAAAGCATAAATATTAGTAACAAAACAAACTGCACTTGAAAGTACACAAATAATTTATAAATATTTGTTAGTTTGATTCATTATAAAAGTGAATTGGGTATTTTAGAAAAAATTTATCATACCCTTTTGTTATGATGTTGAGAAATTGTTTTCTGTAATTAATATTGATAGTCTGTTGCTGGCTGATTTTCTGTGGTCAGAGGGTTCATTACTAGCCTCTCATGGAGTCCATCTACTGAAACCACAGTTTTTCTTTCTTTCTTTTTCCCTTTGTGATAAAAACATTGATGTATATGTGACAAATCTAAATCAGAATTGTGTGTGAGGCCACTGAAAAATAAGCCTCTGTGAGCGCCTCCATGCCGATGTTTGATTTTAAATTGAGCACAGTGAGCGTTGAAGAAAGAGGCTGTAGCAGTTTGACTGTAAGAAGCTGCCTGACGGATTACTTTGCAGGTCCGTCCGCCTCTCTGCACAGCTCTCGGTTCAGTTGCTTCTCCCGCTGGGCTTCTTAGGAAAGTGACTGTGTACTGTTGGCTGTGCAAGTTATTCTTTTCATCACTTTAATTCACCATCACAAATAAGATTTAATGTTTTAAAAATTAAAATCTAAAGATATCCTAAAATTTACTTTTTGTTTTATTTTTACATATGATAACTATTTATGATTTCACTTGTTTAAAAAGTCTGAAAATATCCCTCCTGTATCAATTCTTATTGAAAACAATCAGGAGTTTCTTGAGAGACTGACATGAATTTAGAGGATTAGCGAGATATGAGTTAGACTTTTACTGTGTTGCTGGAGTTACTCACAAAGCTTTTGACAGACAAAGTGGCTTGTAGTTTTCAACTTCTGGAACAAACTCTTTATGAGGCACGTACTAAGAGGCAGACTGTATAATATATGAGATCAAGGCTGTGTTATCTTTGAGGCTGGGCTTTCTGCCTTATTGTGCCAGAGTAACACATGTACTTATAATGCGCCTTTGGTGTAAATTCTAAAATAAATTTCCTTTTTATGCACTTTAATAGAGTCTGGCATGAATTAATATTTTCCTTTAAAGATGGTTTATTTCCAGATATTACTTCAGTCCTTTTATCACTAGAATTCTGCTACTCTTCTTGCTAATAATTTTTCTTTTTAAAAATTAAATTTACCTTGTATATTTAGCTCTGTCATAAAAATTGTTTTTCTATTAAAATTGTAAACTTTTTTTAATATAATGCTTCTATTGTGTTCTTTTTAAAAAAATATTTATATATTTATTTGGTTGTGCTGGGTTGTTTTTTTTTTAACATCTTTATTGGAGTATAGTTGCTTTACAATGGTGTGTTAGTTTCTGCTTTATAACAAAGTGAATCAGCTATACATATACATATCCCCATATCTCCTCCCTCTTGTGTCTCCCTCCCACCCTCCCTATCCCATCCCTCTAGTTGGTCACAAAGCACTGAGCTGATCTCCCTGTGCTATGCGGCTGCTTCCCACTAGCTATCTATTTTATATTTGGTAGTATATATAAGTCCATGCCACTCTCTCACTTCGTCCCGTGCTGGGTCTTAAGTTGCGGGAGGTGGGCTCCTTTAGTTGCAACTCGCCGGCACCTTAGTTGCAGCAGGCAGGCTCCTTAGTTGTGGCATGCGAACTCTTAGTTATGGTATGTATGCATGTGGGATCTAGTTCCCTGGCCAGGGATTGAACCCGGGCCCCCTGCATTGGGAGCGCAGAGTCTTAACCACTGCACCACCAGGGAAGTCCCTAATGTGTTCTTTTTGACAATATGTGCACTAACGTAGTTCTCTTTACATATGTAATATATAATAGATAGGTATATTTATTTCATAGAATATCACAAACCTAGAAACTTCATTACTCAAGCATGAACTTGTTGAATAAAACTTAACTAAATTCAGTTTCAACTAACTGAACACTCCAGGTGCCTTTAAGATATTTTCTAGTATTGAGGTATACATTTTTAGCTATGATCTGCAAAAGCATGTATAACCTGGCAGTTATGGAAGGTACACACATTTGAAACCCATTTTTCTACTTCTTAACAAAGATAAGAGTTGAGCCAAATGAACTGAAGGCTTATATCTGAAAATAATATATCTCATAAAGTAGTATCCTGTGCCAGATATCTCACCATTAGAAGACATTAGTTATGAACCATGAATTGCTTAAACTAATTCAAACTTCTGGTTTCATGCTCTACTAAACAAGAAAATAGCTTAGGTTAGACTACAGTTTGCAGTTTCATAATTTTTTTTTTAACTCATAACAATTTTGTACTTTCTACTTAAGTAGATAAGTATAGAAGTTAGATCTGTTTTTTAACATGCACCTACATGTTATACCAATGAAAGTAGCATTGCTTTCCAGCAGTTGGTAGTTAAGAAATCATTTGAGACTAGCCAAAGTGTATATAAAATCTTAACAAAATAACCAAACACATGAACTAGAAGCCATCCAATTTTGAAGAACCTTAACATATAGTTTATAGCATATTCTACATCTAGAGCACAACTTCAGTTATAATTACAAATGCATGTTCCTGTTGTGCTGGTACCATACATTTTGATTATCACTACTTTGTTGTAAGTTTTGAAATTGGGAAGTGTGAAAGTCTTCCAACTTTGTCCTTTTTCAAGATTGTTTTGGCTATTCTGGGTCCTTTGCAATTCCATATGAATTTTAGAATCAGCTTGTCAATTTCTACAAAAAGGCAGGCAGGATTCTAGGTTGCCTTGAATTTGTGCCTTGCTTTGGGTAGTATCACCATCTTAATAATGCTAAACCTTATGATTCATGAGCATGGATTGTTTTCACATTTATTTTAAATCTTTAATTTCCTTCAACAATGTTTGTAATTTTCAGAGTGTAAGTTTTGTACTTCTTTTGTTAAATTTATTCCTATTATTCTTTTTGATGCTATTGTAAATGGATTTTTTCCCTTAATTTTATTTTTGCATTGTTCATTGAAGGTGTATAGAAATACAATTGATTTCTGTATATTGATGTATCCTGCAACCTTGCTGAACTCACTTATTAGTTCTAGTAGTTTTTTTCTTTTGGTGGATTCCTTAGGATTTTCTTTATACACAATCAAGTTATCTGCAAGGAGAGATAGTTTTACTTCTTTTCCGATCTGGATGTATTTACTTATTCATTCACTTATTTGCCTAATTGCCCTGGCTGGTACCCCCAGCACAATGTTGAATGGAAGTGGTGAAAGCGGACATCCTTGTCCTATTCATGATCTCAGGGGAAATCATCTAGTCTTTCACCATTAAGTGTGATGTTGACTGGGTTTTTCATTGATGCCCTTTATTAGGTTGAGAGAGTTCCATTTTACTCCTCCTTTAAAAAATTTTTATCACAAAAGGGTACTGGGTTTTGTCAAATAACTCTTTCTGTGTCTATTGAGACGATTATGTGATTTTTGTTTCTTATTCTATTGATATGGTGTATTACATGAATTAATTATCAAATATTAAACCAACCATGAATTTCTGGGACAAATTGTACTTGGTCAAGGTGTATAATTCTTTTTATATGTTGCTGTGTTCAGTTCGCTAGTACTATTTTGTTGAGGATTTTTGTGTCCATATTCATAAGCAATACTGGTTTGTAGTTTACTTTCCTTGTGATGTCTTTGATTTTGGTATCAGAGTAATACTGGTCTCATAAAATGAGTTGGAAGTGTCCCCCCCCCCGCCCCCCACTTCTATTTTTGGGGAAGAGTTTGTGAACAATTTTTGTCATTTCTTACTTTAATTGGTAGAATTTGGAAGCCATCTGGGCCTGGGCATTATGTTGTGTAGTTTTTTGATTACTAAGTCAATCTCTTCAGGTGTTATAGGTCTATCCAGATTGTCTATTTTTCTTCTTGAGGCAGTTTTGGTAGTTTGTGTCTCTATAGGAATTTGTCCATTTCATCTAAGTTATCTAATTTTGATGTATAATACAATTGTTCATAGTATTCCTTTATACCTTTTTATTCCTATAAGGTCAATGGTAATGTCCTCTCTTTCATTTCTTATTCTAGTAATTGGAGTCTGCTCTCCCTCCTTTTTTTTTCTTGGTCAGTCTAGCTAAGGGTTTGTCAATTTTGTTGATCTTTTCAAAGAACTGGGTTTTGGTTTTATTGATTTTTCTTTGTTTTTCTATTCCCTATTTCATTAATTTCCACCCTGATCTTTGTTATTTGTGTCCTTCTTGCTTTAGGTTTAGTTGCTCTTCTTTTTCTAGTGTAAGGTACACAGCTTATTGATTTGAGATTGTTCTTCTTAATATAGTTATTTACAGCTATAAATTTTCCTCTAAGCACTGTTTTAGGTGCATCCCATAAGTTTTGGTATGTTCTTCATTTTCCTCCATCTCAAAGTATTTTTTGATTTCCCATTTGATTTCTTCTTTAACCCATTGGCTATTTAGGAATGTGTTGATTTCCATGTATTTGTGAGTTACCCAATTTTTTCCCCTGCTACATTGATTTCTAATTTCATTCTATTGTGGTTGGGGAACATACTCTGTATTATTTCTATCCTTTTACATTTATTGAGGTTTGTTTTATAATATACTACTTATCCTGGAGAATGTTCATGTGAACGCTTGTGAAAAGTGTATATTCTGTTGTTAGGTGGAGTGTTCTCTAGATGCCTGCTGGGTATAGTGTTGTTCAAATATTTCCTTGCTGATCTGTCCATTAGTGGTTCTAACCTAATTGTTCAATCATTAATGAAAGTGGAATATTGAAGTCAACAACTGTTATTGTTGAATTGCCTATTTGTCCCTTCATTCCTGTCAGGTTTTTTTTTTTGCCATGCCATGCCACTTGCGGGATCTTAGTTCCCTGACCAGGGATTGAACCCAGGCTCACAGCAGTGAAAGTGCAGTGTCCTAACCACTGGACCACGAGGGAAGTCTCCATTCCTGTCAGTTTTTGCTTCATGTATTTTGGTGCTCTGTTATATATATTTATAATTGTTATACGCATATATCCTTTTATCTCTAATATTTTTTATCTCTAATATTTTTATTTATGTATAATAATATTTTTGTTTTAAACTCTGTTTTGCTTTCTTTTTTTTTTAATTTTTTTGTTTATTTATTTTATTTTATTTTTGGCTGTGTTGGGTCTTCGTTTCTGTGCGAGGGCTTTCTCTAGTTGTGGCGAGTGGGGGCCACTCTTCATTGCAGTGCGCGGGCCTCTCACTGTCGCAGCCTCTCTTGTTGCGGAGCACAGGCTCCAGACGTGCAGGCTCAGCAGTTGTGGCTCACGGGCCCAGCCGCTCCGTGGCATGTGGGATCTTTCCAGACCAGGGTTCAAACCCGTGTCCCCTGCATTGGCAGGCAGATTCTCAACCACTGCGCCACCAGGGAAGCCCCTGTTTTGCTTTCTTATGGTTGCTGTCTGCATGATTATATCTTCTTCCATCCTTTAACTTTCAAGTAATCTGTATCTTTCAAAATAAAGTGTATCTCCCATGGATGGCATATAGCAGAATCTTGTTTTTTTTCCACTCTGCCTTTTGACTGGATTGTTAAATATATGGAATTTTTAATTTTTTAAACTAAAGTTATAAATAATGTTTCAAATCAAACTTGATTACTTTTTTTCTGGCATTATATTACTAAAACTAGTGTCTTTGGATTAGTTAAAACATGTTAAATTGGAACCTTCAGTTTTTAATAAACCTGATTGTAAGAATTGGTTAAATAGCTTATATATTACAAGTAGAGGTTGTTTTAAATATGGTAGATGAAATTAATTCAGTAGTTACTTCTTTTTAATTTTCCCTGGCAATATTAGGTTCTTTTTCAAAGACATATTCAGAATTAATTAAAGTCTTTTTGAGATATTGAATGTCTTCACATGTTATATTTTTGTTCTAAAATATGTATAATGAGATTCCAATCAGTTGGTACTCTACTTAATCACTGAAAAATGCTAGTTTTCGTGTTGTGGTCTGTACAGGTAAAAGTTGATGGCCAGCTACGGTCTTATATCTGAGTTGATAACGACAGGACTGCAGCAGGCTGATCTTTCTGGGCCAGGCCTCATTTGCCTGTTTGTAAAATGAGATTATGAGAGGGGACCTGCCTGGAGTTGTGGGTAATCTCTTTTAATACACTTCTATTACTTTATAAGTTCTTCTTAGTTATTTTATACATTTTTAGGTGCTTTGAAAGAATTTTGTTTAAATATTAATGTGTTAATTTACTGTAAAATAATTAAGGCAAACTTAAGGTGCAAAGCCTATGCTGTTAGGTGTTTAGTTTTGTCATGTTCATTGTCTTGCATAATGACATGCTTTCTTGAGTGTAGAGAAATCAGTGGAAGTATAAATAGGTAGGTGGCTGAGAATTTCAAATATCCCTAGATATGCTTGTAGGATTGTTATATAAATGAATGTCTTCTATCTTATGTGTTAAATCAGAATAAAGGTTGTGAATAGTTGGCCTACATTATCTGGGTGGTTACTTTGGTGCTCTGCTGTGGATGAGGAAAGTTGGCCCAATATTTATAATCCTGTAACATAAGTAAAATTAAAATTTGCTTCTGCTAAAAAGAAAAAAATGTATATAATTTAGTTAAAACTGAAAATGTCAGTGGCATTATGAAAGTATTACAGTTGAAGAATGACCATTACTTACCAAATCTTGCAAGGGAATAATAATACCATTAAAAGAATAGTGAGGAAGTTTGTTTAAAATATTGTAGAGCTTCAGGTTGAAATCTGGGAGTCATGTCTTTATGAATTTCAATGTCAATGATTTTCTTCTCTTTAAAAGGATTATGATGACTAGGCAGAAAGTAGGAGCAAGGGTTACAACTTTCAATTCTTGAGAGGAATGAGCATGCATAGCAAATAGGAGAAAGACGTGCTCCATGAATGACTCTTGAGAAAGAATCAAGAGGCCACAGGAATTCAGGTTCACAGAACAGTGAGTGAATAAATACAAGGAGTACAGCTGTACCTATAACCTTCCACAAAAATTACCAAGGCAAGGCTTAGAGGATAACTAGAAGGTGCTTAATTCATTGCTTATTTAATTTAATTAGAAGGTGAGCCACATGTATGTTGGTTACATGTTGACTTTGGAAGAGAAATGAGCCTTTCACAGAGTCACAGTAGAATTCTAGATGTGAGAGCAGCTCTAGACTTCTACCTGTGTACGTTAGGGGAAAAAGACAAGGTTTTTTGAGCAAAAAGAAAGGGCCGTTTTTCTTTTTCTTTTTTTGGTATAAAGATAAGCACAAATTAACAGAGGTTTGAAAAAAATAGTTTAGCTTTGTCTCATCAATAAGGTATGAGTTTGGCCTGAAAATGGATTAAGTCTCTTTACCTTAAACAACCCGAAACTCTGGTCTCTTAAAAGTTTTATTGAGAATCTATATTTTCAAGCAATTATTGTTAAACATCAACATTTTTCTATCAAAGATATATTTGTGCCTTACGTTATTTTCTATTTCCCATTGGAATTAAGAAGTAAACTACTGCTTATCTTAACTTTTGAAATCCAATGAGAACTAGGCAATATGGCTAAAAAAGAGCATCTGGAAAGCTTATGTTATAGGAAGTATATTTGAATTACTTTTGGCAACTAGCAGTAATTTAAAGTAAATCACATATCTCCTGCAGACTCAAATTTCCCTAAGAGTAAAACAGTGGCTTGTCTTAAAATTTAGATCTATGAGATTCTTCCAAATCAAATCTTCTTAACTAATTGAAGCTAATAATTTCACTTATATTCAGGATGAGAATACCATCTCTCTTTGTTGGTTTTAAAATAATTGTTTCAAAGGAGAATCACATTAAGGAAGTTGAAACATGACTATTGTTTGGCCTAGGATTTTCCAGAGTCCCCCATGGACATGCCGATATGCTACTGTTCATATGTTTTACCTCATTCCTCTACTTTTCCTCAATTTTTATCAATAGGTATATAAATTGATCTAATCAAGGTAGGATAGGTAAACTTACATATTAGATGATGCAGAATGAAAATGTGGGAAAACACTTGTTTAGGTTATAACTTAGTAAAAGGGCATTAATGGGTATTTACTAAATGTTTTCCAATAAACATGTATCTTTGCTATGGGGAGATAACTGCTGGGGTGAAACTTAAATGCTAATGAATTCACAAGGACCAATCGAGGGAGATGGGGCATTACATCATTTATTTAAAGTGTTTAAACTATCAGAAGTTTAATCGATCATATTGGTACATACAAATTTTAAAGCATCTGCTTTTTACTGTACTCCTGCTTGGTACAGGGTGGGATGAAGTGTGAAGACTTTTTTATTGTTCTGGGCTAGTTGAGAGATGTTTTAGTGTAGCAGAAAGAGCTGGGCTGATCAGGAGGCCTGGATCCCAGTCTACATCTTTCATTACCAGCCTTGTATTTTGTCATCTGTTTGATGTCATCTGTGAGATAAATAATATCTGATCTTCAAGTTGTATAACTGAAGAAAGCACTTTGAAAGTATAAAATATCACTGTAAAGTTATAAGGTATTATAATTGTAGGCAGTGAAAAATTTAGGTTATAACACTGAAAAAAATATGCTGTTCTATTTTTTCCTTTTTGGTGCACTTTTCTAGGTGAATGTGCCTCTTAGGAGCAATTGTCTGGGAGAGTCTGGGATAAGCTTGGGCTGCACAGGCAGTGTGCTCCCCGAAAGACTCGGAGTAGCTCAGCCGGCACATCGAGAGTGTGAAGCATGAAGTACATTTATTCTCCAAAAATGTTAATTAAATATAAGATAACATTTCAAGGGTTCTGTTTTTTAAATAAATACAACAATAAAATCAATGAAAACTAAAGTCATATTCAGAGTTGACACAGGCCACCACTTTTCACAGACCTCACGGCACTTTGAAGACGGCATTCAAATGTTGATTTGAGTTGTTCAGATATTTTAACTACACAGAGCAATTTTTTAAGGTGGTGAAGCCACAGGATAAAAAAATAAAATCAATGACAGAAATTGGAACAAAGTATACTGTACATAAAGGTATCTGAATCTTCGATTTTGAGTTGAAAATGAGAAAATGGGGAGGTCCCGGGTTATCACACAGTGTTGCTTGGACCTGCAGAGATCGTGTCAGCCTCTGAGAGCCTTTGAGCTGTCAGCAGTCACTTTCCAAGAGTCCTGGGGGTGATGGACAGTGGGGCTTATCAAAATTGCAAAGGGTTCTGAGAATCATATAAATATTAGTACAATTATACTGTCTTTGTATAAAAAAGCATCAAGTGTTCAGGGTATACATTGACTAGATTTACCAATATAATAGAAGATAGCTAGGATTTTTTAAGGATTTACCTTTTATTTTTACTGCATACAGAAGGATCAAACATTTAACTTGTCATCTTGCCTCCACTTAATTCCATATAAGCTCACAAAGGCAAGAAGTTTACCTTAAACACAGTATATTAGTCATGAATTTGGCAAAAACAAAACAAAAGCCCTTTTGTTGTATGTAATATTTATATTCCTGTGATTCAGTACCAAAGTATTTTTCTTACTAAAATGTATTAATATTTAAAAAAATTATCACTTAGGAAGGGAAAAACATCCTTCTGTTGTGAATTGGTTGTAAAGATAACATTTGAGATAAAATTTGGACTTCTTTTCCTCACTTCCACTCCCTTCCTTCTTCCTGTCATCGTTATCTTTACTTGAGATTTACTTGCTGCCCTGTGCCAGGGGTAGCAGGTGTCTGGCTCATGGATTGCTCAGTTGATTAAATCATTTGCTTGTCTTTTGAGGGGTGAGGCAAGGACAAAAATGTTAGTGAATTTTGGCTGTTGTTGTCCAAGCGCAACACTGCAGCAATATCCCATAAGGCCAGAAGATGGTGCTATTGTCTATAAAAGTAGACCTGCTGTTTTACTGCATTGTTCAAACTAGTATTTTAGGGACTTCTCTGGCGGTTCTGTGGTTAAGACTCCGCTCTTCCACTGCAGGGGGCGCAGGTTCCATCCCTGGTCGGGGCGCTAAGACGCCCAAAAAAGTCAGTATTTTTTTTTTCTTTTAATAATTTTTAAAAAATTTATTTATTTATGGCTGTGTTGGGTCTTCGTTTCTGTGCGAGGGCTTTCTCTAGTGTGGCAAGCGGGGGCCACTCTTCATCGCGGTGCGCGGGCTTCTCACTATCGCGGCCTCTCTTGTTGCGGAGCACAGGCTCCAGACGCGCAGGCTCAGTAGTTGTGGCTCACGGGCCCAGTTGCTCCGCGGCATATGGGATCTTCCCAGACCAGGGCTCAAACTTGTGTCTCTTGCATTGGCAGGCAGATTCTCAACCACTGCGCCACCAGGGAATCCCGAAAGTCAGCATTTTTAAAGCCGTTTGTATTTTCAAAATTCACACAGGGCCTAAGCAAACTAGCAAAATTTAATAATTGTTTCTATGCTTTTAATCAAGAGGTTTTGTATATCTATATCTATCTATCCTATCTATATCATATAAGGCATTAGACCTTTTCTTCTCAGGGATGTGGCACACATATGCATTTTTACAAATTGGATTATGAACACAAAATTAAGTGATGTTACTTTAAAGGGTTTTTTTGTATCTCTTGTAATGAAATTATAATAGGGTGCCTAGGGAGAAACTTTTTCCTCCCGTCTTTCAATTTCTTACTTTTATATCCTGCTTTCCTCTCTTCTCCCCACTCCTGCTGTATGTATTGTGGTGTCTTAGGCATTACAATGACTTGTAATTTCTATGGCAAGATGCAGTTGTTGAGAGTGCAATATTAATACTGCACATAAAACTGCCTTAGAAGGTTTATTGGTACTTAGTATAGATCCATTTCTTACTTGGTTGATGCTTTCAACTCTAAGGTTCACATACGGGACTAGTCTCAGAGTGGAATGTTACCAGTTAAACTTATCTGCCAATGAGCGATTGTTTTATCTAAGAATTATGTGTTTTATTGTACACTTAATGAGTTCAGCGAGGCCCAGGCCCAGGAGGACTTCTGTCTTTTATTCTATGGCTGAATGCCCCAGTTCAGTTTTGCCCCTGTGCTATTGGTTCCATGAGGTATGAATAGACTGGGTTAACTGGGCTACGAGGCGTGTGGTCACTGGGAACATCATCTTGGTGAAGAGTTGTACAAACGTCACAAGCGAATCCGAGGGACGTCTGCAGATTGTTTGCCAACAAGCTTGTACCCCAGGCCCTGATCTGTGCGCTTGGGAGAGGCCAGTGAGCAAAACCCGAAAAGACCCTGTCCTCATGGGGCTTAGGATGGAGTTGGGAGTGGAGAGGGAGGTTATCCAAGCAAACGGTCCGGTGCGTTGATGGCGACAGTATTCGACGGAGCAGGGCAGGGCATGTATTGGGACGCGGGGGGCGAGGCCTGGGGACTACGAAGTCGGCCAGTGCGCGGAGACTGGACCAGGGCGCGGGAGTTGGCGCGGGTGCGGGTGCACGTGCGGGGCGGGGCGGGGCGGACCCCAGGGGGCGGGGCCAACCCAGGGGCGGGGCTCGGTGTGCCAGGAGAACCCGGGACAGAGGCGGGACTCAGAGGGCGGGGAGGACCCAGGCGGACCATGGAGGCGGGGTTCTAAGCGGGGACGGGGTTCTGGGCGGGGCGCGCCCCTGGGGCGGGGCTCGGAGGGCGGGTCCGCGGACGCCATTGCGCTGCTACCGGGTGGCCGCGGTCTTGTCGGGCGCGCGGCGTCCCCCCTCATATCCTGGCCATCCCCTGTCCGGTTCTCCGGCCCGGCCTCTGGCCCATCCCCGGCCTGGTCTCCACCCCGTCCACCCCCGTCCCCGCGGCGGCGCGCGCGGCCCGCTGGGCGGGGTTCCGGGGATGAGGCGGCGGCGGCGCGCGGAGACTATGCTCGGCAGCTGAGGAGACGCGGCGCCCGGAGCGCGGCGCGACCCACGGGATGGCTCAGCCGGCCGGCCCGGAGGGCGGCGAGGGGCCTCCGGACCCCGGGGCGGCCGCGGGTCCGCAGCACGCGCTGAGCCTGGAGGAAATCCTGCGGCTCTACAATCAGCCCATCAACGAGGAGCAGGCGTGGGCCGTGTGCTACCAGTGCTGCGGCTCCCTGCGCGCCGCGGACGCCGGCCGCCGCCAGCCCCGCCGCCGGGTGCGCTCGGCCGCGCAGATCCGCGTGTGGAGGGACGGCGCCGTCACCCTGGCGCCCGCCGCCGGCGACGCGGGAGAGCCGGCCGCCGCCGCGGGTGAGCCGCCCCCCGCGACCCCCTTCTCCCACAGAAGGACCCCGCCGCAGGCCCTTCCCCCAACCCCCGCGACCCCAGCCCCGTGCCCTTCCGCCCCGCGGCCCCCATCTCCCACGGCCCACGGAGGACCCCCACCCCGGCCCCAGGAGGACCTCGCCCCCCAGGCCCCGGCCCTTCCGCCCCGGCGCCGCTCCCTCCCCCCCCAGTCTCCTACTGAAGGACCCTCGCCAAGGCCCTGGGCCCTTTCCGCACAGCGACCCCCACATCTCCCACAGCTCCGCGGAGGACCTCCGCCCCCGCCCCGGGCCCTTCCGCCCCGCGGCCCCCCACCCCTCACGGGAGGCCAGGGAAGCGGGCCGGGCCTGCGGCCGAGCGCGGCCCGCGTAGGTCTGAGCGTGGGCCGGAGCGTGGGCGGGGGGCGGGCGGCTGCGCCGGGAGTGGGGCGGGGGTCCGAGTGTCAGTGCGCGACCTGTCGGGGCACCGAGGCCCCGGAGAAGGGGAGTGGGGTCGGTCCCCGGACGCGAGAGGCCGGCTCTACGCGCTCGTGCTGCTCGCGGCCGAGCCCGGATGGGATGTGTTCGGCGCTGCCGGCGTTCGCCAAGACCTGGTTGGGGGGGTGATGCGCTGGCAGGAGGGCTGCGCTTTCGCAAGGAGCTGTCAGCTGATTGTACTTTTCAAAGACAACGATATTCCCTTGGTTGGGAATGTAAAAAAATCTGAGCCCTGAGGAGAATGCTGCTATTTTGGGAGAAATGAAGAGGCTGAATTAACATAAAAATAATACGATTTCCCTGTACATTAATATTTGTTGTGATGAAAAACAAGCTTGTAAAGTAAAAAGTTGACAGGATGTCAGATAAATGGATAAAGTGGATTTTACTTAGGTTATTATCTAATGTACATTCTTCAAGATTATCACCTACCCATCAACATATAGCTACGGCTTACCCAAATATCTATTGATGATGAAGAGGAGGTTGATAATAGGTTTCTCCAATCAGTTTTTATCTAATTCAGCATTTTGAGAGACAGATTAAAAATATTAAAAAAAGAAAATCCACCCTTACTTAAGTTGATGGAAGTGTCAAAATGCTTAAGGTGAAAGATGTACTTAGAATTAGTAAAGTGACTTATTGAATTGATTAAAATAGAGAACAGTCAAGAGGATGTTATCAATTCTTTCAATTCCAACAGAACATTTATTATTTATTTTCGGTGTCAGGTAAACAGACTTTTAGAATTTTAATTTATTTAAAGCCAGTCTTTTTGCAATTCTTTTGAAATTATTTCAAACAGTTTTTTAGTTCATTTGATGTGTCTATTGCTTTTAAACTTGGACAATATTAGTGGGAAATACTTGGAATTATAATTTATTTACAGTGTATTAATATGATATGAAAAGATACTTTCATAAAATACAACAAAGCCATGCCTTGAGATCCAGTGTTTTAAGGGGAAAAATGGTTGTGTGCAACCTCCTTTTAGAAGTAGCATTGGTAGTGGTGATTTCCAGAAGGAACAAACTGGATTTACATTGTCCTTGAACTTAATCCCGGAGTTCAAGTTATGTTTGTGGACCTACTAGTAGTTTAGTTGTCAAAGACTAATGGATTCTGGTGATAGTTTTTTAAAAAATCATAACCTTATGTTGAAATGAATTACTTTTTGCATCATTCATATGAATGATAACGTGTTGACTTCAATGTAATACATTCTCTCTTTCTGGAGAGAATGGCAGAGTTGTTTCCTGCAGCAGCAGTAATGGACTTGTAATCCATCCTCTTCCTGCTTAGTTCTGCTTGTGACCTTTGCTGCCACTTGTGGAGAGAGCCCAATCAAAGTTGCCGATATGGTCTTGAGCATTTTAGGGCTGACTCATTAAAAATTTGGGAAGTTCATACTAAAATAGTGTTTATATTAGATAATTTATTTCTTCTTAGTATTAAGAGTAGTTGTGTGGGTATGGAAGGCACAACGTCTTCTGAACATTTACCCTGATTCTTAAAAACGCTGTATAACTTGGTACTCTGCACACTTGTATAAATTCTATTTTTAAGGAAAAATGGTAATCTTGAACCTCCATTCTAAGAAGCACTTTGTTTTTCATTGTAAGATGTTTAACATGATTGTGTGGTGGCAGTCAACAGCATTTGTATTTTCACGTGTTATCCATTGACTTATTTTCTAAATGCAGGTTTAGGAAGTTAAGTGATGTGCTTGAATTCGTACTGGTAACTCTTTGAATCAAATCTAGGTCTTTTAACCTCTAGCCTTTGTAGTATTGTGGAATGGAACAGATTTGGTTTGAATTGGAATCATGATTCCTCCCCTTTCTAGCTGAGTGACCTTGAATAAGTTCCTTAATCTCCCTGAGTGCAACCTTCTCATCTGTAAAGTGAGAATAGATCACTTTTTCCCTACGGGATAGAGGTTTAAGTGAGATGGTATGTGTAAAGTGCCTAACGCAAGGCTTGGTATGTAGCAGGTACTCAGTAAGTTTTAGGTCTCTCCCTCTCCTGATCTTGCGGTCCTTTCACAGCACCACGGTGCCTCTGTCCAGCTGTTCTGTATTTTTTTTTAATTTTTATTTATTATGTTTATTTTTGGCTGTGTTGGGTCTTCGTTTCTGTGTGAGGGCTTTCTCCAGTTGCGGCGAGTGGGGGCCACTCTTCATCGCGGTGCGCGGGCCTCTCACTATCGCGGCCTCTCTTGTTGCGGAGCAGAGGCTCCAGACGCTCAGGCTCAGTAGTTGTGGCTCACGGGCCCAGTTGCTCCGCGGCATGTGGGATCTTCCCAGACCAGGGCTCGAACCCGTGTCCCCTGCATTGGCAGGCAGATTCTCAACCACTGCGCCACCAGGGAAGCCCCTGTTCTGTATTTTTTACTCAGAATTGGGACACGTGTCTAGGTCAGGGATTCTCAGCCTATGCACTGACATTTTTGACTGAATAGCTCTTTGTGTGGGGGCTGTCCTGTGCCTGTGTAGGATGTTTAGCAGCATCCCTGGTCTCTACCCACCAGATGCCAGTTATCACCTGCCCCCTTCCCTGAGTAAACTCTTCAGACATGGCCACCTGTCCCCTGTTGAGAACCATTGGTCTAGCCAGTGATGGGTGGTGCCGTGGATTGTGTTTAGCGTGGGGAAATGGATCCCAGCTGTAATCTTAAAGCGTGTGAATCTTTCAGCTGGCCACTGTTCTCTCTGCTGTTGAGTTGAATAGTTGGTTCTTACCACTATCAGCAATATCGCTCCATTTAGTCCCATAGAAAGAAATAGCACTTCACACTCATTCTTAACTTGTTTTGGAATTGAATGTATCAGTAATTGATTTTATTCTTGTTTTAATAGTATCGACACGTACAGAATATTCACATTCAGGTTGAATTAAAAAAATTAGAAATACATATAAGAGAAATAGAAAAATGTGGGAGGCATGGAAATGAACCCAATATTGGAAGAAAACAGTGAAGAATGGATAATTTTATTTAGCATTCAGATGTAACTTAAAGTCATTTACTAACATGGCCATGAAAGCAGTGTGATATAGGACTGAAGGAGATTAAAGAAGAAGGAAAACTAGTTCTTTAGAGAATACCTTAAGAGGAAGAGATTAAATTATGAATCAGGATCTTAAAATAGGCAGTATATTTTATGAAGTATTTCTGTGATGCCGGGAGGGTGATTTGTTGATTAGAATCAAGAGGGTTTATGATTTATCTTAGGTGGCTTACTTAAAATTTTTATTTTCCCCAATGTTTATGAACTTGTAGTCATAAAAAGACCTTATTGTTTGGTAAAAGTTTATTACATACAGGTTGGTGAAGTTTTCATTCACACCATTAATTAATGAGTCAAAGGCACTCAGGCTCTTGATATACAATCTGCTGTTTTTAACCAGGGCACTTAACTGGTCTTTAGACACATTTTAGTGTACACTTTCTTTAGAAAGTAGTCATTGATGGAATTTAGGTTATATTCCAATCTCCACAAGATTATAACTCGTTTTTTTCTGGGATGCCACAAAGAATTATTAATGGTAGTACTAGAGCTTAGAACCACTCCATGGTCTTAGCAGCCTTGTAGACCTTAAATACCCATCTGACAAAAATAACTTTGTTTCAGATTTGGTTTCAAAATTTTTGATGTACCTTTAGCTTTAGATGTATAAAGAACACTTTCAAAATTATGAACACATCTTGATTTAAAATCATTGTAAGGTTAGTGATAGGTTTTCCTGGGAGGAACAATGAAGGACTGCGTGCATATTAATAAAGGCATCCCTTGGTATAGGGAACACTGGGGCTTTGTTTGGGATTTGAAAAGAGGATGTGATCCGTGAGGCTTCTCAGCAGGGTTCATGCCAATTTGGTGGGGAAGTGGTCTTGGAATAATATCCTTTTTGAGTTTAAAGAGAGACAGAATATTTGCGGAGAAGGTTGAAATAGTGAAAACATGTTTAAAGAGATTAATTTTTGTTCACTCTTGATATTTTTCTTGAGTGTTTACATTCTGATCATTAAATGAAAGGAATACTTGAGGTGTGTGTGTCCAGGGTAGCGGTTGGGGGTGAATGACAGTATTAGGGGTTGGTGAAATACCTTGTCAGTTACAGCAATAGGTGAGAATTATTCCATGTGAACAATATGTCCAGATATGTGGGCTTAATTCAATTTTAAAAACATGCACTGAGTCCCTATTACGTGCAAGCAGTGTCCAAGTTTAGTTATTATAGAGGAGAAAATAGAACATAAACAGTGATCAGTTTACGGTGAAGCTAACGCAGGTCAACTTGGAACCTGCTCCCTTACACAGTCCCCTTCTAGGCCCCTGGGGGGGCTTTAACCATGTGTCCAGATGACCATTTGCAAGATTAAGATATTTTAGCCATAATCAGTTAAGATTGCTGTCACTTTTGACTCCAGTTTACTCTCCAATGTACTTCCATTTGGGTTGTGTGAGAATGGCCACAGAGATTTTTGGGAGAGATTTTGGAATAATGCATTTGTGGTTTTGTATCTGTATTTCTGCCTTATGCAAAGGAAAACAACGGAAAAATATCAGTCACATATAGATATTGGTACGTAAGTAAGTTGGGACTCTTTTGGGAAACCATTTGTCTTACTAAGAGTTTTGACTCAACTTTAGAAGGAAAAAAATCACTGGTCTACCGAGGACTATATGTTGATAAGAGATGATGAGTCACACACTCTGCCTGTTTTATTTGTAAGGTGGGAATCGCTTTCCTGCTTCATAGGTTCTGTAAAATGGCAGCAGTTCCCATCCCACTTTCATAATATTGGAGTCATACTATATTTCCCATTTGCTTCCTATTGGCTAAGTAGAAAAAAAAGAAACTACCGTCTCCCAGATTCTTGTTTAAAACTATGAGGAAAATATTGCGTGTTGCTAAATTGCCAAATTTAATGTTTTTTAAATAAATTTTTAATTTTGAGATAATTTTAGATTGAAGAAAATTTGCAAACATAGTGCAGAGGGTTCCTGTGTACCTCTCACCTGTTTCCCTTAATGTTAACATCTTATATTACTGGGTACATTGGTCAAAACTAACTAACGGCATATTACTATTAACTAAACTTCAGACTTCACTTGGAGTTCCCTAGTTTTTCTGTTAGTGTCCTTTTTCTGTTCCAGAATCCCACCCAGGACACCTGGTTGTGTTTAGTCATCATGGCTCATTAGTCTCTTCTCTCTGTGGCAGTTTCTCAAACTTTCCTTGTTTCCCATGACCTTGAGAGTCTTGAGGAGTACTGGTTGGGGGTTTTGCAGAATGTCCTTGCATTTAGGTTTGCCTGCTGTTTTCTTGACTAGGCTGGGGTTATGCGTTTGAGCGAAGAGTACCAGAAAGGGGAAGGGCTCCCCTCGTCACATTGGATTGAGGCACATGATATCCACACAGCACCACTGGGGATGTGAGCCTTGTTTGCCAGGTTTCTCCAATAAAGAGTTTTACTGTTTTTACCTTTTCTATACTTTATTCTTTGGAAGCGAGTTACTGAGTCCAGTCTGCATTCATGGGGGCCTCCTCCTGGAGCTGTGAATATCTACTTAGTATTTTTTGGATTCTTCTGTAAGGAAGATTTGATTCTTCTCCCCATTTACTTATTTATTCAGTCATTTATTAAGTCTGGATCCGTGTATGTTTTACACTTTGTTATCTGTTACTATGTTATTTCTTTTGTTGCTCAAATTGTTCCAGCTGTGGCCATTGGAAGCTCCTTCAGGTTGGCGTCCATGTCCCTTTGATGTGCCCCATCCTTTTGTGTTTTTGAGCACATCCTTACTTTCTGGCACTACAAGGTGCTTCAAGGCTTATCATGTGTATTTTCTGCCCCAGCCCTAGAATCAGATATATCTTCAAGGAGCTTAGTGCTGGGTGTCCTTGTTGTTACTGAGGTGTTTTTATTTATTTATTTATTTATTTATTTATTTATTTATTTATTTATTATTTCTGAGATATACATTTTAAAGTAATAACTAGAATTATGACTTACAATATTATACCAGAACATATAAGATTTTTAGAAATGTCATGTAATGTCTGAAACATTTATATTAACCTATTTCCATACAAATAACCCAAAGAAAGTTTAGTATTAGTTGTTTTTTTTGCTTTTTTATACTTCAGGTTCATATTAGTCATCAGTTTTATACACATCAGTGTATACATGTCAATCCCAATCGCCCAATTCAGCACACCACCATCCCCACCCCACCGCGGCTTTCCCCACTTGGTGTCCATACATTTGTTCTCTACATCTGTGTCTCAACTTCTGCCCTGCACACTGGTTCATCTGTACCATTTTTCTAGGTTCCACATACATGCGTTAATATACGATATTTGATTTTCTCTTTCTGACTTACTTCACTCTGTATGACAGTCTCTAGATCCATCCACGTCTCAACAAATGACTCAATTTCGTTCCTTTTTATGGCTGAGTAATATTCCATTGTATATATGTACCACAACTTCTTTATCCATTCGCCTGTTGATGGGCATTTGGGTTGCTTCCATGACCTGGCTATTGTAAATAGTGCTGCAATGAACATTGGGGTGCATGTGTCTTTTTGAATTATGGTTTTCTCTGGGTATGTGCCCAGTAGTGGGATTGCTGGATCATATGGTAGTCCTATTTTTAGTTTTTTCAGGAACCTCCATACTGTTCTCCATAGTGGCTGTAACAATTTACATTCCCACCAACAGTGCTAGAGGGTTCCCTTTTCTCCACACCCTCTCCAGCATTTGTTGTTTGTAGATTTTCTGATGATGCCCATTCTAACTGGTGTGAGGTGATACCTCATTGTAGTTTTGATTTGCATTTCTCTAATAATTAGTGATGTTGAGCATCTTTTCATGTGCTTCTTGGCCATCTGTATGTCTTCTTTGGAGAAATGTCTATTTAGGTCTTCTGCCCATTTTTGGATTGGGGTGTTTGTTTCTTTAATATGGAGCTGCATGAGCTGTTTATATATTTTGGAGATTAATCCTTTGTCCATTGATCGTTTGCGAATATTTTCTCCCATTCTGAGGGTTGTCTTTTCGTCTTGTTTATGGTTTCCTTTGCTGTGCAAAAGCTTTGAAGTTTCATTAGGTCCCATTTGTTTATTTTTGTTTTTATTTCCATTTCTCTAGGAGGTGGGTCAAAAAGGATATTGCTGTGATTTATGTCATAGTGTTCTTTCTATGTTTTCCTCTAACAGTTTTATAGTGTCCGGTCTTACATTTAAGTCTCTAATCCATTTTGAGTTTATTTTTGTATATGGTGTTAGGGAGTGTTCTAATTTCATTCTTTTACATGTAGCTGTCCAGTTTTCCCAGCACCACTTATTGAAGAGGCTGTCTTTCCTCCATTGTATATCTTTGCCTCCTTTGTCATAGATTAGTTGACCATAGGTGCGTGGGTTTATCTCTGGGCTTTCTATCTTCTTCCATTGATCTATGTTTCTGTTTTTGTGCCAGTACCATTTTCTCTTGATTACTGTAGCTTTGTAGTATAGTCTGAAGTCAGGGAGTCTGATTCCTCCAGCTCCGTTTTTTTCCCTCAAGACTGCTTTGGCTTTTCGGGGTCTTTTGTATCTCCATACAAATTTTGAGATGATTTGTTCTAGTTCCGTAAAAAATGCCATTGGTAATTTGATAGGGATTGCATTGAATCTGTAGATTGCTTTGGGTAGTATAGTCATTTTCACAATATTGATTCTTCCAATCCAAGAACTTGGTATATCTCTCCATCTGTTTGTATCATCTTCAGTTTTTCTCATCAGTGTCTTTTAGTTTTCTGCATACAGGTCTTTTGTTTCCCTAGGTAGGTTTATTCCTAGGTATTTTATTCTTTTTGTTGCAGTGGTAAATGGGAGTGTTTCCATAATTTCTCTTTCAGATTTTTCATCATTAGTATATAGGAATGCAAGAGAGTTCTGTGCATTAATTTTGTATCCTGCAACTTTACCAAGTTCATTGATTAGCTCTAGTAGTTTTCTGGTGGCATTTTTAGGATTCTGTATGTGTAGTATCATGTCATCCGCAAACAGTGACAGTTTTACTTCTTTTCCAATTTGTATTCCTTTTATTTTTTTTTCTTCTCTGATTGCTGTGGCTAGGACTTCCAAAACTATGTTGAATAATAGTGGTGGGAGTGGGCATCTTGTCTCATTCCTGATCTTAGTGGAAATGGTTTCAGTTTTTCACCATTGAGAATGATGTTTGCTGTGGGTTTGTCATATATGGCCTTTATTATGTTGAGGTAGGTTCCCTCTATGCCCACTTTCTGGAGAGTTTTTATCATAAATGGGTGTTGAATTTTGTCAAGTTTTTTCTGCATCTATTGAGATGATCATATGGTTTTTATTCTTCAATTTGATAATATGGTGTATCACATTGATTGATTTGTGTATACTGAAGAATCCTTGCATCCCTGGGATAAATCCCACTTGATCATGGTGTATGATCCTTTTAATGTGTTGTTGGATTCTGTTTGCTAGTATTTTGTTGAGGATTTTTGCATCTATATTCATCAGTGATATTGGTCTGTAATTTTCTTTTTTTGTGATATCTTTGTCTGGTTTTGGTATCAGGGTGATGGTGGCCTCATAGAATGAGTTTGAGAGTGTTCCTTCCTCTGCAATTTTTTGGAAGAGTTTGAGAAGGATAGGTGTTAGCTCTTCTCTAAATGTTTGATAGAATTCACCTGTGAAGCCATCTGGTTGTGGACTTCTGTTGGAAGATTTTTAATCACAGTTTCAATTTCATTATTTGTGATTGGTCTGTTCATATTTTCTGTTTCTTCCTGGTTCAGTCTTGGAAGGTTGTACCTTTCTAAGAATTTGTCCATTTCTTCCAGGTTGTCTGTTTTATTGGCATAGAATTGCTTGTAGTGGTTTCTTAGGATGCTTTGTATTTCTGCAGTGTCTGTTGTAGCTTCTCCGTTTTCATTTCTAATTTTATTTTATTTATTTTTTTTAAACTTTGGGTTTGTTTGTTTATTTATTTATTTATTTATTTACTTACTTACTTACTTATTTATGGCTGTGTATGGGTCTTCGTTTCTGTGTGAGGGCTTTCTCCAGTTGCGGCAAGTGGGGGCCACTCTTCATCGCAGTGCACGGGCCTCTCATTATCGCGCCCTCTCTTGTTGCAGAGCACAGGCTCCAGATGCGCAGGCTCAGTAATTGTGGCTCACGGGCCTAGTTGCTCCACGGCATGTGGGATCTTCCCAGACCAGGGCTCGAATCTGTGTCCCCTGCATTGGCAGGCAGATTCACAACCACTGCACCACCAGGGAAGCCCCATTTCTAATTTTATTGATTTGAGTCCTCTCCCTCTTTTTCTTGATGAGCCTGGCTAAAGGTGTATCAATTTTGTTTATCTTCTCAAAGAACCAGCTTTTAGTTTTATTGATCTTTGCCATTGTTTTCTTTGTTTCTATTTCATTTATTTCTGCTCTGATCTTTATGATTTCTTTCCTTCTAGTAACTTTGGATTTTGTTTGTTCTTCTTTCTCTAGTTCCTTTAGGTGTTAAGTTAGATTGTTTACTTGAGATTTCTCTTGTTTCTTGAGGTAGGCTTGTATAGCTATAACCTTCCCTCTTAGAACTGCTTTTGCTGCATCCCTTAGGTTTTGGATCGTTGTGTTTTCATTGTCATTTGTCTCTAGGTATTTTTTGATTTCCTCTTTGATTTCTTCGGTGATCTCTTGGTTATTTAGTAACGTATTGTTTAGCCTCCATGTGTTTGTGTTTTTTACGTTTTTTTCCCTGTAATTCATTTCTAATCTCATAGCATTGTCGTCGGAAAAGATGCTTGATATGATTTCAATTTTCTTAAATTTCCTGAGGCTTGATTTGTGACCCAAGATGTGATCTATCCTGGAGAATGTTCCGTGCACACTTGAGAAGAAAGTGTAATCTGCTGTTTTTGGATGGAATGTCCTATAAATATCAATTAAATCTATCTGGTCTACGGTGTCATTTAAAGCTTCTGTTTCCTTATTAATTTTCTGTCTGGATGATCTGTCCATTGGTGTAAGTGAGGTGTTAAAGTCCCCCACTATTATTGTGTTACTGTCGATTTTCTCTTTTACAGCTGTTAGCAGTTGCCTTATGTACTGAGGTGCTCCTATGTTGGGTGCATGTATATTTATAATTGTTATATCTTCTTCTTGGATTGATCCCTGGATCATTATGTAGTGTCCTTCCTTGTCTCTTGTAACATTCTTTATTTTAAAGTCTATTTTATCTGATATGAGTATAGCTACTCCAGCTTTCTTTTGATTTCCATTTGCATGGAATATCTTTTTCCATCCCCTCACTTTCAGTCTGTATGTGTCCCTAGGTCTGAAGTGGTGGGTCTCTTGTAGACAGCATATATATGGGTCTTGTTTTTGTATCCATTCAGCAAGCCTGTGTCTTTTGGTTGGAGCATTTAATCCATTCACGTTGAAGGTAATTATCGATATGTATGTTCCTATGACCATTTTCTTAATTGTTTTGGGTTTGTTTTTGTAGGTCCTTTTCTTCTCTTGTGTTTCCCACTTAGAGAAGTTCCTTTAGCATTTGTTGTAGAGCTGGTTTGGTGGTGCTGAATTCTCTTAGCTTTTGCTTGTCTGTAAAGCTTTTGATTTCTCCATCGAATCTGAATGAGATCCTTGCCGGGTAGAGTAATTTTGGTTGTAGGTTCTTGCCTTTCATCACTTTAAGTATATCATGCCACTCCCTTCTGGCTTGTAGAGTTTCTGCTGAGAAATCAGCTGTTAACCTTATGGGAGTTCCCTTGTATGTTATTTGTCGTTTTTCCCTTGTTGCTTTCAATAATTTTTCTTTGTTTTTAATTTTTGCCAATTTGATTACTATGTGTCTCGGTGTGTTTCTCCTTGAGTTTATCCTGAATGGGACTCGCTGTGCTTTCTGGAGTTGGGTGGCTATTTCCTTACTCATGTTAAGGAAGTTTTTGAGTATAATCTCTTCAAATATTGTCTTGAGTCCTTTCTCTCTTCTCCTTCTGGGACCCCTATAATGCGAATGTTGTTGCATTTAATGTTGTCCCAGAGGTCCCTTAGACTGTCTTCATTTCTTTTCATTCTTTTTTCTTTATTCTTTTCCATGGCAGTGAATTCCATCATTCTGTCTTCCAGGTCACTTATCCGTTCTTCTGCCTCAGTTATTCTGCTATTGATAATTTCTAGTGTAGTTTTCATTTCAGTTATTGTATTGTTCATCTCTGTTCTTTAATTCTTCTAGGTCTTTGTTAAACATTTCTTGCATCTTCTCGATCTTTGCCTCCATTGTTTTTCTGAGGTCCTGGATCATCTTCACTATCATTATTTTGAATTCTTTTTCTGGAAGGTTGCCTATCTCCACTTCATTTAGTTGTTTTTCTGGGGTTTTATCTTGTTCCTTCATCTGGGACATAGCCCTCTGCCTTTTCATCTTGTCTTTCTGTGAATGTGGTTTTTGTTCCACAGGCTGCAGAATTGTAGTTCTTCTTGCTTCTGCCCTGGTTTTGTTTTTAATACAGAAGAAGAATTGAAATGGTAAAAGTTTTGGTTATTTTTGTTGTTCACACTTTGTTAGATTTGGGAAGTATCTCTGTCTGGTATCTTGCTTTTACTGGCTTGCCCACCACTGTCTGCCTGTGTATTCTATTCAATCCTTCGTTCAGCAGTTGTTTATTAAATACCATAGAGCCAAGTTGAGTAGGGAGGCTTGGAGAGAGCAGTCTGCCCAACCTGTTTATCAGAAGGGAGATATACCTGTGAACTGAAGCCAGAGGAGCCTGTATTGGGGTATAAACTTGGATGGACTGGAGCTGAGAGGAGGTCAGTGAAATGTGACCTGGGGTCAAGTGTGGATTGACCGAGATACATCGATGGTCAAGAACTGGTTTGGGGACTTCCCTGGTGGTGCAGTGGTTGAGAATCCACCTGCCAGTGCAGGAGACACGGGTTTGAGCTCTGGTCCAGGAAGATCCCACATGCCGTGGAGCAACTAAGCCCGTGTGCCACAACTACTGAGCCTGCGCTCTAGAGCCCACGAGCCATAACTACTGAAGCCTGCGTGCCTAGAGCCCGTGCTCCGCAACAAGAGAAGCCACCGCACTGAGAAGCACGCTCACTGCAATGCAGAGTAGCCCCTGCTGTCTGCAACTAGAGAAAGCCCACACGCAGCAATGAAGACCCAACGCAGCCAAAAAATAAAAAAAAAATTAGTTAAATTAAAAAAAAAACAAAAAAAGGACTGGTTTGGGACAAGTCTTGGGATCACTGGCCTCCCTCTTGAAAGTACTTCTGGCACCTCTGGGCTAGAGGTGTCCCTAAAATAGCAGCAGAACCATGCAGAATGTTGACAGTCAACCAGATTTGAAATCGTTCCCCATTTTGTAAATGTGCATTTTCTTTTTTTAACTTTTTTTAATGGGTATCACACTTTTTAAAAAAAAAAAAATTTATTTATTTGACTGCGCTGGGTCTTAGTTGCAGCATGTGGGATCTTTAGTTACAGCATGTGGGATCTAGCTCCCTGCCCAGGGATCGAACCCAAGCCCCCTGCATTGGGAGTGCAGAGCCTTAACCTGTGGATGACCAGGGAAGTCCCTGTGCATTTTCATTATGGCTCTGAAGTGTAACGTGTAGATAAAATGCTTGTAAAAGGTCTTAAACCAAACAAACAAAAGAGATGAAAACTAAGTATCTATCATTGAGAAAATGGTTTTTCGTCTTGTCTAAGTATTTGACTGTTACATGGGATTGTGATTATTTTAGGGGACCAGAAAAATACTGATGTGTATAAACAGTAATGTGTATTTATTAGGAAAGGTAGTGGTATTTTCCCTAATTCTAACTTCCGTGTAGTTACTTTCGAGTGGTAGTATAACAAGTCAGGACGAGACAAGATTTTTTTTTTCCTGCACGGGCATTGAATTTATTATTCGGCTTATCTGGTCCAGACAGCTGTTCTCAGGGCAGTATCTAACTGGCATTCTATTGATTTTAAATAGATACCTTGTTTTGTTTTGCTGCTTGCATTATCCTCACCATACAAAGAAAATACATTAAGAAAATGTTATACCAGATTTTTATGCAATTTGAGCAGTTTTCATCTAGTTGCATGAGAGTTCAACAGCTGTTTTTGGTTTTAGTGATGACAGGCTGGTAATCAGAATTTCTTAAAGACTCTGGTGTATGTTGTATCTATTTGAAGATAATTAAATCATTGACCACTTCTGTCTAAAAATCTAATTTCTTTTGACATTTCCTCCTCAAAACTTATTTTCTTGGGCTTTTAAAAACTTTTTTGAAAGTTCAGTATACGTACAGAAAAGTGCACAAATCATTAATGACACAATCACGTAAACACCAACCTGGTTAAGAACAAAGGAACATTACAAGTAGCCTTCCACATGTAATCAGTGCCTTAGTTTATCACCGTACATTGGGCTTGCTTGCTTGCTTATGAACTTTATGTGTGTGGAATCTTACATTATGTGTTTTTTGTGTCTGGCTGCTTTTGTTCAACATCATGTTTGTGAGATAAATTACTTGTTGTTGCATGTTGCTTTAGTTTGTTTTTATTGCTATACAGTATTCAACTGCGTGAAAAAACCAAAGTTGATTTACCCATTCTGCTGTTGATGGACGTATGAATTGTTTGAAGTTTTTAGCTATTTCAAATAACATTGCTATGAACACTTCTGAATATATGTATGTACTTCTGTTAGGTATACATCTAGTAGACTTGCTGGATTGTTGCATGTGTGTCTCTTGAGTTTTAGTAGATATTGCCAAGCAGTTTTACAAAGTGCTGGTTTCAGTTTACCTTTCTTACTAGCAGTGTATCTGCTGCTCCACATCCACTCTAATACTTGGAAATGTTATTAAAAAATAAGAAGTTTAGCTGTTTGAATAGTACATATCTCATAATGGTTTTAAGTTGTGTTTATCTGATGGCTAATCAGGTTGAGTGCCTTTTCATATGTTTATTGGCCATGAGGATATCTCTTTTGTGAAGTTCCTGTTCAGGTCTTTTGACCATTTTTCTATTAGGTTTTTTTCTTATAAGATATATAACATAAAAATTACCATTTTAACCATTTATTTTAATGGCATTAATTACATTCACAGTGTTGTACAACCATCACCACTATCTATTTCCAAAATTTTTCATCACCCCAAACTGAAACTGTAACCATTAAGCAGTAACTGCCGGTTCTCCCCTTCCCCAGTCCCTGGTAAATGCAACTCTACTTCTATTGTTTTTTGTCTCTCCTTATTTTTACATGTTCTGATTTTTGTGTACTGTGGATACGAACCATTGGCCAGCTGTGTGTATTGCAGTTATCTTCTCCAACTCTGTGGCTTTCCTTTTCACATTGTTAATGGTGTGTTTTGATGAATAGAAGTTTTTCACTCTGCTATATTTCTGATGTCACTCTCCTAGAAGTTTTGATATATCATCACATTTTTATTATCACTAAATTCAAGTATCTTTCTGATTTCCATTGTAATTTCTTCTTTGATACATGGGTTATTCTGTCAATTTTCATTTATATTGAGACTATATTTTTAGGTACATACAAATTTAGAGTTGTGATAACGTCTTGGTGGATTGACCTTTTTGTCAATGTGGCTATAGTTACATGTGTAAAGTTACATCAGCTTTCTTTGACTAATGTTTGCATAGTATATTCCTTTTCATAATTTCATTATCAATTTTTTTATATTCTTACATTTAAGGTGTGTTTTTTACAAGGAGGATATAGTTTGGATTTTTTTTTATCTAATATAGCAATGTGTACTTTTAAATTGGATTATTTATTTTATTTAGTTAATGTAATTACTGATTTTTAAAATCAGTAATTTAAGAGCACGTTATCTTACTCTTTCCACTTGTCCCACCAGTTCTGTATTAACTTTCTGTCCCTTATCTTCTTTTTGATTAAGTATTTTTTAATTGTTGAAATTTCTTCCTTCATTAGCTTGCTTATTGTATATTCCTTTACTGTTCTTTTTAGTAGTTGCTTTACAACATGGATTATTGACTTTTTAAAAAAATATATTTATTTATTTATTTTTGCCCGCGTTGGGTCTTAGTTGCGGTCCGCAGGCTCTTTAGTTGTTGCGCGCGGGCTTAGTTGCCCCACGGCATGTGGGATCTTAGATCCCTGACCAGGGATCAAAGCGTGCCCCCTGCATTGGAAGGCGGATTCTCAACCACTGGACCACCAAGGAAGTCCCAGATTATTGACTTTTTATTAAAGTTTCATATAAATTACTAGTTATATTACTCTCTGGACAATGCAGAGATCTTAGAACACTGTCACTCCATTTATCTCCTTTTGCTTTTTTATTATTGTTGACATGTATTTTAGTTTATCATAGATTTTACACATAAGATAATATTTTTGTACAGTTTAATATTCATGTGGATTTTTTCACATATTTGCTCTTTCCATGCTCTTTGTTTGTTCCTACATTACTATACTTTCTTCTGGGATTATTTTCCTCCTGCCTGAAGAGCTCCCTTTAGTATTTACTTTAGTGCAGGTCTGCCGCTGTTGAATTCACTGTTTTTGTTAGTCTGGAAATGTCTCTATTTTGTCTTCATTTTTAAAGCAAATTTTAATTAAAATGTAACTAACAGAAAAGTGCATAAATCATAACTGATGGCTTTTTACAATGTGAGTACACTCACATTAGCAGGACACAGATCAAGGAACAGAACATTACTACCATCCCAGAACGTCTGCCTGTGCACCCTTTTAGTCACCAACCACCGTGAGTCACCACCATCATGACTTATAATGGCATTTGTTTAGCCTGTATTTGAGCTTAAATATATAGAATCAACCAGTATTAGGCTACCTTATTTCTGACTTCTTTCTCTGAACTTTGTGACATTGATCCACATTGTTGCATATAGTTGTAGTTTGTTCATTCACATTTTAGTGTCATATTCCGTTGTATGACTAGACCATAATTTATCCATTCTACTCTAGATGGACATTAGAGTTTTGGGATCTTGCATTTGGACATCCAGTTATTGGATATTATGAATAATGCTGCCGTGAACACTATTAAACATGTCTTTTGGTGAACAAATGTAGCATTTGTTCCAGGTATATACTCAACCTCAAACCCCCCTCCATCATACCAATGAGCTACTTAGATATTCACCACCCATATAGACAGACATCCCCCTAGATTCGCCAGCCATTTTATCAAAAATTTAATACTAAATCTGACACAAACCACACAACACAACCATACAAACACCACCTATATATAACAAGTTAATGTAGCTTAAACACTTCTTAAAGCAAGGCACTGAAAATGTCTAGATGGGCTCACTAGCCCGATGAACATACAGGTTTGGTCCCAGCCTTTTTGTTAGTTTTTAATAGAATTACACATGCAAATATCTGCACTTCGGTGAGAATGCCTTCTAAATCACTAAGATTAAAAGGAGCAGGTATCAAGCACGCTGTACCAGCAGCTCACAACATCTTGCTCAACCACACCCCCACGGGAGACAGCAGTGATAAGAATTAAGCCATAAACGAAAGTTCAACTAAGGCATATTAATAAGGGTGGTAAATTTCACGCCAGCCACTGTGGTCATACGATTGACCCGAATTAATAGAATTATGGTGTAAAACGTGTTAAAGAATTATACAAAAGAAAATTAAACCTTGATTAAGCTGTAAAAAGCCATAATTAAAGTAAAAATAAACTACGAAAGTGACTAACATATCCTGATTACATGATAGCTAAGACCCGAACTGGGATTAGATACCCCACTATGCTTAACCCTAAACCCAGATAATCATAAGAACTAGACTATTTGCCAGAGTACTACTAGCAACAGCTTAAAACTCAAAGGACTTGGCGGTGCTTCACACCCCTCTAGAGGAGCCTGTTCTATGATCGATAAACCCCGATAAACCTCACCAACCCTCGCTAATCCAGTCTGTATACCTCCATCTTCAGCAAACCCTAAAAAGGAGCAAAAGTAAGCACAACTATAACACATAAAAACGTTAGGTCAAGGTGTAACCTATGGGGTGGGAAGAAATGGGCTACGTTTTATACACCAAGAATACCCTTTATCTATACGAAAGTTTTTATGAAACCTAAAAACTAAAGGAGGATTTAGTAGTAAATTAAGAATAGAGCGCTTAATTGAATGAGGCCATGAAGCACACACACACCGCCCGTCACCCTCCTCAAGTGCTATGGCAAAGCCACAGTTTATTAACATATGCTAATCAGTTATATGAGAGGAGATAAGTCATAACAAGTTAAGCATACTGGAAATTGTGCTTGGATAAACCAAGGCATAGCTTAAATAAAGCACCTAATTTACACCTAGAAGATTTCATAACCTATGTATGCCTTGAACTAAGCGTAGCCCACACTCTTCCCACCATACTAACACTAACTAGTCAAATAAAACATTCACCAGACATCTAAAGTATAGGAGATAGAAATTTAGACGTTGATGGCGCTATAGAGAAAGTACCGTAAGGGAATGATGAAAGAAACATTAAAAGTAATAAAAAGCAAAGCTTATCCCTTGTACCTTTTGCATAATGACTTAACTAGCAACAACTTAACAAGGAGAACTTAAGCTAAACACCCGAAACCAGGTGAGCTACTTATGAACAGTTACTAGAACAAACTCACCTATGTGGCAAAATAGAAGATTTATAAGTAGAAGTGACGAGCCTAACGAGCCTGGTGATAGCTGGTTGTCCAGGAAAAGAATTTCAGTTCAATGTTAAATAATACTAAAAACCATAATAAGCTTCAGTGTATATTTAAACGTTTGTCTGAAAAGATACAGCTCTTTAGAAATGGGTACAACCTGAACTAGAGGGTAAAAACAACACCATAGTTGGCTTAAAAGCAGCCACCAATTAAGAAAGCATTCAAGCTCAACAACTAACACATCTCAATTCCAATATTAAGTAAATCAACTCCTAGTCTTACTACTGGACCAATCTATAAAATTATAGAAGCAATACTGTTAATATGAGTAACAAGAAATATTTCTTCTTGCAACTAATAATATACTGATAATTAACAGTAAATGAATACAGTGCAACACTAAACTATTAATTAAATACACTGTTAATCCAACACAGGTGTGCACCCAAGGAAAGGTTAAAAAAAGTAAAAGGAACTCAGAGATTATAAACCTCGCCTGTTTACCAAAAACATCACCTCCAGCATCACCAGTATTAGAGGCACTGCCTGCCAGTAACAACCGTAAACGGCCGCGGTATCCTGACCGTGCAAAGGTAGCATAATCATCTGATCTCTAAATAAGGACTTGTATGAATGGCTACACGAGGGTTTTACTGTCTCTTACTTTTAATCAGTGAAATTGACTTCCCCGTGAAGAGGCGGGGATGACAAAATAAGACAAGAAGACCCTAGGGAGCTTCAGTTAATCAACCCAAAAAACCATAATCTTCAACTACCAAGGAATAACAAAATTTCACATGGGTTGACAATTTTGGTTGGGGTGACCTTGGAGCACAAAAAAACCTCCGAGTGGATAAATCCTAGACCCACTAGCCAAAGCATAATATCACTTATTGATTCAAAAAATAGATTAATGGAACAAATTACCTAGGGATAACAGCACAATCCTATTCTAGAGTCCATATCGACAATAGGGTTTACGACCTTGGTGTTGGATCAGGACGTCCCAATGGTGTCACCACTATTGAGTTCGTTTGTTCAACAATTAAAGTCCTACGTGATGAGTTCAGACCTGAGTAATCCAGGTTGGTTTCTGTCTATTATGCATTTCTCCCAGTATGAAAGGACAAGAGAAATAAGGCCCACTTTAAACAAGTGTCTTCAAAACAATTAATGATGTAATCTCAACTTAATAAGCAAACACAAAACAATCACCCGAGACCAGTGTTTAGTTAGGGTGGCAGAGCCTGGTAATTGTGTAAAACTTAAATCTTTATGCCCAGAGGTTCAAATCCTCTCTCTAACAAAATGTTTACAATCAGCATCCTAATGTTCATTATTCCTATTCTCCTAGCAGTAGCATTCTTAACATTAGTAGAACGAAAAATCCTAGGCTACATACAACTCTGAAAAGGACCAAACATTGTAGGACCACACGGCCTACTCCAACCTATTGCTGACGCAATCAAACTATTCACTAAAGAACCCCTACAACCAGCCACATCCTCCACCTCCATATTTATCATCGCACCCATCTTAGCCCTAACTCTAGCCCTAACAATATGAATCCCCCTACGCATGCCATACCCCCTCATCAACATAAACCTAGGGGTGTTATTCATGCTAGCAATATCAAGTCTAGCCGTATACTCTATCCTATGATCTGGATGGGCCTCCAACTCAAAGTATGCACTAATTGGGACCCTATGAGCAGTAGCACAAACAGTCTCATATGAAGTAGCACTGGCAATCATCCTCTTATCAGTGCTCTTAATAAACGGGTCCTTTACCCTATCAACCCTAACCACAACACAGGAACAACTATGGCTAATCTTCCCATCATGACCACTAGCCATAATATGATTTATTTCCACCCTAGCAGAAACCAGCCGAGCCCCTTTTGATTTAACAGGAGAATCTGAACTTGTGTCCAGCTTCAGTGTAGAATATGCAGCAGGCCCCTTCGCCATATTCTTCCTAGCAGAATACGCCAACATCAGTATAATAAACATGTTCACAACAATCCTATTTCTAGGAGCATTCTGCAACCCATATACACCAGAACTATACACAATTAACTTCACCATTAAAACATTGTTGCTAACAGTATCTTTCCTATGAATTCGAGCATCCTATCCTCGATTCTGATATGACCAATTAATATACCTACTCTGAAAAAGCTTCCTGCCTCTAACACTAGCCCTATGTATATGACATGTATCACTACCGACCATAACGGCAAGCATCCCCCCACAAACATAAATATGTCTGACAAAAGAATTACTTTGATAGAGTAAATAATAGAAGTTCAAGTCCTCTTGTTTCTAGAATTATAGGAATTGAACCTACCCTTAAGAATTCAAAATTCTCCGTGCTACCATATTACACTACATTCTACAGTAAGGTCAGCTAAACAAGCTATCGGGCCCATACCCTGAAAATGTTGGTTTATATCCTTCCCGTACTAATAAACCCCATCATCTCTGTCATTATCCTAGTAACTGTCATTTTAGGAACTATAATCATAATAACCAGCTCCCACTGACTACTAGCCTGAATTGGATTTGAAATAAACATAATAGCCATCATCCCTATTATAATAAAAAACTTTAACCCACGAGCCATAGAAGCCTCCACTAAATATTTTCTAAAACAAGCCACCACATCCACACTACTTATAATAGCAGTCATCATTAACCTATCACACTCCGGCCAGTGGACTGTCACAAAATTATTCAATCCAACAGCATCAACAGTAATAACAGTAGCCCTAGCCATAAAACTAGGACTGTCCCCTTTTCACTTTTGAGTGCCCGAAGTAACACAAGGCATCCCATTAACAGCAGGTCTAATTCTATTAACATGACAAAAACTTGCACCCCTACCAATCCTCTATCAAATCTCACCATCAATTAATCTAAACCTAATATTGTCTCTGTCTATACTTCCTATTCTAATCGGAGGTTGAGGAGGATTAAATCAAACACAACTCCGAAAAATCATAGCTTACTCATCAATTGCCCACATAGGATGAATGGCAGCCATCTTACTATATAACCCAACTATAACCATCCTAAACCTAGTAATTTATATCATAATAATCCTCACTATATTCATACTATTTATTCACAGCTCAGCCACCACCACACTATCACTATTACACACATGAAACAAAACACCTGTCATCACAACCCTCACCATGACCACCCTGCTCTCAATAGGAGGACTCCCGCCACTATCAGGATTTATGCCTAAATGAATGATTATTCAAGAAATAACAAAAACCAATAGTATTATCTTACCCATACTTACAGCCACCACAGCACTACTTAACCTGTCCTTCTACATACGACTTACATACTCCACAGCATTAACCATATTTCCCTCCACAAACAACATAAAGATAAAATGACAATTTGACTCTACAAAACAAACAATCCTTTTACCAACCATAATCGTAATACCTACAATACTTCTACCTCTCACACCAATACTATCAATCTTAGAATAGGAATTTAGGTTAAATCAGAACAAGGGCCTTGAAAGCCTAAGCAAGTACAGTTTACTTAATTCCTGCCTAATAAGGATTGCAAGACTATATCTTACATCAACTGAATGCAAATCAAACACTTTAATTAAGCTAAATCCTCTCTAGATTGGAGGGATACATCTCCCACAAATTTTTAGTTAACAGCTAAATACCCTAGTCAACTGGCTTCAATCTACTTCTCCCGCCACGAGAAAAAAAAGGCCCAGAGAAGCCCCGGCAGGGTTGAAGCTGCTTCTTTGAATTTGCAATTCAAAATGATCAATTCACCATGGGACTTGGCAAAAAGGACTTAACCTCTGTCTTTAGATTTACAGTCTAATTCCTACTCGGCCGTTTTACCTATGTTCATAAACCGCTGATTATTCTCAACCAACCACAAAGATATTGGTACTTTATACTTACTCTTTGGTGCTTGAGCCAGAATAGTAGGCACTGGCCTAAGCTTATTAATTCATGCTGAACTAGGTCAGCCCGGAACACTGCTCGGAGATGACCAAATTTACAACGTGGTAGTAACAGCCCATGCATTTGTAATAATTTTCTTCATAGTCATACCCATTATGATTGGTGGATTTGGAAATTGGCTAGTGCCCCTAATAATTGGAGCACCCGATATAGCTTTTCCCCATATAAATAATATGAGTTTCTGACTACTCCCTCCTTTCTTATTGCTACTGGCATTATCAGTAGTTGAAGCCGGTGTGGGTACAGGTTGAACTGTATACCCATCCTTAGCCAGAAACTTAGCACATGCAGGAGCTTCAGTTGACCTTACTATTTTTTCCCTACACTTTGCTGGTGTATCCTCAATTCTCAGATCTATCAATTTTATCACCACTATCATCAATATAAAACTGCCCACTATAACCCAATATCAAACACCATTATTCATATGATCAGTACTAATCACAGCAGTGTTGCTTCTATTCTCCTTACCTGTACTAGCAGCTGGAATCACTATATTACTAACTGATCGAAACCTGAACACAACCTTTTCGACCCTGTGGGAGGAGGAGACCCAATCTTATATCAACACCTATTTTGATTCTTTGGACACCCTGAAGTATATATTTCAATCCTGCCTGGATTTGGGATAATTTCACACATTGTAACCTATTAATCAGGAAAAAAAGAACCTTTCGGGTACATGGGTATAGAATGAGCTATAATATCAATTGGATTCTTAGGGTTCATTGTATGAGCCCACCACATAGTCACAGTGGGTATAGACGTTGACACACGAGCATTTTTTACATCAGCCACTATAATTATCGCCATTCCCACAGGGGTGAAAGTGTTTGTTTAGCTGACTGGCAACACTCCACAGATGTAATATTAAGTGGTCCCCGGCCATGATGTGAGCCCTGGGTTTCATTTTCCTTTTCACAGTCGGCAGACTAACAGGCATTGTCCTAGCTAATTGATCATTAGACATTGTCCTTCATGTTACCTACTATGTAGTCGCACACTTTCACTATGTGCTCTCAGTGGGAGCTGTTTTCACTATCATAGGATTTGTGCACTGATTCCCACTAGTCTCAGGATATACACTCAACATGAGCAGAAGTTCACTTTGTAATCATATTTGTGGGTGTCAACATAACTTTCTTTCCACAACATTTTTTAGGCCTACCTGGTATGCCTTGACAATACTCCGACTACCCAGATGCCTATACAACATGAAATACTATCTCATCAATAGGCTTATTCATCTCATTAACAGCAGTCATCCTGATAATTTTCATTATCTGAGAAGCATTCGCATCCAAACGAGAAGTACTAACAGTAGAACTCACTACTACAAATTTAGAGTGACTAAATGGATGTCCTCCACCATATAATACATTTGAAGAGCCAACCTACATCAGTCTAAAGTAGTCAAGAAAGGAGGGAGTCGAACCCTCTTCTATCAGTTTGAAGCCAACACCATAACTGCTATGTCTTTCTCCATGAACGAGATATTAGTAAAATTTTATGTAACTTTGTCGAAGTTAAGTCACAGGTGGAAATCTTGTATATCTCTATGGCATATCCCTTTCAACTAGATTTTCAAGACGCAACATCACCCATCATGGAAGAGCTACTACACTTTCATGACCACACACTAATAATTGTCTTCTTAATTAGCTCCCTGGTTCTTTATATTATTTCACTAATACTAACAACTAAGCTAGCACATACTAGCACGATAGACGCACAAGAAGTAGAAACTATCTGGATTATCTTATTGGCCATTATCTTGATCTTAATTGCCCTACCATCATTTTGAATCCTTTACATAATAGATGAAATTAATAATCCATCTCTTACTGTAAAAACTATAGGTCACCAATGATACTGAAGCTATAAATATACTGACTACGAAGACCTAAATTTTGACTCCTATATAATCCCAACATCAGATCTAAAACCAAGGGAACTACGACTGCTAGAAGTAGATAACCGAGTAGTATTGCCCATAGAAATGACAATCCGAATACTAATCTCTGAAGACGTATTACACTCATGAGCCGTACCTTCCTTGGGCCTAAAAACAGATGCAATCCCAGGACGCCTAAATCAAACAACCCTAACATCAACACAACCAGGCTTTTATTACGGACAGTGTTCAGAGATTTGTGGATCAAACCACAGCTTCATGCCAATTGTCCTTGAGTTAGTGCCTCTAAAATACTTTGAAAAATGATCGCATCTATGTTATAAGCTCATTAAGAAGCTAGATTAGCGTTAACCTTTTAAGTTAAAGACCGAGAGCTAAGATTCTCCTTAATGATATGCCACAATGAAATATATCAACATGATTTATTACCATTTCATCTATATTTCTAACACTATTTATTATATTTCAACTAAAAGTCTCAAAGTATATCTACTACCCCAACCCAGAGTCAACACTCACTAAAGTGCAAAAACAACCTACCCCTTGAGAAACAGAATGAACAAAAATTTGTTTGCCCCTTTCATAACCCTGACAGTAATGGGCCTCCCCATAGTCATTTTAATTATTATATTCCCAAGTATTTTATTTCCAATATCAAAATGACTAGTTAACAATCGCATAATTTCCCTTCAACAATGACTAATCCAACTTACATCAAAACAAATAATAAGCATCCATAATCATAAAGGACAGACTTGATCACTAATACTAATGTCACTCATCCTATTTATTGGGTCAACCAACCTTCTTGGGCTACTGCCCCGCTCATTTACACCCACCACGCAGCTCTCAATGAATGTGGGAATAGCCATTCCCCTATGAGCCGGTACTGTGGTTATAGGTTTCCGCAACAAAACAAAAGCATCGTTAGCTGATTTCCTACCACAAGGCACACCCACCCCTCTCATCCCAATGCTAGTAATTATCGAAACTATCAGCCTGTTTATCCAACCGGTAGCACTAGCTGTGCGATGAACGGCCATTATTACAGCAGGTCAAATATTAATACATCTAATCGGAGAAGCAACCTTAGTGCTAATAAGCATCAGCACATTCACAGCTCTCATTACATTCATTATTCTCACTCTACTCAGCTATCCTCGAATTCACCGTTGCTATGTATTTACCCTCTTAGTAAGCTTATATCTTCATGACAACACATAATGACCCATTAGATCCATGCATACCACATAGTAAATCCTAGTCCTTGACCCCTTACAGGAGCCCTTTCAGCCCTTCTCATAACATCAGGCCTAATCATATGATTCCACTTCAACTCAATAATTCTACTAATACTAGGCCTACTAACTAACACTCTAACAATATATCAGTGATGACGAGATGTTATTTGAGAAAGCACTTCCCAAGACCACCACACACCAACCGTCCAAAGGGGACTTCGATACGGAATAATCCTATTTATCATCTCAGAAGTCCTCTTTTTTACCGGCTTCTTTTGAGCCTTCTATCACTCAAGCCTCACCCCTACCCCTGAGTTAGGCGGGTGCTGGCCACCAACAGGCATTTGCGCTCTAAACCCCTTAGAGGTACCACTTCTCAACACTTCCGTGCTATTGGCCTCTGGCATGTCTATTACTTGGGCCCACCATAGCCTTATGGAAGGAAATCGTAAGCATATTCTTCAAGTCCTCTTTATTACAGTTACTCTTGGTATCTATTTTACTCTCCTACAAGCCTCAGAGTATTACAAAGCCCCATTTACGATCTCATATGGGGTCTACGGGTCAACTTTCTTCATAGCCACAGGATTCCACGGACTGCATGTAATCATTGGATCTACCTTCCTTATTGTTTGTTTCCTGTGCCAATTAAAATTTCACTTCACGTCCAACCACCACTTCAGCTTTGAAGCCACTGCTTGATACAGACATTTTGTAGATGTTGTATGACTACTCCTTTTCGTATCTATCTATTGATGAGGCTCATAATTCTTTTAGTATTAATTAGTGCAACTGACTTCCAATCAGTTAGTTTCGGTACACCCCGAAAAAGAATAATAATACTGACCCTATTGACAAATACAACACTAGCCTCATTACTCTTACTCATTGCCTTCTGATTCCCTCAGCTAAACACGCAGAAAAAACTAAGCCCTTACAAATGCGGATTTGACCCTATAGGATCCGCCTGCCTACCTTTTTCCATAAAATTTTTCCTAGTAGCGATCACATTCCTCCTTTTTGACCTAGAAATTGCTCTCCTACTGCCCCTCCCCTGAGCAACCCAAACAACCGAAAAACAGTACTCACCATGGCTTTACTTTTAATCTCATTATTGGCAATTAGCCTGGCCTACAAGTGAACTCAAAAGGGACTGGAGTGGGCTGAATATGGTATTTAGTTTAAAACAAAACAAGTGGTTTTGACTCATTAGATTATGATTAGACCCATAATTACCAAGTGTCTTTAGTACATAGAAATATTATTATAGCGTTCACTATATCCCTCATAGGACTACTAATATATCAATCCCACCTAATATCCTCACTGCTATGTCTAGAAGGCATAATATTATCACTATTCATCCTGGCGACTCTAGCAATTCTAAATTCACACTTTAGCCAGCATAATACCAGTCATCTTGGCTGGTGTTCACAGCGTGAGAAGCAGCACTCAGGTTAGCCTTGCTAGTAGTAGTAGCAAATACCTATGGCACTGATTATGTACAAAACCTCAACCTCCTCCAGTGCTGAAATTTATTATTCCCACAGTCATACTAATACCCCTAACTTGATTATCAAAAAGCAACATAATCTGAATTAACTCCACAACCCATAGCCTACTAATTAGTTTCACAAGCCCACTTCTTCTTTTTAAAACTTTATTTATTTATTTATTTATGGCTGTGTTGGGTCTTCGTTGCTACGCGTGGGCTTTCTCTATTTGTGGTGAGCAGGGGCTATTCTTTGTTGTGGTGCACGGGCTTCTCATTGTGGTGGCTTCTCTTGTTGCGGAGCATGGGCTATAGGCGTGCGGGCTTCAATACTTGTGACACTTGGGCTCCAGTAGTTGTGGCTCACAGGCTCTAGAGCGCAGGCTCAGTAGTTGTGGCACACGGACTTAGTTGCTCTGCGGCATGTGGGATCTTCCTGGACCAGGGCTCGAACCTGTGTCCCCTGTATTGGCAGGCAGATTCTCAACCACTGCGCCCCCTGGGAAGCCCAAGCCTCCTTCTTCTTAACCAATTCAACGACAGTAGCTTTAACTTCTCGTTAATATTCTTCTCCGACTCCCTATCTGCACCATTACTGGTCCTAACAATATGGCTCCTTCCCCTAATACTAATAGCCAGTCAATCTCACCTACTCAAAGAACCACTAATCCGAAAAAAATTATACATGACAATACTAATCATAGTACAAACATTTTTAATCATAACATTTACCACCACAGAACTAATGCTATTTTACATTATATTTGAAGCTACACTAGTTCCTACCCTTATTTTATTTATTTATTTATTTATTTTTTCTACCCTTATTATCATCACCTGCTGAGGTAACCAAACAGAACGCCTTACTGCAGGACTCTTTTTTATTCTACACACTAGTTGGATCACTCCCACTGCTAGTGGCATTAATATATATACAAAACACCATGGGCTCTCTGAATTTCCTAGTACTTCAATATTGAGCCTTACCACTATGCAACTCCTGATCCAACGTCTTTATATGACTGGCCTGCATGATAGCATTTATAGTAAAAATACTCCTCTGTGGCCTCCACCTTTGATTACCCAAAGCACATGTAGAAGTTCCCATCGCAGGCTCTATAGTCCTTGCAGCTGTATTACTAAAACTCAGGGGCTACGGCATACTACGAATCACATCAATACTCAACCCCCCTTTGAGAAGATAAACAAAATTGATAAACCATTAGCCAAACTCATCAAGAAAAAAAGGGAGAAGACTCAAATCAGTAGAATTAGAAATGAAAAAAGAAAAGTAACAACTGACACTGCAGAAATACAAAGGATCATGAGAGATTACTACAAGCACTTATATGCCAATAAAATGGACAACCTGGAAGAAATGGACAAATTCTTAGAAAAGCACAACCTTCTGAGACTGAACCAGGAAGAAACAGAAAATATAAACAGACCAATCACAAGCACTGAAATTGAGACTGTGATTAAAAATCTTCCAACAAACAAAAGCCCAGGACCAGATGGCTTCACAGGCGAATTCTATCAAACACTTAGAGAAGAGCTAACACCTACCCTTCTCAAACTCTTCCAAAATATAGCAGAGGGAGGAACACTCCCAAACTCATTCTACGAGACCACCATCACCCTGATACCAAAACCAGACCAAGATACTACAAAAAAAGAAAATTACAGACCAATATCACTGATGAATATAGATGCAAAAATCCTCAACAAAATGCTAGCAAACAGAATCCAACAGCACATTAAAAGGATCATACAGCATGATCAAGTGGGGTTTATCCCAGGAATGCAAGGATTCTTCAATATATGCAAGTCAGTCAATGTGATACACCATATTAACAAATTGAAGGATAAAAACCATATCATCTCAATAGATGCAGAAAAAGCTTTTGACAAAATTCAACACCCATTTATGATAAAAACCCTCCAGAAAGTAGGCATAGGGGAAACTTACCTCAACATAATAAAGGCCATATATGACAAACCCACAGCCAACATTGTTCTCAATGGTGAAAAACTGAAACCATTTCCACTAAGATCAGGAACAAGACAAGGTTGCCCACTCTCACCACTATTATTCAACATAGTTTTGGAAGTTTTAGCCACAGCAATCAGAGAAGAAAAAGAAAAAAAAGGAATCCAAATTAGAAAAGAAGAAGTAAAGCTGTCACTGTTTGCAGATGACATGATACTATACATAGAGAATCCTAAAGATGCTACCAGAAAACTACTAGAGCTAATCAATGAATTTGGTAAAGTAGCAGGATACAAAATTAATGCACAGAAATCTGTTACATTCCTATACACTAATGATGAAAAATCTGAAAGTGAAATTAAGAAAACACTCCCATTTACCATTGCAACAAAAAGAATAAAATACCTAGGAATAAATACTTAAGGAGATGAAAGACCTGTATGCAGAAAACTGTAAGACACTGATGAAAGAAATTAAAGATGATACAAACAGATGGAGAGATATACCATGTTCTTGGATTGGAAGAATCGACATTGTGAAAATGACTCTACTACCCAAAGCAATCTACAGATTTCAGTGCAATCCCTCTCAAACTACCAATGGCATTTTTCACAGAACTAGAACAAAACATTTCACAATTTGTATGGAAACACAAAAGACCCCGAATAGCCAAAAGAATCTTGAGAAAGAAAAACGGAGCTGGAGTAATCAGACTCCCTGACTTCAGACTATACTGCAAAGCTTCAGTAATCAGGACAGTATGGTACTGGCAGAAAAACAGAAATATAGATCAGTGGAACAGGATAGAAAGCCCAGAGATAAACCCATGCACATATGGTCACCTTATTTTTGATTAAGGAGGCAAGAATATACAATGGAGAAAAGAGAGCCTCTTCAATAAGTGGTGCTGGGAAAACTGGACAGCTACATGTAAAAGAATGAAATTAGAACACTCCCTAACACCATACACAAAAAGAAACTCAAAATGGATTAAAGACCTAAATGTAAGGCCAGACACTATAAAACTGTTAGAGGAAAACATAGGCAGAACACTCTATGACATAAATCACAGCAATATCCTTTTTGACCCACCTCCTAGAGAAATGGAAATAAAAACAAAAATAAACAAATGGGACCTAATGAAACTTAAAAGCTTTTGCACAGCAAAGGAAACCATAAACAAGACAAAAAGACAACCCTCAGAATGGGAGAAAATATTTGCAAATGAAGCAACTGACAAAGGATTAATCTCCAGAATTTACCAGCAGCTCATGCAGCTAAATATCAAAAAAACGAACAACCCAATCCAAAAATGGGCAGAAGACCTAAATAGACATTTCTCCGAAGAAGATATACAGATTGCCAACAAACACATGAAAGGGTGCTCTACATCACTAATCATTAGAGAAATGCAAATCAAACTACAATGGGGTATCACCTCACACAGGTCAGAATGGCCATCATCAAAAAATCTACAAACAATAAATGCTGGAGAGGGTGTGGAAAAAAGGGAACCTTCTTGCGCTATTGGTGGGAATGGAAATTGATACAGCCACTATGGAGAACAGTATGGAGGTTCCTTAAAAAACTAAAAATAGAACTACCATACGACCCAGCAATCCCACTACTGGGCATATACCCTGAAAAAACCATAATTCAGAAAGAGTCATGTACCATAATGTTCATTGCAGCTCTGTTTACAATAGCCAGGACATGGAAGCAACCTAAGTGTCCATCGATAGATGAATGGATAAAGAAGATGTGGCACATATATACAATGGAATATTACTCAGCCATAAAAAGAAACGAAATTGAATTAGTTGTAATGAGGTGGATGGACCTAGAGTCTGTCATACAGAGTGAAGAAAGTCAGAAAGAGAAAAACAAATACCGTATGCTAACACATATATATGGAATCTAAAAAAAAATAAAAAAGGTTATGAAGAACCTAGGGGCAGGACAGGAATAAAGGCACAGACGTAGAGAATGGACCTGAGGACACAGGGAGGGAGAAGGGTAAGCTGGGACGAAGTGAGAGAGTGGCATGGACTTATATGTACTACCAAGTGTAAAATAGATAGCTAGTGGGAAGCAGCCTCATAGCACAGGGAGCTCAGCTCGGTGCTTTGTGACCACCTAGAGGGGTGGAATAGGGAGGGTGGGAGGGAGACGCAAGAGGGAGGGGATATGGGGATATATGTATATGTATAGCTGATTCACTTTGTTATAAAGCAGAAACTAACACACCATTGTAAAGCAATTATACTCCAATAAAGATGTTAAAAAAAAAAAAATGTCAGGGAATGTTAGTGTTTGACCACCACTTACACTAGTTTTAAATTTAAAAAATCATATAGTATTCTTGAATTTAGCTTTCTTTCACTTTATCACTTTCTAACTTGTTTGATATTCACTTATTCATAATTTAATTTAGCCTCTTTAAATCCTTGGGGGAGTTTTGGGGGGCTTATTTACATTAATAATAAAAAAGAATGTAAATATAACTTTTCCCCCTAAACTGTTGAAACCAATTTCATTTGAGAACTGTAAGATAAGACATAGCTTAGATGAAACATTTGGTTATTCTTTTGTCTGATGTGTATAAAATTAAATTTTATTGGTGGGAAATGATTAAATGATTGAAATTTGTAAAAAAAATTTCTAATGATAGTTGATCCCTAACTCTGACCTCCTTTTGCAGTTAATAGTCATTTTGATTCTATTTGCATTTAAAGAACTTAGTATTGGGTTGGTTAAAAACCTGAACGAACTTTTTGGCCAACCCTATACTTTATTCATAGGTATAATATAAATATATATATATATACACACACACACACACACATACACACTATATATATACTAAAGGTTAAATAGCTAAAAATGTGTGCCTAGGTAGTTTTTATAGTTTAAATCAGGTATACCCAATCTTGATAGAGGATAAGTAACATATTTGGGCAAATGGATATAGATGGCAGTTATGGTGCTGTATCTAAAGGAGCTTCAGTCTGGGGATAGAAGAAGTACCTGAGATACTTCTCTGGCAGGGTTCCTCTTGGCTAGGATGGTCTCGTACATGATCAGGGGCCACAGTGGAGAGGAGATTCTTAGGAGAATACACAGGGTATGAAATGCATGACAGCCAGATTTTTTCAATTGATAGGAAATATGAGAACATTTGGGATTGACACTCACTAGTCATCTTCTTTTTATGATTTGGCTTGGGGAAGTTCTCCTCTAAGTTCTCCTTGTTCTTGAAGAAAAATGATAAAGTGCTGTGATCTCAGTGTATTTTTGAGGTCTCATGAAATTTAGGCAACTAATGTTTGGATTAATATCACTAGGGAAATTTTTTTAACCCAAATCCACACTGTACACGAAAAGGACCACAACTTCCATCATCGCATCCAACACAGGAGTGTCAGAAATGTGGCCTCTGCACTGCCCCTCCCTCTGTGCCTTGGAAACATTGCTAAATGGTCACGGGCTCCTCCCACCCCATAGCTGCCCTCAGAACTCTTCTGAAAGTGGTATCCTAGACAGCCACTACTTTTGGACTAGAATCTGCACAGGAGGGGAAACGTCTTTGCTATACAAGCTTTGAGTATTGCCAAATTACATGAAGCAGACAAAGATAGTATTTGAGTTTTGTTGAAAAAAGTTATGCTGAAACTGAAGTAATTATTTTTCAGTAGAAAATACTTGACATTTAATGATGTTTGTTCTATGAGATGATATAAAGTTTAGTTAATTAAGGTTGCTAAATAGAAAGAAAAAAATAACCTAATAATTAACAAAATGTATTACTAGAACTTTCATTTCAGAACAGGCTCAGTTATATTTGGTTACTCTAGTGCCATGGAATAGGTTGGGAGGGTTTGGTGGTGGAGGAGGGACAGAAATCAGGTGTGTTAGCTCTGTAAGGCAGTCAGCCAGGCTCGTTCGTCAGATGAGCAAGCAGAGCCAGAAGGGAGGCAGGGGCTGCAGATAAGGGCCAGTAAGTGGTCTGTGCTGGGGATATTAGGTCCAAGGGCTAGGTAGTCCCTAGGAAGGCAACTGGCAATAATAAGCCAAGCCACGGCTTGCTTCCTTTTTTTTTTTTTTTTTTTAAGATAAAGGATTTAGTTACAGGGTCTAGGATGCAAAGTACAGTCTGAGTCTCAAAGTTAAAGCAGAAGCCCCCACATTTCAGAATTGGGTTAAACTTGAGGTTTATGGCAAAGGTGACTTGACGCTGAAGGTTCTAGAGCCTGGCTTGGGGCAGAGTCTGCCAATGGGGGTCAGATGATCTCAAGGAAGGAGAGTCAAATTCTGGGGAGAACCTGTCACACAGACATGTTGTCCATGAGTGAAGAGATGAATGAACGCTTCGTCCATAAGTGGTACTCAGATGAAAGGTTATGTTCCTCACCAGGGTCAGGATCAAAATCAGTTATCTGAAGGGAATTCCCTGGCGGTCCAGTGGTTAGGACTGCTCGCTCTCACTGCCGAGGGTCCGGGTTCAATCCCTGGTCCGGGAACTAAGATCCCACAAGCCACACAGCGTGGCCAAAAAAATCAGTCATCTGTAAGAGCAATGCTGATTATGCAAGGAAACATATAATGGCTTTAAGTTCTACACTTCCTTAAAATGGTAAGATTATGCTCCAAATCCTACAAAATGTGATTAAGTGTATTGTTCACACTGATTATTCAGGGGTTTCCTTTGTCTTATTAAAGGGACTTATAAAGCTCACATAAACACAGCATATTTTTTTTCTCTGCCCACATTTATTAGTTGTGAGCAGGGGATGAGTAAACCAAAGTGATACTTAGCAAATTAAAAAAAAAAAATTATTTATTCATTTGGCTGCGCCAGGTCTTAGTTGCTATATGTGTGATCTAGTTCCCTGACCAGGGATCAAACCCGGGCCCCCTGCATTGGGAGCATGGAGTCTTAACTGCTGGACCACCAGGGAAGTCCCAGTACTTAGCAAAATTTGTTGTTAATATTCTTTATTTTATTTTATTTTATTTTATTTATTTATTTTTTAACATCTTTATTAGAGCATAATTGCTTTACAATGGTGTGTCAGTTTCTGCTTTATAACAAAGTGAATCAGTTATACATATACATATGTCCCCATATCTCTTCCCTCTTGCATCTCCCTCCCTCCCACCCTCCCTATCCCACCCCTCTAGGTGGTCACAAAGCACCGAGCTGAGCTCCCTGTGCTATGAGGCTGCTTCCCGCTAGCTATCTATTTTACACTTGGTAGTATATATAAGTCCATGCCACTCTCTCACTTATTCTTGAACTTTGCCCCCTAGTGCCAACCTGTGCTTCACTTCTGGGCACTCGTTGCTTCCTAGTCTCTCCCTTACTGGGCTGGGCGACTGGTCCCAGTTCTTTGACCTTCACTGAGTCATTTTATTCTTCAGAGCTTGAGCTTCCTCAGCTGTAAAAATGAAGGTTTTACAGCAGTGCTTCTCAGGTCTGGGCTTCACACCAGCAGGTAGAATATGTTTGATCCATATAAAGCAAGTGTGGATTAATTTGAAGTACTAATATTTCATTAAGAATAATTTATTTTCTTAGAATTTAAAAGAGCATTGTGGGGGTGGTTTGAATGGCATGGATATCTAGAAATGTCTAGGAAATTTTGGATGGATGCCTTTTGTCTTTAATACGTTTCTTGCAGAGGTGTTCAGAATAGTTCCATTGATCATAGCATTTCCTTTAAGGTTGGGGCCTTGTGAAAATAATTGTCATTCCATCTGAATGAAGCTTTCAACCAGAGTTATTCAGGGTAGGGAGATGAAAAATTATAATAACCAGAATCATTCTTAGTGCTGTCAGTTTTGGAAGGAGAACTTGAGAGGTAAGATAAGACTCTCTGCCTATGCACAGGCAGTGGATGATGAGCACTACATGCCCTGGACGGGACAGGGAGGAGAGAAGATGGTGAGGGGAGGGCAGAGGAGAGTGGGGTGAGGGCCGTGAGCCCCGAGTCTTCTCCTGTGGCTGATGCAGCACATACAGGTGCAGGGGACTCAAGATGGACAGACGGCATGGCGGGCTTCCTCCTTACAGGCCAGGGCATGGGTATGGGCCTGTCAGTTATACCTCCATATCTGAGGGGTCAAGCGGTCTGTGGACCACAGCTTTTTGGGTTTGGAAGAGGAAAGTCTTTTTGACTTATTTTGTCCCTGGAGAGAATGCTTCAAAGACTTAAGTGGTAATAGAGCTAATGTTTTATCAAGTACTTATCGTGTGACAGGTGACAGGCTAAGCAGTTTACTTTGATTATTACTTTTGCTCCTCACAACAACCCTGTGATAGGTACTGTTATTAACCTCCACCTTACAAATGGGATGTGAAGTGTAGAGGCCTTAAGTACAGCCAACAGCCCACCTGGGATTCAAACCCCAAAAGTCTGGCCTGGAGTCCTTGCTCTTAACCACTGTGCTCTGTTGTCCTGTGCCCTGTGGGTCATTCTCTATGGGATTAGCCGGTATACAGGGTGGCCTGAGGGTCATGTTTGGGATGGTGAGAGGACATCATATTGCTTTGACTTTTTGATGGTCTGTGTATTTGTTTTCTGTAACAAATCACCAATAATTTTGTGGCTTAAAACAATACAAAATTATTATCCTACAGTTTTATCAGTCAGAAGTCTGAAAATGGGTCCTGTGGGCTAAAATTGAGTTGTTGGCAGGGCTGTATTCCTTCAGGAGCCTCCAGGGGAAAATCTGTTCCTTGCCTTTTCCAGCCTCTAGAGAGGCTTTCCACATTCCTTGCCTTTGTGTCCCCCTTCCTGCAATCATGTCACTCCAGCCTCTGCTTCCATCACCACCGCTCCTTCTCTGGATCTCTCGTAAGGCCCCTTGTGATTGCATTGGTCCCACCTGGATAATCCAGGGTACTCTTCCCCACCTCAAGACCCCTAACCACAGCTGCAAATCACTTTGCCATTAAAGTAATATATTCACAGAGTCTGAGGATGAGGATGTGGACATCTTTGGGGGGGGGTGTCATTATTTGGCTTATTTATTTAGTCTCTCTCTTTGTGGGTTGATGATAGATATGGCCATTCCAGACTTCCTTATTTTCACTTTTGAGTAATAACTGATGAAATCCCCCTTCTCACCACCCTGGCCTGAGCCTCTGCTGATGTTGTCCCCCCAGATACCATCACATGAGGAGAGGAGAGTGTGTGTGTTAGGAAGCTCTGGAGAGAGGTGTAGAGTAAAAGGCAGTGGCTTTTAAAGATCTTAGTGAGCAGGTATAAAAATGAGCTGAATTTTACAACAATCCATCATATGACTTAGCTACTTTTTGTATTTCAAAGTCTATACCTCTTTTACATGGTTGTAATCTGGTAAACATAAAAATTTATATTCAGTTTCTCTATAGAACATTTTATCACAAGAGTTTTGAAGAATAACTAAGATCTTTCTGTTAATCCACGCTGCCGGTTTTACTTAGGACTTTATTTTCATGTGTCCACGTCACCCTTCTTTCCCACAGGGTTGTGATGATAAGCGCACCAGTTGCTGAGCCCCTACTGTAGGCATCGTGCAGAGCGCTTCAAAACATTTTTTATTTCATTTAATTTTCGTATTGGCCTCATGAGGTTGGAATTATCCCACTTTTTTTGTAGATGAGAAAGCTGAAAACTCTGGGAAGTATATTATTTTAAAGTCGCATCACACAATTATTAAGTGATGGAAGGACGATTTGAACCTAGGCCTGTCAAAATCTAATGGCTTGTTCTTGATACTTATTCTACCAGATGGCCTTACCAAGGCAGCCAAGAGAAAGGCTTACTTAGATGCTCAACTGCTTGAACATCAGCAGTTGTGAAGAAATATATTAGCATAGGGCCATTATGGCGGTGGAAAGTTAAATTTTATTTCATTCTTCCTGACAGCCAGGACAAGAAGAGAAACTTAATGAAACTCTTTAGTTGGTCAGAGAGTATACTAGTTTTCTCCCATTTCTAAATTCTAAGTTCCTATTAATCTTTGAACATTTATACTAGTGAATTTGTTTGATATAGAGGATAATGATTTTATAATTTAACAGTCAAAATAAAAGTATCTTCTATGTAGCTGTTTCTTTTGTCAAATGCATAGCTTTTTTTTCCTCATTAAAAATGTAACTTGGAAAAAATGATTTTATGGGGGAGCTGGGTATAAGCTAATGATTACATAGTTTCACTCTCCTTACTTTTGATACAGAAACAGCAAACTAGGGTCTTCCCTGGCGGTCCAGTGGTTAAGGCTCTGTGCTCCCAATGTAGGGGGCATGGTTCGATCCCTGGTCGGGAAACTAAGATCCCACATGCTGCATGGCGCGGCCTAAAAACAAACAAACAAACAAAAACCCCCCAGCAAACTAAAGTATATGCTGATCATGGATTTTAAGCCCTCAGTGGCCATGGTGTTTCAGAAATCCAGGCTTGCTTAGGCTGCAGGAATTATTTTATTGCTGAATTTCAGCCTGTTAACTGTTCAAAACTATTCTCTTTTTTTTTTTCTAGTATTAATATAAAAACTGTCCAAAAAGCCTACTACTTCTCTCTTATAAAATATTTGAGTTCTTAAGCTAGTGCTGTTGTTGATCAGTTTTGATCAAGTCGTTGAGAATACTTTCCTTGGAAAAATGGAGCATGTTCAGGGCATCCTTCTTTCCTTCTTCCCCTACTCCACCCCTGATTAGCCCATCAGCAGGTTCTGTGCGTTCTGCTCCTGATTCATACCTTGCATCCACTGCTTTTCTTCCTGGATGCTGCCACCACCAGGCTGGCAGCCCCGTTGCTCCCCAAGACAGTGACAGTGGCCTCCTCACTGGCCGCAGGCTTTCACTTTGACCTTCTCTGCTGCTTCTTTCATATGGCATGACTGACCTGGAAACCTATCTCGCACCAGCTCACGCTCTTCCTAGCATCCTCCAGGAGCTTCCCATTGTACTTCACATCAAATTGAAACTCCCTGTACTGTCTTTCAAGGCCCATGTGATCTGCCCCCTCCTGTCCTTGCAGAAGCTTCCAGGGCCCTCCCACAGCTGCCACCTCGTTCCAGACAGAGCAGCAGCTCCCCCAACCCTGCAGTGAGTTGCTACCCCACTTCAAGGTCTCTATTTAAAGGTCATCTTCTCAAGGAGTCTTTCCTGCTGTTTTCTTTCTCTCCCTTTTCTGTCCTTAATGGCATTGATTACCAGTTGTAATTATTTTATTTGATTGCCTTTTTTGGTCTCTTTTCACTAACATGTAAGCGCTATGGGGCAAGGACCATTCCTGACTTGTTTGCTGCTTTATCATCAGTGTTACCAGTAGTATTTAGTAGGTCTTCAGTAAATATTTATTGAAGGAACGAGGGGGATAGGAGTGAGCTGGCGAGAAGGTGGATGTACCTATTGATACTGCTTTGTTTCACCATGAAAAAGAACAGATAGACCTAGACACTGCCCAGAGTTTGGTCACATAGGAAAAAATTGTAGAATAATCCTCAGAGCCATTTATTCATCCTAAAAGTTACCGGGATTCTGTGTCTTTTTGGCAGGCATAGTTTGCCTTTTGTGTATTCAGCTAATGTGAATCATATTGATAATGTGACTGTGTGATAATTCAGCCATATGCTGAGGTTTCTACTCCGAAGACTGGAGTACTACCTTAATTTAAAACTATTATTCACCTCTGTGAACATCTGTGAATTTTTTTGAAACTATGCCTTAATTCCCACCAGATAGTCCTGTGGTTCATCAGAATTCGTGATTCCATTGAGGTGAGGCCGTTTCAGAAAGTGCTGTGTGAACAGCGGGGCTCTGAATGGCCTACTGGGTGGGATGTATTCCCTCTGGTACCTTATTGAGCAGGCCTGCTGAGTGGGATTATCTGATTATCAACATTTGAGATTTAAAATGTCTGCTAAAGATGACAGTGCTTCTTAGGTGATGAGTTCTTTATGACAGACATTTCATACTAGAACTAGTGTGGTTTTTAAAAGCCATTCTATGTTAATTTATAGGAAGATATAGTTTTTCTGTTTCCTGGGACATGAGGGAACTTGTCTAGTAAATCTTAAGAGCATCAGATATTTCAGAATTAGTTAAAAAGAAGAGTCTAAACCCCAGCCTTGATTCTTGCAGCATTGTTAAAATGCTCTTTTGAGAAATACTGAACTGAATTTTTGGCTTGCTATGCAAATCATCCCTCTTCCTAGTGTGTAAGTACTTTGATAACGTTAAAATATTTTGAAACTTAATGTTTAAATACTATTTCAGATATTTGATTTTATTTTGTATCATCACATAGTTAATCTAGCCTTCTAATTAAACTCAACCTAATAAAAATTAATAGAATCAATAAATCAGTAAAGTTGTTACTTTAATTGAAAGAACTAATTTACTGCATTTAATAATCTCAAACCTTGCTTAGGCCTACCATCAGCTTAGGTTACTGGAACTGTTGAAAGTGAAGTCATGGGATTGTTGAAAGTGAAGTCATAAGATTGTAGGTTTTAGAGGGATTCCTTAGGTCTTGTTCTGTAAACAGAGGTGGCCAACCTTTGAAGAAAGGCTCAAAGGTGTCACATGAAAATCCTAGGTGCTGTACTGGAAGTTTCCAGCTGTTAAGTTGTGGGTGCCTTTCCCCAGAAACAATGTCATCAGTGGTAGGTAGCTGGGACGCTGGCCCCTGCAAGTGGGAATGGAGGAGCAGGGTAACAAAAGCACACTGATACTTGTGCGGGGCTCGGAGCCTTGGAGGCTTCTCTTCGCTCTGTCATTTTGTGCATGTTTGGCTCCTCAGGCTCAGATTACCCATTTATGGATGAGTGGATTGGGCAAGATCATTTCCAGGGTTCCTTTAAGCTCTGCTGTCATGTAATTGGGATTTTCTGATTCCTGGGTCAGAGTCTGAGCAGGGATTTGGATGGCAGAGTAGTGCAGGTGGTCAGGCACTTCATACTTAACCACCTTTTCTTATTTATTTATTTATTTATTTATTTATTTATTTATTTATTTTATTTATTTATTTTTGGCTGCGTTGGGTCTTTGCTGCTGCACGTGGGCTTTCAATAGTTGCGTCGAGCGGGGGCTACTCTTTGTTGTGGTGCGCGGGTTTCTCATTGCGGTGGCTTCTCTTGTTGCGGAGCATGGGCTCTAGGCACGCAAGCTTCAGTATTTGTGGCTCACAGGCTTAGTTGCTCCCTGGCATGTGGGATCTTCCTGGACCAGGGATCGAACCTATGTCCCCTGAATTGGCAGGTGGATTCTTAAGTACTACAGCACCAGGGAAGTCCCTAACCACCTTTTCATATTTGTGTGACTTACCAGGTCAGATTGAATAACTGAAAGTAGTGTATGTTCTCACAAAAATTTTGGTACTCTTACAGGAAAGCATTTTCAGTTTTTTGTTTGTTTGTTTGTTTGTTTGAATAAATGTTCTTATTATTGGAATAAGCCTCCCTAAATAGTCTTTTTTTTTTTTAAAGGAATTCCTTTATTTTTATTTTTTATTTATTTATTCATTTATTTTTGGCTGTGTTGGGTCTTCGTTTCTGTGCTTTCTCTAGTTGCGGCGAGCGGGGGCCACTCTTCATCGCGGTGCGCGGGCCTCTCACTATCGCGGCCTCTCTTGTTGCGGAGCACAGGCTCCAGTCGCGCAGGCTCAGCAGTTGCGGCTCACGGGCCCAGTCGCTCCGCGGCATGTGGGATCCTCCCAGACCAGGGCTCGAACCCGTGTCCCCTGCATTGGCAGGCAGACCCTCAACCACTGCGCCACCAGGGAAGCCCGCATTTTCAGTTTTATAATAGAGGTCACTGAAAAAATCTTACAGGACTTGTACCTCCTTCATTCTTTGAGCACTTCATTACTTGCTAGTGCAAAGTAATGAAGCTTATCTTATAATTTCCAGCTTATCTTATAATTTACCTGTCCCAGCCCTGATTTCTGCCAATTTCCCGAAGTCCTGGTTCCTTTGAGTGGGAATCGGCTAGGAATGCTCTTGCAAACTGGGGTGCTGTTGTTTCTCCCTCTTTTGGAAGGCAGAGCTAGGAAATAGATCGTTTTCTGAAGTTGTATAATACCTCTTGGTCCAGTTCGCCACTGCAGGGCTCGTCTCTCCTTCCCACATGTTAGGTTTGTATATTCTTTTCCCTCTGTTGCTGATTCCCAACAATATAACTGTATTTACTAGTTTGCTCAGTGCTACAGTACATACAAAACAGTTTCAGAATTTTTCACCAATGCTATTACCAACAACAAACCTACTGCATAAAATTGTTTTTCTTTGTAATTCTCTTTACCCTGAGAATGTATCATACCGAAGATGTATATCCATGTACTCTCAAAGAGGTTACTCTCTCTTATGGCTTGTCTTAATACTGTATTTCTCCCTCCCTCTTCCTCCTTTACAGAGTAGACACTCAGTAAATGTTTGCTGAGAGGTATTCTGTGCCCTTCTGTGAGCTATTCCTGTCCACAGTACTTTCCTATGTTAAATTAATTACCATTTCTATAGGAGTGAAGTATAATTAATCTACCAAAAGCACTAATGTTCTGAGCAGTCATATATAAATAAATAAAAGATAATATATAATATGAAAAATGTAACTATAATAATTTTATATAACACTGAGTATATAAATAACAGTTATATATTTATCAAACTCTAGTATATACACACATATATTAAACCCATTTTGTCAGTGTCTTCATATAATTTAAAATTATTTATTGCTTATATATCATTTTTAATTCACAGAACCCAAGATTCCTTATTTTCTGGTCTCAATTTCAGCCAGTATTTCACATTAGCATCATTAGGTCAACAGAAATGTGGGTTTCAACTTTATTTTTCATCTTAAGAGTTAGGAGGCATATAAAAACATTATTTATGATTTTTTTTTTTGGTGGTATCATCATAGGCTCTAAGGTATATAAATTCTCATTAATCATTAAAAAGAAAAATCACAGACTGATGGAACAACCCATCAGTTGTTGGGGAGAAGGAGTGAGCTAGGAGGAAAGATAGTTTTGGGTGGAGGGAAAGAGGTAGAGATACATATATATTTGAACTTAGGACAATGAAATTTAAGAAATGTAGACTGGGGAAATTAAGTTTTTTAGCATCCAGTATAAATATGTTATGTATTCTTTTTGTTAAAGCTATTTAATAAGTGATTCTCCTTTAAAAATAGCTGTTTTTTTATTTTGGAAGTATGTTTTAATCACCCAAATTGACAGAAATACGTAACTGTACATGTTCTTTGGTATTATGTCTCGGTGATGACGAGAAAATGTTAACGTTGGTGCAGCCAAATATTGTTCAGTCTGGTTATTCTTCATTCATTCTTTTTTTTTTTTTAATTTATTTAATTTATTTTTTTATGGCTGTGTTGGGTCTTCACCTCTGTGCGAGGGCTTTCTCTAGTTGCGGCAAGTGGGGGCCACTCTTCTTCGCGGTGCGCGGGCCTCTCGTTACCATGGCCTCTCTTATTGCAGAGCACAGGCTCCAGAAGCGCAGGCTCAGTAACTGTGGCTCACGGGCCCAGTCGCTCCGCGGCACGTGGGATCCTCCCAGACCAGGGCTCGAACCCGTATCCCCTGCACTGGCAGGCAGACTCTCAACCACTGCGCCACCAGGGAGGGAAGACCCCGGTCTGGTTATTCTATAGATGATCCTCTACTGGAAGAATTACTAAATTAATTATATGGTTGTGTCTCTTCATGTATTAAAGAAAAACAACCATTGTATATTAAATAGGAGTTTGAAACATTTCTGCTTTAATTGAAACGATCAGTGTAACTTTAAACTGGAAATATATTTAGGGAAGAGCCCAAGAGTCTTTTAAAGATCTTTTTAAGGTATTTAAAAGTATTTTAAGTGGTACCTTTTAAAGGCCTTTAAAGTATTTTAAGTTATTTTAAAAAGAAAGCAAGAAAAAAGTATTTTTACTTTACTTTCATTAATTTATATATGTATATTAAATATGTGTATATGTTTTATATCTTATTACAGTTAAGCATGTTCTTCCCATCTTATTCTTTATTATTCTCTTATGGGTATTTTTTGTTTGTTTGTTTGTTTTTGTTTTTGTTTTTAATTGAAGTATAGCTGGTTTACAATATTGTGTTAGTTTCAGGTGTACAGAAAAGTGATTCGGATATATATATATATTTTTTTTTTTTTTCAATTCTTTTACTTTTTAAAAAAAAATTATTTATTTATTTATTTATGGCTGTGTTGGGTCTTCGTTTCTGTGCGAGGGCTTTCTCTAGTTGCGGCAAGTGGGGGCCACTCTTCATCGCGGTGCGCGCGTCTCTCATTATCGCGGCCTCTCTTGTTGCGGAGCACAGGCTCCAGACGCGCAGGCTCAGTAATTGTGGCTCACGGGCCTAGTTGCTCCGCGGCATGTGGGATCTTCCCAGACCAGGGCTTGAACCCGTGTCCCCTGCATTGGCAGGCAGATTCTCAACCACTGCGCCACCAGGGAAGCCCTCTTATGGGTATTTTTAAATTTAAATCCCTAAGCAGGACCTTCTAGAAACTTGGTCGTTCTAATACCTTTTTTTGTGTGTAAATTTTCATAGATATAATGAAGCCATAGTCAGAATAGCTCAGATATGTTTTGTCAATGATAAAAAACCCAAAATCCTCTGAAAGTAACTTTTTGTATTTTCATTACAGGTAAATTGGAATATTCACATTGTACAGAAACAGAGGTAAGAGAAATCCTCAAATATTTCTCAGTAATGCAGCTTTGAAGTTCTCTTTAGACTAACTTGAGTTCTGAAATATCTCACTATGGGTTTTTGGTTTTCTGATAAGAATGTACTGACAGTAAGTATATATTTTTTATATTTAGGAAGAGTAAAATGTGAAGAAAAATCAATTATCTCGTCCATAGTTTTAAAATGTCAAGGTGTGTTATAAAGATCAGCTTAGTCATAATTTTAAAAATTTCCTATGTTGTTGTTTATGAAATGGAGTTAACTAAGATTCAGAGCCCTTAATAAGAAGTAGTTTACATTCAATTTTTTAATAATCCAATCTAGTGTGTCATAATAAATCTTTTAAATGTGTTGGACTCCTATGGAGTTGCCTGGGAGTAGGAAAAAATAGGGACTTGGGAAGTGTTTCAGCAAGATCACTGATGAATTAAATGCTTTGTCATTTGTATAAGTAGGTTTATTATTTTCTAATAATTTAAATAATTTAAAATTCTGATTGTGAAATTTAATGTGACTCCATGTGTCCCTTTTAGAAATTTCAGTGGTGACACTGAAATATGAGGGCAGCATTGATGAATTATGTATGTGTGGTGGTCTTTTCTGGAGCTGTTGCGTCATCCTTAATTAGGAGTCTTAGGTCTTTTGTTAATGGCAATGCCTAATTAAGGATTTAAGAAGTTATTTTTCTAATTTTATAATACATTTACATGTTGATATAGGTTTTATTAAATTTTAATTGTTATTTTAAGTAAGATGTAAGCTTCCTAAGGGATTATATTCTATAATAAAGAAGTAAAAATAATTTATTCTTTTTTGCATTCAGAAGTTATTCAACGCATTTTATGTTTTCTGTTCAACTTGAGAATTAGAGGTAATTTCTTCCAAATTAGCTGTAAAAATGAGCAAGAACTTAATATTTTTATATTGTGACTATTTTTGATGTATTGTTCAATATGATATAAAGGATTGGGATTTGATTTGAGTCCAAAAATACAAGTTCTGTCTGTGGTTTCTGGTGTGCATCTTTCTAGCTATGTAATTTTGAGCAAGTAGTTTTTTCTCTCAGAACTTTGGCTTTCTTACTTATAAAATGTTAAAGATAATCTCTGTTAATCTCATGGGTTGTAAAATTTTTAAGTGATTATATAGGTGAAAAAGTTTTATAAACTCTAAAGACACACTATTATCTACATCAGAATGATACAAATATAATCAGCATTCATCTGCCTTTAGGTAATGAAATGTGAGGTTTTTACATACAAGGCATAGTCGTAAATCTCATTATTCTTACTATGTTTTGTTGCCATAAAATCAACATGGTTTTAACATTTTGTTTAGCACTTGCTTTGTATAGGAATGTCACTTCATGTTATCTCCTCTTTGATCCATAACTTGGATCACCAAAAGAATTGGAATCTAAACAGAACTCTCAGATTTTTTTTTTTTTTTTTTTGGTCTGTTTGGAGAGGGAAAATCATGAGAAAATAAAAAGTTCAGTGTGATATTCAGTTTACAGAATGGGTTCAGGGTATTTTTTAGAGTAACAGTGGTTATTACCTCTGGGGAAGAGATTGCGATTGTGTATGGTGTTTTATCTATATTGCTTGGATTTTTTTTGAAATGAGAATGTCACTGTATATTACTTTGATAATTAAAATAATAAAAAGAAGGGGCAGTAGAGGGAGTGGGAACTTTTTCAAGAAGTTTGACTCCAGAGAAGGAGAAGATAGTTTAAGTAGGAAGTTTTGTTTTGTTTTGTTTTTTAGCTTGGGGAAGACCACACATTTGGTGTTGGTAGTGGTAGAAAGGGGGCAGAGAGAGAGACAGAGAGAGAGAGGGGGATTTTGCAAAAATGTAAAGCAATACCACCGCTTTCACTATTTTTTTTTGAGTTTCTATAAAAACGTTACACATATTAACATATTTAATATTATTTTTAAACAATTTAATTTGAATGATTCAGTCAAAATTTCTCAGTTTTAATTTCTAATACGATAAATGTTTGATAGATTATAGCTCATATAAACAAAAGCTCCTTGGACTCCCTGGTAATTTTTGAGTGTAAAAGGGGTCCTGAAGCTAACTAGTTTGAGACTGTTGGGCTGGGGCCTGAAGAGCAGAGATACTTCTTCCTGAGAAATGGAATTGGGGGTCCAGAGAGGTCAAACCAGAGCCCTAAGGTGGATGGTGGAAGGTGAGGAAAGCCGTGATATAGGGATGAAGCCAATCTGTTTTGAGAGCGAGGGTCAGAACGGTGACTTCCAGAGCCTCTTTTCACCGTGAAATTGCTTTTCTGTTGAGAAAAGAGATTCCCTGTATCTCCTGTAAGTGAGAAGCCCCACGGGCCCTCTCTGGAGTTGGGTCCACTACAGCCAGGGCTGCGAACCCGGGTGCATGTGGGAGGAGTGGGAAGGGGCCTCGACCACCGAGAGCACGTGGAGGCCCACGGTGCACGTGCACACAGCCTCTCCCTGGGAGGAGGGAGGGGCGCGCCTGAGCTCCGTCAGCTGCCCATTTTCTTCACTCTGGTCTCGACCTAAGGCGGCTCGCTGTACAGGTCGAGCCTTGAGCACGGAGCTGGTGAATGAACACGGTGGGGTCGTGGTCGTGGGAGCCGGTGAATGAACACGGCGGACGCTTGCGGCTACCCGTGGGGGAGAAGAAGGTCCGACTCCTGGGGAGGCTCCCAGACCCGAGGGGAGCCGCAGCCCCCTCACCTTTTCACGTGGCTGAAAGACGTGATTTGAAGTGTTTGACTGTTTATTTTAATAGTTTTCTTAGTACATAAAAATCATATTATGAATTCTTTTCTAGTTTTACTGATAGTCCTCTTTTTCATGCTTTACCTGTATTCATAAAAACCAAGCAAAACTAGGACTTCAGAGAAAGCAAGGAGGCCATACATAGGCATATTCAGTCAACTGTTAACGGGATTTTGTACCACAAGAATAGCTTAATGTTTATTAAAATCAGGTGTTTTTCCATATTTATCACTGTGTGGAAATTTTTTTTAGTACACTGGATTATACGAGTATTTTCCAGAGTTTGAACTCATGAAAGGAAATCTTTCATGTAATTTGTTTTAAAAGACATGCAAAATTTTTACTTTAATAGGCAATATAATTTTTTTTACAACTTTGTTTCTATTTTTTGAAGATATAATTTATATACAGTAGAATTTAAACTTTTTAGTTAAAATTATTCGAGTTTTGACAAACACCATCTCCACAGTCAAGTTCAGGTTCTGTGTCCCTCCCCCCTCCCCCGTTCCCCCCCACTCCCCCTCTTGTTTTTCCCTCCCCACCCCACAACTCCTGGCATCCACTAATCTGTATTCTGTCCCTTTGGTTTTGAGGAGGACCTGCAAGGTAAATAGTGTGTTATTCTCCCTCGGCCTCCCCTCCCGGAATGGCTCACAGCTCAAATTGGTAATTTATAAACTCTTGAGTGAAAAAAACCAAACAAAGTCTTGCGTGACTGACCTGTACTTGGGATTTGCTTGTCAAGGAAGCAGTCCCAACCACAGTTTAGGGGAGCTTTCACTCCCAGTTTACAAGTTTTTCCTTCTGCCATTATTTAAATAGTCTTGTGGGTTATATACTCTTATACTTGAAGAAAAGGCTTAGCAGTTAAAAATACTAAAACATAAAAGATCTGAATTTTCAAGCATCTTAATTGAGACCTTTTCATTGTTTTTAGCTTTCCAAATTTCATCACATTCTGTCTTCTATTAACTACAGTTAATTATGTAGCACTCAGAAGCCCTTTCCCTTTAGCAGGCAAGAAGGTTAAATGAGTAACCAGGACAATCCTGTTCTGTTCTCCTTGATGGATTTGCTGTATTTTAGGTGGAATTGGTTAAAGCATTATATAAAGTTAAATAACTTTTGTCAATACTTTAATCTTGATAGAGCTAGTTTGTAAAAATCAGAGCATAGCGGAAAAATTTAAGCTTTACTGAGGGAAACTATGAAAAAGGTTCATCTTCCCATCTTAGAAATAAAGTTCATGTGTACTGTATGTAAGTACTTACTGTTTCATTCCCACATACATCTTTAAAAAATACTTTAGAGCTTACTCTATGCTGAGTTACTGTTATAGGCATTAATTTAATTCTCACAACAAATTTATGAAGTGGATACTAATTATTTGCATTTTGGAAATGAGAGCTAAAGTACGGAGAGGTTAAGTAACTTGCCCAAGGCCGTATAGCCAGTATGTTGCAGAACCACATCTCTTCACCTTTCTTATGTTTGTGTTTATCCAGCCTTTATTTGTCTGCTGTGTGAGGCATCTGCATAATGCTGATAATTAATTTTGTGCCCCATTTGGGACAGTGAAATTGTCCTTATTCTGTATATGCTTCTCACCTATGACTCTTTTGGTCCTGGCATTATGTAGCCCGGGAATATGATCCTTTTGAATGGAAACCAGGCAAAGGAGTGAACGAACGCCATCCATGAACCTCCAGCCCCATTGTTAGGTGAATGTAGGGTCTGTACTGGAGTAATTTGTGAATTAGTCTGATTCTAAATTACTCAGAATGACTCAAGAATTACGCTGCATATCAATATTTTAACCTCCTTGGAAATCAGACCTAGAATTAGTCTGCTTTGTGGGGAAACCCAAAAGATTTTGAGAATGAGCCAAGAAATACATCATAGTATTTGGACTTATTGCATTCTGGTTATGTACAGTTTTTGATACAAACTGGACTATGTGAAAAATTTTAATGTTTCCTGAGCAGCCTAAAATAAACTGCCAAAGGTAGTATGTGGGTGTTTGCTGCTTTAATGCAGAGTATAATACGAAAAAAAATATCCATTTTGTCTTTAGCTAAATCAGCCCCCTGTACTTTGATTTTACCTCTGGCTCATGTAGACTCATGGTGATAGTTGGGTGAGTAATCTCTCTTTTAATTGACATTTGATAGCCCTCAGTTAATTTCAAAAGTAAGTAAAAAATTAACATGAAAGAAGTATGTAATATCTTTACAAAAATGTTTGCATCAGCTTTAGCTGCATAGTGAGCCTTTTTTTTTAATTAATTAATTTATTTTTGGCTGCGTCGGGTCTTCGTTGTTGTGCGTGGGCTTTCTCTAGTTGCGGTGAGTGGGAGTTACTCCTTGTTGCAGCGTGCAGGCTTCTCATTGTGGTGGCCTCTCTTGTTGCGGAGCACGGGCTCTAGGCATGTGGGCTTCAGTAGTTGTAGCACACGGGCTCAGTAGTTGTGGCTTGCGGGCTCTAGAGCGCAGGCTCAGTAGTAGTTGTGGCTTGCGGGCTCTAGAGTGCAGGCTCAGTAGTTGTAGCACAGGCTCAGTAGTTGTGGCACACGGGCTTAGTTGCTGCACAGCATGTGGGATCTTCCCGGACCAGGGCTCGAACCCATGTCCCCTGCATTGGCAGGCGGATTCTTAACCACTGCACCACCAGGGAAGTCCCAAGCCTGTTTTATGTGATTGTGAAAATAGTATTTGATACCAAACTTAGTAAATCTAGGAATATCTAGCAGAAACAAAAAGGTATTACTATCACATCTGCCCTTTTATTGGAAGGCATTGTCTGATCTTAAACCTTGATTTAAGGGTTTATAAATAGGATTGTGTGATAAGTTAAAATGATGATACGTGTTCTTTAAAAGGATTGGAAGAGTAAGTTCAAATTAACTGCTGGTAACAGCAGCATTTTCTCCTTGATCAGCAGGCTAAAAGGAAGAGGAAGTATACTCACATTCCGCTTCCTGTCTTTTTGGATTAAAGAATCCAAACATGCCTAAATTTACACAGCCATTTGATTGACGTTAACTTATATGGTCTGGAAATCAGTTTGTGTGCCCTCAGAGTAAATTGTGTCTACCTTTGAGTTGTTACTTCTGAGTGTCAGTACTAATGGAGGTTGGTAGTGAGATATTGATGATGTGATTTCATGTATCATCAGATGTAGACTGGCGGCATCATGATAGCTCCTCTATCTCTCTCTCCTCTGCCCCCTCATTCCCATCGCTCCCCTCTCTTCTCACTCTGTCTCAGATAATATTACCAAAATGGCCTTTCTGTGGTACAGTCATACATGTCGTAAATACAGGGGACATTTGTGGAGCCCTACATCAAGGATACCCTACATCAAGGACACAGGACAAAAACTCCGGAATTAACCGAGCCCCCATAGCAACTGCTGCCATGGGCTCTCCTAATCTAAACCGGACAGCCCCCTGACTCCATATTAGGCAAAATAATCACCATGTAGTAACGTTGTAGCATCCTGACCAATCACCTAATGCCATCCTGACAGCAGGAATTTTCTTTGTCTTGAGGCTATAAAAGTTGGCTACTAGCCCACAAAGGGGGTCGACTTCCCTGGCTACCAGGAAGTCAGCCAGCTGTTCTTGCAGCGACCCTTTAAGGCCTGCTGTTCTGGCAGCGACCTTCTCTTTAATAAACTCTATCTTCCTTACATTCTGCCTTGTGTCTGGAAATTCTTTTCCAACCTGCACCCGGACCACAACAACATTGTTTGACCATAGGACACAAAATTTATAACAAGTAGTGTTCCTTTGTGTAGTTTTTACTATATTTGAAGACCAGTGACAGTTGTACTCTACGTATGTCTCACAAAGGATTTCAGAGTAACCAAATTATCTGGGAGTAAACATTTTATTCTTGAAGGAGCAGAAAGTTTACCTTTCAGGTAACTTAAGCACTTCTAAGTACTTTGATAATAGAGTAGAAAGTTTTCTTAATAACTTGCCTTATCCAGGGGCCATATCAATCTGCCTTAATGAATAGTTTAAATTTTAAATGTTTTTAATAAGATAAAATAGAAATTTTCAACACAGATAATACAATGCTGATAGTATCAAAGTGGAAAGGAGCTAGATTTTTTAAAAAATTTATTTATTTTATTTAATTTATTTTTGGCTGCATTGGGTCTTCCTTGCTGTGCGTAGGCTTTCTCTAGCTGCGACGAGCGGGGATTAATCTTTGTTGCGGTGAGCGGGCTTCTCGTTGCTCTGGCTTCTCTTGTTGCGGAGCATGGGCTCTAGGCACATGGGCTTCAGTAGTTGTGGCACGTGGGCTCAGTAGTCGTAGCGCACGGGCTTAGTTGCTCCGTGGCATGTGGGATCTTCCTGGACCAGGGCTCGAACCCGTGTCCCCTGCATTGGCAGGCTGATTCTTAATCACTGCGCCACCAGGGAAGTCCAAAGGAGCTAGATTTTTATTTCCTTTTCAAAGTACCTTTCTTCATTTATAGAAATTATGTTAGCTTGTTGTATTTTGTATCACAGGCAGATACAGAGAAGAAAGTAAAAATAACTTCATACCCTACCATCTAGTTGTAATGACTGTTTAGAATATTCTTCTAGACATTTCTTCCCATATATACATAATAAAGTTGACTTATTCTTTGAGCACCTTTATGTGCTACTCTTAGGGATACATGCATCTTTGCGTAAATGACAAACTTGGCTTTAAGGAGTTAGCCAGGCTGATGGAAAGGGTTTGGATATGGAGTGGAACTTTCCAGGCAAAAGGACATCATAGTGAGGACTCAGAGAGCAAGCTGTTGTTGAAACTGACAGAGAGTAGGATGTCAGCATGGAGAGTGTGAGGGGGAAGGTATAGGAAATGGAGGCAGACAAGTGATGCCAGGTCTTAGAGGCTGTATTAAAGATTGGATGTAGATCCAGTGTCTCTTCAAGGGAAAAATCATTTCCTTCTGAAATTTTCTTCTGTTTCACTACGGTCATTCTTATTTTGCTATGTATCTTCATTCGTTTGTTGTTAGGAGGGGTATCGTTTTTATGCATTCACATTTCATCAGTTAAAGCATCATTTAATTAAATTGTTTTTGTAGTCACATAAGTAGAGTTGTATGAATAGGTTTGGGACTAGACTCAACTGACCTGTGGTAAACGTTCAGCTCCCTACCTGGTGACCTAAGAGTAGCTAGCCTGTTCATGGCCAGTAGTTGTCATGGAGATCAGTCAGTATGGTCTCTAGAGGACTGGGGAGTGTGAGATGGGAAAGTTAGCTAGATAGAGGCTGATTAAGAGTGCTTCTGCTGTTCAGTGTGGTGTCTCTTGGCATCTTCCCTAAATTTTGTAGAGATTTTACTGTATTTGGCAGATATTGTAAGACATATTTAAAAGAAAAACCTGTTAGCAGTAAAATTGATGTTGTGCTATTGTGATAATTACCTAATTTCTTTTGATGATGGTGTTTCTTAATTTTTTGTGAGAGGTTTATTGAAATGTAATTCACAAACTGTACAAGTCAACCGACCATTTAAAGTGTGTGATTCATTAGCTTTTGTTATAGTCACAGAATTATGCAGCCATCACCACAATCACTTTTAGAACATTTTTGTCACCTCTAAAAGAAATCTGTTACCCTTTAGCTATCATCCCCCATCTTCCCACTTCCTGTAGCAACCACTAATTTACTTTCTTTCTGTATAGATTTGTCTGCTCTGGACATTCCATGTAAGTGAATCATAATATGTGGTCTTTTGTGACTGACTGTGATTTTCACTTAACATAATGTTTTCAGGCTTCATCTGTGTTATAGCATGTATCAATACTTCATTCCTTTTTATTTCTGAATATTCAACTGTATGGATAGACCATATTTTGTTTTTACCCATTCATTAGTTGGTCGACATATGAGTCATTTCCACCATTTGGCCATTATGGATAACACTCCTATAAACATTTCTGTACAGGTTTTTGTGTGGATGTAAGTTTTCATTTCTCTTGGATATATACACAAGAGCAGAATTTGTTGGGTCAACTGGTAACTCTGTGTTTTAACTTTTGAGGAACTACCACACTGCACCAGCAGTGTATGAAAGTTTTGGTTTTTCCACATCCTCGCCAACACCCCTTATCTGACTTTTGTTCTAGCCATCCTAGTGGGTGTGAAATGGCATCTCGTGCTATGGATTTGCATTTCCCTGATGACTGATGATGTTGAGCAGAGCATGTTTTCATGTGCTTATTGGACATTTGTACATCTTTGTAGAAATGTCTGTTTGGATCCTTTGCCCATTTTTAAATTGGGTTATTTGTCTTTTTATTATTGAGTCGTAATAGTTCTTTATATATTCTAGAGACAAGTTCCTTGTCAGATATATGATTTGCAGATATTTCCCCCCATCCTGTGAGTTTTCTTTTCATTTTTTTGATGGTATCCTTTCAAGCACAAAAGTTTTTAATTTTGATGAAGACCAATCTTCTGTTTTTTCTTTCTTGTTTTGGTGGCATATCTAGAAATGCATTGCTAGGGACTTCCCTGGTGGTCTGGTGGTTAAGACTCCATGCTTCCACTGCAGGGGGTGTGGGTTTAATCCCTGGTTGGGGAATTAAGAATCCCGCATGCCGTGTGGCACAGCCAAAAATAAAGAAAGAAAGAAAGAAAAATTAATTTTTAGATATGGTATGAAGGGTCCAACGTCATTCTTTTGCATGTGGATATCCATTTGTTCCAGAGCTATATCTTGAAGAGACTATTTTTCTTCATTGAATGCTCTTGGTACCCTTATCAAAAATCAGTTGACCTGATGTGATTATAAATGGGATTGTTTTCTTAATTTCGTTTTTGGATTGTTCACTGTAAATATTTAGAAGTACAATTTATTTTTGTATAATGATCTTGTATCCTGCAATCTTGCTGAACTCATTTATTAGTTTTAGTAGTTTCTTAGTAGATTCCCTAGGGTTTTCTATGTACAAGATCATGTCATCTGTGAACAGAGATAGCTTTTCTTCTTCACTTCCAATATGGATGTCTTTTATTTCATTTTCTTGCTGTTTCTTTTTTTTTAAAGCCTTTTTAAAAATAATTAAATTAATTTTTTTTGGCTGCGTTGGGTCTTCGTTGCTGTGCGCAGGCTTTCTCTAGTTGCGGTGAGCAGGGACTACTCTTCGTTGCAATGCATGGGCTTCTCATTGTGGTGGCTATTCTCTTGTTGCGGAGCACGGGCTCTAGGCGTGTGGGCTCATTAGTTGTAGCTCGCGGGCTCCAGAGCACAGGCTCAGTAGTTGTGGCTCATGGGCTTAGTTGCTCTGCGGCATGTGGGATCTTCCTGGACCAGGAATTGAACCCGTGTCCCCTGCATTGGCAGGCGGATTCTTAACCGCTGCGCCACCTGGGAAGTCCCTTGCTGTTTCTTTTTAAAAAGTGTTTTTATGGAACTCAGAGTCAGAGGGTGGAGTAATCCCCCAAACTCTTTAAGTAATTTACTTCAAATCTGTTTTATGAGAGAATATTGAAATATTTGAATGCTAAATCAGACTTTTGAAATAATATTTATATAATTTATATTTCAAGTAGAAATATAAACTATTTGTGTGTTGAAACATAGTTTGGCCTAGTATAACTGAATTTTGAGCTGTTTTTTGTTTCCCCTTAGGATCATTTTCTATTTAGAGTATCAACTTTATTGCAAGAGTACTTTCTAGAATATAAGTTTAAAAGGTATGTATGGCTTTCCAGTGAGGAGTTGGTGACTGACTTTACTTGTTGCACTCTCATGTTTTTATTCAGAGGTGTTTTTTTTAAAAAAAATTAATTAATTAATTTTTGGCTGCGTTGGGTCTTCGTTGCTTTGCACGGGGTTTCTCTAGTTGCAACGAACGGGTGCTACTCTTCGTTGCGGTGTGCGGGCTTCTCATTGTGGTGGCTTCTCTTGTTGCAGAGCATGGGCTGTAGGTGCTCAGGCTTCAGTAGTTGTGGCACGCAGGCTCAGTAGTTGTGGCTTGCGGGCTCTAGAGTGCAGGCTCAGTAGTTGTGGCGCATGGGCTTAGTTGCTCCGCGGCATGTGGAATCTTCCCGGACCAGGGTTCGAACCTGTGTCCCCTGCATTGGCAGGCGGATTCTGAACCACTGCGCCACCAGGGAAGTCCCAGAGCTTGTGTTTTAATACATAAATAAGTAAATAATTTGGTTAGGATTACATGAACATGGCAAAAATGAGAACAGTGGATACATGCTTTGGACACAAATATTCCCTCTTTAGAGGCAATAGTACGTGATTTCTTAAACTTATTTATATAAATTTGGCTTTATTAAACTTGGAATTTTATTTTTTCTTTCTGCATGGTTAATAAAATTAGGTAGTTAATTCCAACATAATAAAAAGGAGCAAAACAATTACCATTTGTATTATTTGGTACTTTTCTTATTAAGGTATTTTCAAATATATTATTCTATTACTATTACTATTACTATTACTATTATTCTATTACTGTTATACAGCTTACACAGGAAAGAAATTTAATAAATTAATTAAAAATGGATCCACAACCTGTAATTGTGAAATGGGCCCAGGGTCTCATGGTATTGGACCAGTAGGTATGGCCTGTAATTATGACTGCCATGTATTGTTAGAAGTGTCCCCTGTTGTTTTTGCAGGAGTCATTGTTACCAGATCTGATTTTAACTTGGGAAGGGAGGAAAGCAGAATGCTTACAGGAAAGCAGCTGGCAAAAGAATTGAAGGAGATTGTGACCTTAAAATTTTTATTTAAACAGCTTGTTGTTTTCTGTTTTAAATTCCTTTGTTCTGGAAGGGACACAGGCCCTTTTAAGAATGGGAGATAGGAAAATTCTGCAACCCATGACAAGCTGTAAAAGGTTGCTAAGGAGATTCTGATGAGAAGGGGTAGTATTTAAATGATCTGTTACTGAGTTCTGACTTTAAAGGGAGGAAATGAAAGGAGGAGGGTGCTTTAATTTCACTCCTTTTAACTTTTAGAAAGCATGCAAAAGCAAGAATCTTCTTTTTCCTTAAACACATAATCACTTGGTTTGGATTAAATTAATTTGTGTGGTGTTAACATTATATTTTAAAATATTTAAGTATAGCACATTGAAAAAAGTGCATAGATCATTAGGTTGTAGCTTGATGAATTTTTACAGATAGTGATAATATTGTATTTTAATGTCACTTAAATGTACTGTATTATTATATATGTCTTTGAAGAATATTATCTTAAAATGTTCGATTTCAAGTGACCATCAAAGTGATAATTTCAAAGCATTACTGATTTTTAGTTTCTGTTTTTAATTACATGTTGCATTCCCCCACATTCTTTCCCAGTCTCCTGCTTGTTAAAACAAAAACTACGGGAAGAATTTCTTCCGGGAAGGAAGCAACCATTCTGTTTGGAACTTGTTTAGAACAGTGCTGTCCGATAGAAATATAACGGGGGGCCACATATGTAATTTTAAATGTTCTAGTAGCCACGTTAAAAAATAAAATGAAACAGGTGAAATCAGTTCTTATAATATATTTTATTTAACCCACTCTTTCTGAATTGTCAACATGTAATCAATATGAGAATTATTATTATTATTTTTAAAGTTTAATTTTTATTTATTTATTTATGGCTCTGTTGGGTCTTCGTTTCTGTGTGAGGGCTTTCTCTAGTTGTGGCAAGTGGGGGCCACTCTTCATCGCGGTGCGCGGGCCTCTCTTGTTGTGGAGCACAGGCTCGAGACGCGCAGGCTCAGTAATTGTGGCTCACGGGCCTAGTTGCTCCGCGGCATGTGGGATCTTCCCAGACCAGGGCTCGAACCCGTGTCCCCTGCATTGGCAGGCAGATTCTCAACCACTGCGCCACCAGGGAAGCCCAATATGAGAATTATTAATGAACTATTTTGTATCTTTTTTTCATACTCTTTCAAATCTGGTGTGTATTTTGCTTCAGCACTTCTCAGTTTGGGCTAGCCACACTTCAAGTGCTCAATAGCCACATTTGGTTAAAGAAATAGGGAGAAGAAGGAATGGAAATATTTAAGAAATGAGAAATTTGAAGGGACCAGAATAGTTTTAGTTCTGAATTATCTTTAAAAAATCATGAGGCTTAGTGGGGAGGCAGTAACAGAATGTTGAGGGGCTTGGTTAAATCTTGGTAAAACAGTAGATGCCTATTCTCAGATATACTGAGTAGATTCTAGGTAGGCAAGGGGGAGAGAGATTCCAGGCATGAATAACTGTGCTAATGAAGGAAGTGATTTCAGGGGCACCTGAGTCACAGAGTTGATTACCAAGCGCTTGAAGAAGCTATTGGAGACTAGAGTCCTTTTTCAACAAACATTTCTTGAGCACCTGCTGTGTCTAGGCTCTCTTCTAGGATTTGGGATACACCAGTGAACAAAACAGACAAAAATCTTGGCCCTCAAATATTTGCATTATACTAGGGGTAGACAGAAAATAAATATGATAAATAAGTAAACTATAGTATGTAGAAGGTTATGAGTGTGTTGGAGAAAAGTAATATAGAGAACTGTGATGGGGAGCATGGTGGTAGTAGTGATGGTGGTAGGTTTGCATTTTTTAACAAGGTGATTAGAATGGACCTCCCAAAATAGTTACAAATGAGCAAAAGCTTGAAGGAGGTAAGGGAGCAAGTATCTAGATATCTGGGGAAGAGCATTTCAGACAGAGCGAACAGTACTGCTCCCGTCTGAAGGTGGGAGAGTATCTGCTGAGCTCCTGTGATGGCAGGAGGCCATTGTGGTGGGAGCAGAGAGGAATGGGGTACCAGATCACCAAGGTAGTGCTTCTCCAACCTTAATATGCATACAACCCCCCTAAGGATCTTGGTAAAATTTAGATTCTGATTTGGTTGGTTTTGAGTGGAGCCAGAGATAACAAACTCTCAGGTGCTGCTGCTGCTGATGTTAGGACCACACTTTGATAAGCAAGGATGTAGGGCCTTAAAGGCCATTGTAGGACTATGTAAATACGAGACTTTTGAGATCACCAAAGGAATGAGGGTAGACAGAAAAGAGAAGGGGCTAAGGGCTGAGCCCTGGAATACCCCCAACATTAAGAGGGTGGTGAGACAGGGAGGAACCAGTGAAGAAGCCTCAGAAGAAGTGACCAGAAAAGTAGGAGGAAAATCATGTGAGGGTCGTGTCCAGGACACCAAGTAACTAAAGCACATCTAGGAGGAGGAAGTGGCCTACTGTATGAAATGCTGTCTAACAGGTAAGTGAGATGAGAACTAGGAATTGGTTATTGAGTTTGACAGTGTGGTGGTTGCTGACAGGCGGCGTTGGTGTAGTGGTATGAGGGCAAAAGTCATACTGCAGTGAGTTTAAAAGAGAAAGAAATTGGAGACAGTAAATAAAGGCAACTTATTGAGGCATTTTCCTGTAAACTGTGGGTATATCAGTTAATCTACTACATAACAAATAACTCTGAAACTTAGTGGCTTAAAACAACAAACATTTGCTCTGTCACCATTCCTGTGGGTCAGGAATGGCTTATCTGAGTGCTCTGGCTCATGTTTCTCAGGTTTAGTCAGGATATCGGCCAGGGTTGTGGTCATCCTAGGGCTCAGCTGAGGGACGGGGAGGGGCTCTGCTTCCACGATGGCTCCCTCACACAGCTGCTGGCGGGGGCCTCAGTTCCTCACCGCATGGCCTTCTCGTAGGCAGCATGGCGGCTGGCTTCTTGCAGAGAGTGTGACCCAAGATCGAGAAGCTAGAATGTCTTTGATGCCCTAGCCTTAGAAGTCACATTCTGTCACTTGTGCCTGTTTTCTGTTGGTCCTGTGGACACAGTGTGGGAGGCACTACATGAGAGAATAGGTGCCAAGTGTGGGGACTATCAGGGGCCACCTGGGAGTCTGGCTAACCCGGCGAGCTGGGGAGTTAGGACGATAGCTGGAGAGGAAGGTGGGATCCCAAAGAGTTCTTAGTTTTTGTTTTATTTTTGTATTGAAAAGAGGAGTAACAGCATATTTGTATCTTGATCCAGGAATGATCCAGTATACAAAGGAAGACTGTTGATGCAGAATAGAGGGGAGAATTGCTGGCGAATTATCCTTGAGGGTGGGAGCTAGAGCACAAGTGAAGGACTTGGGAATCGGCGTCACACAGGATGAAGACAGTCCATGTGGAGTAACAGGAGGGAAGACAGAGTCTGTGTGTATGGAAGGTGTTCAAAGGCAGTTAGATGTGATGGCAGGGGGTTTGTGGACGTGCTCTTCTGATGACTTCAGCCCTCGCAGTGACATGAGCAGCAGGGTCCTTCTTGGCGTGTGGGCATGGGAGAGGAGGAGGGGAGATAGTCAGCTGGGACAGTGGGAGAGTCCATGGGCTAAGGAAATGTTGGCTTCTGGGTTGCATTAGCCAACCACATGAGAGGCAGAATTGTAAATTTAAAGCAAGATCAGTCAGTACAGTTTTCTGTTTTGCTCCAGCCACATTCAGTTGTCAAAGGCAGGTGAAGAGTGGGGTTTAACCAGTGTGTGGTGTAGTCAAAGGAGGTGAGGGAGAGTGAAAAGAACATAGGATCAATGGATTGGAGATCCTGGTGGGGTCAAAAGATTATTCGAGTCAGATCCTAGAGGGAATGAACTAGAAAGCTAGAAGGAGGTTTTCAAAGAAAGGGACCCTTGAAATGGAGGTGATGGAAAGTTGCACTTATTGGTAATGAGGGAGTCCTGAATATTGACACGGCAGTGGGTGGCACAGAAACGAGAGGCCAGGGTGTGGAAAGGTCCTGTTAACATCACCAAGAGTCGAGGGAGGAGAAGGACAGTGAAGCCGCAGGTCACGTACTGGCACTGTGCGGGGTACAGTCACAGATGAGAGCAGCGAGGAGGGCAGGTGTGTTCTGGGACAGAAGAGGCAAAGCTGGGGAGCTTTTTTTTTTTTTAATTTATTTATTTTTATTTTTGGCTGCGTTGGGTCTTCGTTGCTGCACACACGGGCCCTCTCCAGTTGTGGCGAGCGGGACTACTCTTTGTGGCGGTGCGTGGGCTTCTCCTTGCGGTGGCCTCCCCCGTTGCGGAGCATGGGCTCTAGGCATGTGGGCTTCAGTAGTCGTGGCACACAGGCTCAGTAGTTGTGGCTCGTGGGCTCTAGAGCGCAGGCCCAGTAGTTGTGGCACACGGGCTCAGCTGCTCCACGTCATGTGGGATCTTCCCGGACCAGGGCTCAAACCCATGTCCCCTGCATTGGCAGGCGGATTCCCAACCACTGCGCCACCAGGGAAGCCCAGCTGGGGAACTTTGAGGGGGAGTCAGGGAGGTGGGCGAGGAGGCACTGTGAGAAGCAAGGAGGACATCTTCCCAATTCCAGGCCCAGCGATTTGAGAATTATTACAGAAAGGCCAGCCAGCACCAGCACTGCCCCTGGGGAGATTCAGGCTTAGGTTAGAGCAAGAAGGGGAAGGGGGAGCATTCAGAGAAGTTGAAGATACAGGGAACCCTTAGATGTGCACAACGGAAGGATTTCAAGAGTTGGGGAGGGGTGGACCCAGGCCTAGAAGAGGGGACCGTGGAGCCTCGTGGGATGCGAGGTGGGGAGGTGGGTCAAGGGCGCCTGTGGCTTCTGTCCCCGTCGCCATCAGTGGGGACACAGGCAGGGTGGTCTTAGTGCTGGTGCAGGTCTCAGGGCAGATGAGGTGTAGGGCGGTGGGTGCTGGAGAGGAGTGTGTGGGGCTACCTGTGACGCCAGCAGGTGGGAGACCCTGACTTCTCCCTGGCAGTGGAGCAGGCAACTGTTTAGGGAAAAAATGACAACAGCCCTTCTCACCTGGGTAATGACCGGGAGAGATGGCGGGGAAAGCAAAGTCAGACTTCAGTACTTGAATTTGCTGTGTTGGTGAACTAGCTCTCAAAACAAAACAAAACAACACTGATTTCTGTGGTCTAAATACTGCCACTTGGCCAATTTTAAGCCAGCAAAAGTTTAACCAACCAGCTTGCAAAATTCTGAAATTCTGCCCCCGGGCTCCTGATTAGTGGCTCTGGGCTCTGCAGCGCGCTGTAGGGCTGACTCCGTGTCTTCTCTTTAAAATCATTTCGCCCCATTTGGGAGCTTTGGAGTTAGGCAGGCCCGGAACTAGTACTAATCCTCAATTTTGCTTCTGTATAGCCCCTAACCTTAGTGAGTCCCAGTTTCCTGTCTGTAAACTGATGATATTACCACCTGTCCCTGGGGTGGTTGTAAGGATTAGAGATCAGATAGGAAAAGTGCCTAGAACAGCTCCTGGGATGGCAGATACTATTGCTATTATTATTATTGTCATCACCTTAATGTAAAACTTTGTTAAAAGGAATTCACAAATCAGATTATATACTGCATTTTCATATGCAAACGTAGGAGTAGAGATTGCAGTTAATGTTTTGGAGAGCAATTTATCATTGAAGAGCATGGGTTTAATCCATTAATTCTATTTCTAGAAACTTTTTCAAAGAAAATAACTCTGAATGTGTGCAAAAATGTAGCAAGAAGATATTTATTTGCAGCACTTTTTAAAATAATTTATTTTATATTGGAGCATAGTTGATTAACAATGTTGTATCAGTTTCAGGTGTACAGCAAAGTGATTCAGTTATAATGCAGCACTTTTTATAAGAGAGAAAAGTTAGCATCTGTCTAGCTGTCTCACTGTTGTGCAACAGAAGACTCTACATTATTAGAAACAAATGGATGGAATAGAATTGTTTATGTGGAAAGATGGTCCATTATGGTATAAAACAGATTATCAAGTAGTAGTAGGTACCAAATGATCCAATTTTTATTAACAAATATGAACAGGACAAATATAATGAACTGTTAATAGTGAGATATAGATGAGATATATATTATATATATATAATGTTCTTTTATTTTTTAATGTTGAAATACATATATTTTTAAAATTAGGGATTATGCTTCCATTTATTGGGTCAGGTCATAAGTGTTTTTCATTAAAAATTTTTTTTTCATTGAAGTATAGTTGATTTACAATGTTTTAGTTTCTGGTGTACAGCAAAATGATTCATTCATATATATATTCTTTTCCTTTATGGGTTATTATAAGATAATGAATATAGTTCCCTGTGCTATACCGTAGGACTTTGTTGTTTATCTGTTTTATATATAGTAGTTTGTATCTGCTAATCCCAAACTCCTAATTTATTCCCCCCCCCTTCCCCTTTGGTAACCGTAAGTTTGTTTTCTCTGTCTGTGGGTCTGTTTCTGTTTCATAGATAAGTGCACTTGAATCATATTTTAGATTCCACATGTAAGTGATATATGGTATTTGCCTTTCTTTGTCTGACTTCACTTAGTATGATAATCTCTAGGTCCATCCTATAATGTTCCTTTAGATTGCTTGTATTTTCCGAGATTTCTAATGGATATATTTTGCTTTTGTAATAAGAAAAGAGACATCATGGATATGTGTTGGGGTGGAGAGGAGGTATGTGAGGTGAACATACATTTGCTTTCTTACTAATTCTGAGTGACTCGAGCATTCTGCACCATTTGTCCAAACTCAGACCCAGTCCTGTGACTAAGCCCGGCATGAGCAGAGGAGGCAACAAGCCATGCTCATTGCCTTAGAGCCTGGCCACAAGTCAGCGATAGTGTAGTAGATTCCCATAAAATTCAGTGTCTTTAGGGATTTCGATGATTTTCACTAGGAGAGAAAATCGAAATAGGGTTGAGGTGGAAAGCATCTGACAAGGTGACCCAAAAGAAAAAAATGTGAGACATAGGGGAAAGTTAGCAGTTGCAGGCCGTCCTAAAAAGATGAACTGCAATTTCTTTTAAAGGCTTTCCAGGAATATTTTTGAATTAGCACAATCCATTTTCAAGAAACAGGACCTTGTGATCGTCACAAGTTACTCAAGCAATTGGAAACCAGGAAATTTGATCTTATGTAAACCAGTACATGAGTCACACAGTCAAACAAATATAGTAACAAAGCTGAGAGATCCAGTGTGGTTCTTATACCAGATGACTTCTCAGATAACTGAAATATTTTCTGCAGTTTGTTTACCTTGAGCTAAGTAAAAAGCAAGTTGCATGTCCTAACAAAGTTATCTTTTATCCTATTGTTCAGCAGGTACGAGAGTAAGTCAGGTTTTTAATTATGTGTAGAGTACTAATAAAAGGGAACATTAGCACTGTTAACTGTAAAAGTCGGGTAATTAAAGGGAGAAAATAATTTACTGGTTTTAGTAAAATAAGCAGCCCTGGAAAGGAGCTAGACCAGGAGAGTAGCCCCTGAGCTAGGGAGGCGCAGAGACACCCTCTCCCCCTGCCCTCCCACTCCCTCCTCCCTCTTTCTTTCTTTCTCCTTCTCTCCCTCCTCCTTCTCTCCTTGTACCTCTCTCTATCCTTTTCCTTCTTTCTACAAGAAAGCACCTACCCTGTGCCAGACACTGTTTTAGGCTTTGAGAGTATAACAATGGACAAGACAGACAAAAACCTCTGCTTGTGTGGATTTACATTCTACTGTTTATAGATAACATGCAAATAAATATATATAAAATAATATATGGTATTAAGTGCTATGAAGGAAAATAAAGGAGGGCAAGGGAATAGAGCATAAGTGGGCAAAGGGGTGGAGTGGACAGAGAAGAGAAGGGTATATTGTAGGAGTGAAGTTCTCTTTCATGGTGACATTTGAGCAGAGATCTGAATGATGTGAGGGAATAAGCCAGGCAGAAGAAAAAGCAAGTGTGAAGGCACTGCACATAGAGGTACCCAGGTGGTCACAGAACATCAAGGAGGCCATTGTGGCTTGGGGAGGTGGTGGGTGAGGTCAGCCAGGTAGCAGCTGGCCAGATCATGCAAGGGCCCTGTCAGCCACAGTGAGCATCCACAGAGTGTGTGGAAACCACTGGAGAGCTCTGTTTATTACAGCAACTAGTACTGCTCTCACTAATACAGATACTGACATACCTATTCAACAGAGATTTATTTGAGGACTATTACATATTTAATTCCCTCTTAGCTAGGAATAATTCAGCTCACAGACAATGTAATTGAATTATTACATACAGGTCTCCTTACTTTGATAATTGGTAATGTATGAGATATTTGTAATCACATTTCTGAGTTTTTCTCTTATTGCTGGTTTGTTGTTTGGACATTTGTCCTCTAGGATTTGCTAGCAAACAAAATAATGTGATTAAAAGAATTTTTATTATGGTAAAAAACACATAAAATTTACGATCTTAACCATTTTTAAGCATACAGTTAAGCAGTGTTAAATGTATTCACATTGCTGGGCAACAGAGCTCCAGAATCTTTTCATCTTGAAAAAGTGAAACTCTGAACTACTAGCAAGAACTCTCCCTCCCCACAGTCCCTGGCAACCACCATTCTACTTTCTGTCTGTGTGAACTTGACTGCTCTCGGTACTTCATATAAGTGGGATCATACAGTATTTGTCTTTTTGTGGTTGGCTTATTTCACTTAGCATGATGTCTCAAGGTTCATTCGCGTTGTAGCATGTGTCAGAATTTTCTTCCTTGTTAAGGTTGAATAATATTCCACTCTATGTTTAGAACACATTTTGTTTATTCATTCGTTTCTTGGTGGTCACTTGGGTTGATTCCCCGCCTTGGCCATTGTAAATAGTACTGCAGTGGACACAGGTGTGCAACCATTGGAGAGTTTTGAGCAGTGACATGATTTGGTCTGTCTTTTTCTCAAAAAGACAGACTGCAGTCTGGTTCTTCTCTTTCCCCACTAATAAGTAAGCAGAGATTTTGTGTTTATTTCTGCAAACTGTCTGGCACTCAAATATTTGAGGAAATAAATGACAGAACTAAACACTGAGCTGCAAGCTCTGGAAGCCACCAAGTGATTTTACGCTGTGTTATCTCACACACGTATTAGGTCAGTGGTCCTTTACTATATGGGGATCACAGACCTCATTGAAAATCTGATGAAAAATATGAAACCTTCCTCAGAAAAACAAGCACTCAAACATACTAAATGTTTACCTAAAATGTCAGTGGGTTCTTTAACTCCTGATGCCCATAGAAGGACTTCATATATAACTAGGGCATTGACTCTTTGGCTTATACTGGTGGCTTGGAGTGCTCATCCTACAGTGATACCAGAGATCTCATAGATTCAGTCCCTGAGCAGGCAGTGCCACTTAACTACAAATTGTAGGCTACACAGCATTTGCAGTTTTCATCAGCCTTATTTCATGGCAGGAGAGACTTATCCCCGCCATACACAGTAGACTGATTCCAAGTCTCCAACTGTGCATGAGTCCCTAACTCCTGACTGCTACTGGATACAGAAGCTGAGAGACCATGACTGCAGCCCTTTTATTGCTGTTTTTCTGTTTGTTTCTGGTCCATGGAGATGCTGATCGTTTTTTGAGCATGGCTGTATCTCAGAAAGATAAAAAAAAAAAATTAGCTGTCATTTATCTGGAATGTGTTTGATGTGGAATGACAGTCTGAAAGGGTGAACTCACAGTTCACACTCAGTCTAACACATGACTGAGAAATTCCCCTTCATAACACGTGACTCAGAAATTCCCCTTCACTGGCTATTCTCTAAGCCAGTGTATGAATTGATAGGCATTGGCGGGGATGGGGGGGGTGTCCCTTGACTCAACCAAAATAGTTTTATACCTACTATGCAGATTTCTAGAGAGGAAAGTAAAAATAAAAATTTAACGTCGAGCGTTTGAGATCATTGCTTGGAAGAGATCTCTTTGTCAAAAGGCCCAAGCAAAGCCTTTCGGGTATATGTTTCAGAGTTATAAAACAGAATGAAATTAAAAGTCTAATCTGTTTTTTACTGCCCTTTCCTTCCTAGATGGAAAAAGGAAGGGATTTTTGAAAATATATTTATTTATTTATTTATTTATTTGTCTGCATCGGGTCATAGTTGCGGCATACGGGATCTTTCATAGTGGCGCATGGGCTTTTCTCTAGTTGTGGTTCGTGGCCTCTAGAGCATGTGGGCTTAGTTGCCCTGTGGCATGTGGGATCTTAGTTCCCCAACCAGGGATTGAACCCGTGTCCCCTGGATTGGAAGGCAGATTGTTAACCACTGGACCACCAGGGAAGTCCTGAAAGGAAGGGATTTTTGTCTCATCTCTGATGTCTGTGTGAGTTAGGATGCTTTCAACTGCAAGCAACAAAAAGTAGGTCAACCTTTTTTGTTTGTATGTATGTATATATGTGTGTCTATGTTTATAGAAACATATTTATGTGTACATACACATGTATTACAAAAGGGCCTGGAAGCAGTAGGGGCACCCCTGTAACACTGAGCACTCCTAGCCACCCAGATATTGGTTTCTAAATAGCCTTCCCCACTAAAAGTAGCCAAGGTTCCTTGGAGAAATGGCAGATGCCAGGGCTGGGGAAGGAAAAATACAAGATGATCCCAGAACATCTTGTGCTGAGAAGTAAGGAAGCATACGAAACATTAGGGAGCATGTCCACACAATGAGATAGTATTTGCCAGTAAAGAGGAACAAGTGCTACAACACAGATGACCCTCAGAAACATGCTATGTGAAAAATATCCAGACACAAAAGACCACATTTTATGTGATTTCATTTATATGAAATGTCCAGAAAAGGAAATCTGTAGAAACAGAAAATAGATGAACGGTTTCCCAGAGCTGGGATGTGGAAGGGTGGTGACTGCAAATGGGCATGAAGTTTGTTTTTTGAGTGATAAAAAATTAAAATTTGAGAATTAGATTGTGGTGACGGTTGCACAATTTTATAAATAAACTAAAAATCTTCAAATTGTATACTTTAAATAACTGAATTAAGAAAAGGTTGGGGCTTCCCTGGTGGCGCAGTGATTGAGAGCCCGCCTGCCAATGCAGGGGACGTGGGTTCGAGCCCTGGTCCGGGAAGATCCCACATGCCACGGAGCAGCTGGGCCCATGCGCCACAGCTGCTGAGCCTGTGCTCTGGAGCCTGCGAGCCACAACTACTGAAACGCGCGTGCCTAGAGCCCGTGCTCCACAACAAGAGAAGCCACTGCAATGAGAAGCTCGCGCACCACAACGAAGAGTAGCCCCCGCTTGCTGCAACTAGAGAAAGCCCGCAAGCAGCAGTGAAGACCCAGTGCAGCCAAAAATAAATAAATAAAATTTATTTTTTTAAAAAAAGAAAAGGCTAATATTGGTTAAGATGGCAGTGTGGGAAGACACAGAGTTAGCATCTCCCCACAACTCGGGTGCCTGCCGGCCACTGGTGGAGGAATTCTGACGCCCAAGGAGACAGGAGGAACCCCAAAGTGAACCAGTAGGACATAGGGGGACAGAGGGGGGATGAGAAGTGGAAGCCAGACAGGATAGGCACCCCTGAGGCTGGGGAGATCAGGAGAGGTAGGCGGGAGGGGCCCCCTGGGTGGAGAGGGAGAGGAGCGGAGGGTGATCGCACGACCCACTTGGCCTGGGGAGCCTGCTGAGCTTCAAGACACATATTAATCAAACTAACAAAAATTAAATTCAAAAAAAATATATTAAAAGCAACAAAGGAAAAACAAAAAATAATATACAAAGGAATCCCCATAAGGTTATCAGCTGATTTTTCAGCAGAAACTCTGCAGGCCAGAAGGGAGTGGCAGGATATACTTAAAGTGATGAAAGAGAAAAACCTACAACCAAGATTATTTTACCCAGCAAGGATCTCATTCAGATTCGATGGAGAAGTCAAAAGCTTTTAAGACAAGCAAAAGCTAAGAGAATTCAGCACCACCAGACCAGCTTTACAACAAATGCTAAAGAAACTTCTCTAAGCGGGAAACACAAGAGAAGAAAAAGACCCACAAAAACAAACCCAAAACAATTAAGAAAATGGTAATAGAAACATATGTATCGATAATAACCTTGAATGTAAATGGATTAAATGCCCCAACCAAAAGACATAGATTGGCTGAATGGATACAAAAACAAGACCCATATATATACTGTCTACAAGAGACCCACTTCAGACCTAGGGACACATACAGACTGAAAGTGAAGGGATGGAAAAAGATATTCCATGCAAATGGAAATCAAAAGAAAGCTGGAGTAGCAATACTCGTATCAGATAAAATAGACTTTAAATAAAGACTGTTACAAGAGATAAGGAGGGACACTACATAATGATCAAAGGATCAATCCAAGAAGAAGATATAACAATTATAAATGTTTATGCACCCAACATAGGAGCACCTCAATACATAAGGCAAATGCTAACAACCATGAAAGGAGAAATCAACAGTAACACAATAATAGTAGGGAGCTTTAACACTCCACTTACACCAATGGACAGATCATTCAAACAGAAAATTAATAAGGAAACCCAAGCTTTAAATGACACAATAGACCAGATAGATCTAATTGATATTTATAGGACATTCCACCCAAAAGTGGCAGAATACACTTTCTTCTCAAGTGCACATGGAATATTCTCCAGGATAGATCACATCTTGGGTCACAAATCAAGCCTTGGAAAATTTAAGAAAATTGAAATCGTATCAAGCATCTTTTCTGACCACAACACTATGAGATTGGAAATCAGTTACAGGAAAAAACTGTAAAAAACACAAATACATGGAGGCTAAACAGTACGCTACTAAATAACCAAGAGCTCAAAGAAGAAATAAAAAAATACATAGAAACAAATTTTGACAATGAAAACACGACGACCCAAAACCTATAGGATGCAGCAAAAGTGGTTCTAAGAGGGAAGTTTATAGCAATTTAATCTCACCTCAAGAAACAAGAGAAATCTCAAATAAACAATCTAACCCTACACTTAAAACAACTAGAGAGAGAAGAACAAAGAAAACCCAAAATCAGTAGAAGGAAAGAATTCATAAAGATCAGAGAAGAAATGAATGAAATAGAAATGAAGAAAACAATAACAAAGATCAGTAAAACTAAAAGCTGGTTCTTTGAGAAGATAAACAAAATCGATAAACCCTTAGCCAGACTCATCATGAAAAAAAGGGGGGAGGATGCAAATCAATAAAATTAGAAATGAAAAAGGAGAAATCACAGCTGACACTGCAGAAATACAAAGGATTGTAAGAGACTACTACAAACAACTATATGCCAATAAAATGGACAACCATGAAGAAATGGACAAATTCTTGGAAAGGTACAGTTTTCCAAAACTGAACCAGGAAGAATTAGAAAATATAAACAGACCTATCACAAGTAATGAAATTGAAACTATAATTAAAACTCTTCCAACAAACAAAAGTCCAGGACCAGATGGCTTCACAGGCGAATTCTATCAAACATTTAGAGAAGAGCTAACACCGATCCATCTCAAACTCTTCCAAAAACTTGCAGAGGGAGAAACACTCCCAAATTCATTCTGTGAAGCCACCATCACCCTGATACCAAAACCAGAAAAATATGTCACAGAAAAAGATTATAGACCAATATCACTGATGAACATAGATGCAAAAATCCTGAACAAAATACTAGCAAACAGAATCCAACAGCACATTAAAAGGAACATACACCATCATCAAGTGGGATTTATCCCAGGGATGCAAGGATTCTTCAATATATGCCAATCAATCAATGTGATACACCACATTAACAAATTAAGGAATAAAAACCATATGATCCTCTCAATAGATGAAGAAAAAGCTTTTGATAAAATTCAACATCAATTTATGATAAAAACTCTCTAGAAAATGGGCATAGAGGGAACCTACCTCAACATAATAAAGGCCATATATGACAAACCCACACCAAGCATCATACTCAGTGGTGAAAAACTGAAAGCATTTCCACTAAGATCAGGAACAAGACAAGGATGTCCACTCTAGCCACTCTTACTCAACATAGTTTTGGAAGTCATAGCCACAGCAATCAGAGAAGAAAAAGAAAAAAAAGGAATACAAATTGGAAAAGAAGAAGTAAAACCGTCATTGTTTGCAGATGACATGATCCTATACATAGAAAATCCTAAAGATGCCACTAGAAAACTACTAGAACTAATCAATGAATTTGGTAAGGTTGCAGGATACAAAATTAATGTACAGAAATCTCTTGCACTCCTATACACTAATGATGAAAAATCTGAACGAGAAATTAAGGAAACACTCCCATTTACCGTTGCAACAAAAAGAATAAAATACCTAGGAATAAACCTGCCTAAGGAGGCGAAAGACTTGTACTCAGAAAACTATAAATCACTGATGAAAGAAATCAAAGCTGACATCAGCAGATGGAGAGATATACCATGTTCTTGGATTGGAAGAATCAATATTGTGAAAATGACTGTACTACCCAAAGCAATCTACAGATTCAATGCAATCCCTATCAAACTACCAATGGCATTCTTCACAGAATTAGGACAAAAAATTTTACAATTCGTATGGAAACACAAAAGACCCCGAATAGCCAAAGCAATCTTGAGAAAGAAAAACAGAGTTGGAGGAATCAGGCTCCCTGACTTCAAACTATACCGCAAAGCTACAATAATCAAGACAGTATGATACTGGCACAAAAACAGAAATATAGATCAATGGTACATGATAGAATGCCCAGAGTTAAACCCACGCACATATGGGCACCTAATTTACGACAAAGGAGGCAAGAATATACAATGGAGAAAAGACAGCCTCTTGAGTAAGTGGTGCTGGGAAAACTGGACAGCTACATGTAAAAGAATGAAATTAGAACACTACCTAACTCCGTACACAAAAATAAACTCCAAATGGATTAAAAACCTAAATGTAAGACTAGACATTATAAAACTCTTAGAGGAAAACATAGGAAAAACACTCTGACATAAACCACAGCAAGATCTTTTTTGACCCACCTCCTAGAGTAATGGAAATAAAAACAAAAATAAACAAATGGGACTTAATTAAACTTAAAAGCTTTTGCACAGCAAAGGAAACCATAAGACAGAAAGACAACCCTCAGAATGGGAGAAAATATTTGCAAATGAAACAAAAGACAAAGGATTAATATCCAAAATAGACAAACAGCCCATGGAGCTCAATATCAAAAAAACAAACAATCCAGTTAAAAAATGGGCAGAAGACCTAAATAGACATTTCACCAAGGAAGACGTACAGCTGGCCAAGAGGCACATGAAAAGATGCCCAATGTCACTAATTATTAGAGAAATGCAAATCAAAACTACAATGAGGTATCACCTCACGCCAGTCAGAATGGCCATTATCAAAACATTTAGAAAGAATAAATGCTGGAAAGGGTGTGGTGAAAAACTAAAACTAGAACTACCATATGACCCAGCAATCCCACTACTGGGCATATACCCTGAGAAAACCATAATTCAAAAAGAGACGTGTACCGCCATGTTCATTGCAGCACTATTTACAATAACCAGGACATGGAACCAACCTAAATGTCCATCAACAGATGAATGGATAAAGAAGATGTGACACATATATACAATGGAATATTAGCCATGAAAAGAAATGAAACTGGGGGCTTCCCTAGTGGCACAGTGGTTGAGAGTGCCTGCCAGTGCGGGGGACATGGGTTCGGGCCCTGGTCTGGGAGGATCCCACATGCCGCGGAGCAACTGGGCCCGTGAGCCACAACTGCTGAGCCTGCGCATCTGGAGCCTGTGCTCTGCAACAGGAGAGGCTGCGACAGAGGCCCGTGCACCGCGATGAAGAGTGGCCCCTGCTCGCCGCAACTAGAGAAATCCCTCGCATAGAAACGAAGACCCAACACAGCCAAAAATAATAAATAAATAAATAAATAAAATTTAAAAAAAAAAGAAACAGAGTTATTTGTAGTGTGGTGGATGGACCTAAATTCTGTCATACAGAGTGAAGTAAGTCAGAAAGAGAAAAACAAATACCATATGCTAACGCATATATATGGAATCCCTCGCCCCCCCCTCCAAAAAAAAAATGGTACTGATGAACCTAGTTGCAGGGCAGGAATAAAGAGGTAGACATAGAGAGTGGACTTGAGGACATGGGGTGGGAGGGCGAAGCTGGGGCAAAGTGAGAGTAGCATCGACATATATACACTACCGAATGTAAAATAGTTGGCTGGCGGAAAGCAGCAGCATAGGACAGGGAGATCGGCCCGGTGCTTTGTGATGACCTAGAGCAGTGGGATAGGGAGGATGGGAGGGAGGCTCAAGAGGCAGGGGATATGGGGACATGTGTATGCATATGGCTGATTAGCTTTGTTGTGCAACAGAAACTAACACAGTATTGTGAAGCAATTATACTCCAATAAAGATCTATTAAAATAAATAATAAGTGAATTTTATGGTTAGTAAAGGATACCTCATTAAGGCAGTTAAAAAAAAAGTTATGGGATTTGTCAAAAGGACTCAGGAGTTAGCTTGAAGAAGCTCCCACTGGCCGAATCTGGTTATTTGAGTATCACAATAAATAATGACAATGGATTAAATCTGCTATGGAATAAAATAATCCATGAGTATATTTGACATGTAAATAAATTCATTAATAAATAAATGGGGGAGAACGAAAGTTCTTCTTTTCCCATATTGCCAACTAATAAATGTAGAAGGGATGATGGATAGAACATCATAATTTTCCAAACATGGTAGTAATAGTTGGCTTAAGCAAGAATCACCAGTGATTATTAAGTCTGTGAAAGTTTGATGAGGCCTATGGTGTTGGCATAGTTACAGAGGAACTTCCCATAAATTATATATTGATTTCAAAGGGAAAAAGAGTACATTGGGGTAATCTGGCAGAACCACCTTAAGTGTGACTGTATTCATTTTCTATTGCTGTGTAACAATGCCCAGAAAGTTATTACCACAAATTTAGCAGCTTAAAATTACCTCATAGTTTCTGTGAGTCAGAAGCCTGGGCATGGCTTTGCTAGGTCCTCTGCTTAGGGTCTGATGAGACTTTAAACCAGGGCTGGGTTATCTGGAGGCACAACTGTGGCAGGTCCACTTCCTGCTTATGTGCTTGTTGGCTGCATTCCGTTCCTTGTGGTTTAAGACTGAGAGCTCCACTGTTTTGCTGGCCATTGACGGGAGGAAGTCCTCAGTGCCTAGAGGCTGTCTCTGCTTCTTTGCAGGTGGCTTCGCCATTGTGGCCACTTGCTTCCTCACAGCCAGCAAGGGAGAGGGGACTCCAGCAAGATGGAAGTTACCTCTTATGTAACATAATCACTTACTTGTAGTCACGAACATCCTGTCATCTTTGCTCTGTTCTCTTGGTTAGAAGCAAGTCACAGGTCCTGGCCACTCTCAAGGGAGGGCACACAGGGCATGAACACGAGGAGGTTGGGGTCACGGGGACACCTGAGTCTGTCTGCCACAGTATCAAAGTCAGCATCACCAGTATTAGCACAAACCAGCACCGTGTGCCTCCTGTCCCACTGAAAGGGACACAACACCGCTTCTGAGGTATTCTGCCAAGTGTGCGGAACCTGAGGAGACGTGAGAGAGACGAGAGTCTGGCTGGTGGTCTTCACAAGTGTCATTGTCATGCAAGGCAGAGGAACTGCCCCAGATTAAAGGAGACGAATGAGACATGACAGCAGATGGGATGGGTGACCCTGGGTTAGGAAAAATAGCAACAAAGGACATATTTTGGGGACAGTTGGTGAAATTTGAGTATAGACTGTGGAGTAGGTTGTATCAATGTTAAGTTTCCTGAGTTTGATAATTGTACTGTGGTCATCTAAGACAGGTCCTTATTTTTAGGAAATAAACACTACAATATTTGGAGAAGAGATGGGCATGATGTATGTAACTTACTCTCAAATGGTTTCAGGAGTTTGTGTGTGTGTGTGTGTGTGTGTGTGTGTGTGTGTTTGGGAGAGAGAGAACATAAAGCAAATGGGGCAGAATGTTAACTATTGATAAATTTGGGTGAAGCGTTAGGACTGTTGTTGAGACTTTTCTGTTAGTTTAAAATTATATTGAAATGAAAAGTTCTAAAAAACTCAAACGACAAGGGCGTTTATTGGCTCAAAAGCTAGAAGTCCAGAGGGGTGCGCTTTAGGGTTGGCTTTATTTAGCAGCTCAGCAATCTTAGGAAATAGCCAGGTTCTTTCCATCCTTACGCTCTGTAGCCCATAGTGTCAGCTTCATCCTAAAGCTGGTTGCTCTGAGGTTGTAGATGGTTGCCAGTAACAGTCAGGGCTGCATGCTTTCTCACTGAGCCAATAAATATCCTTGCCATTCATGTCAGTTTAAGTTTTTGGGAAGTTTTCATTTTGATATAATTTTAAACTTAAAGACAAAGTCTCAAGAAAAGTCTCGAGAATTTCTGTATTTCCTTTTTCTAGAGTTACCCACCTGGGGAGATAGTCACTCCCAGCAAACCTTTCTTTGTCTCCAGTTGACTCGGATACTGTGACTTGCCTGTTCCTGAACCAATCCTTGATAATGGATATAGGATTACACTGTATATTCTTCCATTGGGGAGAGTGTGTGTGTGTGTGTCTATATAACATTTGTTTTACAGGCATGGAATTATACGTATTGCTGTAGATATTGTGGATATTTTACATATCATTAAATATCTGATAATGTAGCAGTTATATAGCATTAAGTTGTAAGGCTGTACATTTAACCAGTCCTTTGGGGTAGAACATTAGGATTCCAGTTTTTTTATATTATGAGTAATTCTTTGGTAAACAAACTAAATGTTACATCTATGAATTTATCATAAGGAAATATTCAGAGAAGTGGAGTAGCTAGACCAAAGGGTATACACATTTTTTAAGATGACATATTTCCAAATTGTTCACCCAGAAGATTGTGCCAATTTATGATCCTACAAATGATGTAAAAGAAAGAATGTTCATTTTTCTGAACAGTCAGTGATATTTTGAGTATCACCATTGAAGAATATTTTCTAAATGGTAGGCAGAAATGACATCTCATTAAAAAATATACACTTCTCTGATTGTCAGTGTGATTGAACTTTTAACACCACCAACAAAAACCGTATTTTTGATTATTTAAACTTTTTTAGTGATATGTTCATTCATGTCTTTTGCTTGCTTTTCTGTTGCGATATTCATCTTTGTGTTGGGTAAGAGCCCATTATTTGTTATGTCTTATTGTTCTGTTGTATGTGTTAGCAATGTTTGAAATCAATTTCTTGGCGTTTTTACATTATATATGGTATTTTTGTCCTACAGAATTTATTTTTTTTTATATCTTTATTGGAGTATAATTGCTTTACAATGTTGTGTTAGTTTCTGCTGTACAACAAACTGAATCAGCTATATGTATACATAATCCCCATGTCCTCTCCCTCTTGAGCCTCCTTCCCACCCTCCCTATCCCACCCCTCTAGATCGTCACAAAACATTGAGCTGATCTCCCTGTGCTATGCAGCAGCTTCCCACTAGCCATCCATTTTTCATTTGGTAGTGTATATATGTCAGTGCTACTCTCTCACTTCGTCCCAGCTTCCCCTTCCCCCGCTGTGTCCTCAAGTCCGTTCTTTATGTCTGCGTCTTTATTCCTGCCCTGCCACTAGGTTCATCAGTACCGTTTTTTTAGATTCCATATATGTGCGTTAGCATACTGTATTTGTTTTTCTCTTTCTGACTTACTTCACTCTGTATGACAGACTCTAGGTCCATCCAGCTCATTACAGATAACTCAATTTCGTTCCTTTTTATGGCTGGGTAATATTCCATTGTATATGTGTGCCACATCTTCTTTATCCATTCATCTGTCGATGGACATTTAGGTTGGTTCCATGTCCTGGCTATTGTACATAGTGCTGCAATGAACATCGTGGTACATGTCTCTTTTTGAATTATGGTTTTCTCAGGGTATATGCCCAGTAGTGGGATTGCTGGGTAGTATGGTAGTTCTATTTTTAGCTTTTAAAGAACCTCCATACTATTCTCCATAGTGGCTGTATCAATTTACATTCCCACCAACAGTGCAGGAGGGTTCCCTTTTCTCCACACCCTCTCCAGCATTTATTGTTTCTAGATTTCTTGATAATGGCCATTCTGACTGGTGTGAGGTGATACCTCATTGTGGTTTTGATTTGCATTTCTCTAATGATTAGTGATATTGAGCATCTTCTCATGTGTTTGTTGCCAATCTGTATGTCTTCTTTGGAGAAATGTCTATTTAGGTCTTCCGCCCATTTTTGTTCAGTTTTTTTTTTTGATATTGAGCTGCTTGTATATTTTGGAGATTAATCCTTTGTCAGTTGCTTCATTTGCAGATATTTTCTCCCATTCTGAGGGTTGTCTTTTCATCTTGTTTATGGTTTCCTTTGCTGTGCAAAAGCTTTTAACTTTCATTAGGTCCCATTTGTTTATTTTTGTTGTCCTACAGAATTTAAAAAATGGATTATTTCTTTGCTCTTAAATAGGCAAGAAGTCTTTTCCATACCATTGGCAGATAAATTTTCACATTTTTTTCTAGTACTTTAAAAAGTAAATTTTAGTCTTACCTGAAAATTTGGGGATGGTTCAATGTGAAGGATGCTATTTTATTGTTTTCTAAGACGTTAACTAATGATTCTTCTGCTTTTCTTCACTGATTTGAAATGGAATGTTTGTTATCTATATTTATATATACTAAGGTTAATTTATGGGCTTATTTTTTGTTACTGCCCTGTTGATCATAAAGTACTAACCTTAATTTGGGGCATCTATTTACAGATAAATAATGATAACTTAAAACTGTATTTTTTCGTCAAAATAGATTTTATTGATAACATTAGGTAATAATTGCATTTAAAAAGCTTAGTCTGTCATTTAAACTTTTGTTAAATTGGTAGTTATTTTGGCTGGTGAAGTTTCATTGTTATTTTTTTTTAAAACCAAAAAACATGTAATCAGTGATTTATGTTAAAGATATGTTGGGACAGATACAGCCTGAAAGCACGTGGTGATAGAAGTACATTTTTTGGGGCTTTCCTGGTGGCGCAGTGGTTAAGAATCTGCCTGCCAATGTAGGGGACATGGGTTTGAGCCCTGGTCTGGGAAGATCCCATGTGCCGCGGAGCAACTAAGCCCATGTGCCAACTGCTGAGCCTGCACTCTAGAACTCATGAGCCACAACTACTGAAGCCTGTGCACCTAGAGCCCGTGCTTCGCAACAAGAGAAACCACTGCAATGAGAAGCCCGTGCACCGCAAGGAAGAGTAGCCCCCGCTTACCGCAACTAGAGAAAGCCTGCGCCCAGCAAAAAGAAAAAAGTATACTTTTTCTTTTATGTGGTTATTAAGATATTAAGATGTAATTTGAATTTTATGTACTCTCCCAAGGAGATCTTAGGCAGAATTCAGAATATTTCTTTTAATAAAGAACCAGGAATTTAGGGAGTATTCTTGAAAGAATTATTGCTTCCAACATAATTTGAAAGGAATTTTAGGTTTGAAGTGTCTTATAATCATTGTACAATTCTAATTTAGTTTGAAGAATGTGTATTTTAGGAAGACATAATTATACCAAAGACATATAAGAAAAATATGTTAGGAGTAAATGATATAGATATTACTTTGTTTTCTTATTTTGTACCACATATTTAAAAAAATTTTAACTATACCCTTTAGTTCGGTGACTCAAGCTAGTGTCTTGTGTAGAATCCAAAGTATGTGGAGTCTCTGCCGCCTCTGCACATGCACACTGGCCGGTGGCCCTGGCTTTCCTCACTGCCGCCTCCACTCTGGTGCTGTCCAGTCCTGGGCTGGATGGGAGTGAAGGTGGGGAGCCGGGGGCAGGGAGGGCCACACACCGAGCTATGCAGTCATCTGGTCATCTGTGCCATTTGAGTCCACTCTTTTCCTCTTCCTCCAGTCTGCATAGTTAGTTATGCCCTCTAGAAAGCAGAGCAAAGAAATTAAGCAGCTGTTGCAGGCAGGTGAGCAGATGGAAAAAAAAAAAAAAAAAAAAATTGGTGGGGACCATATCTACTCTGCTTTTTTGAATACTCTGAGTGCAAGAGAAGCCAGCTGTGGGGGTTGTTAGTATGTAATTCTCAGCAGATTATCACTATGCAAAGTTTCCTTTTTTTCCAAACATTCCTTTAAGCAGTTGAACTATTTTGAAGGCCCTGAGATGAAACCATTTGTTTGGCAAATGCTGAAAAATGGCAGGTGCAGAGATAATAGTACAGCTTCTCCTTAGTTTTTGGCACCAGTTTGGAGAGGAAAGCTGTTCTGGCTCATACCTGTTTGGGTGAGTCTTCAAGGTCTATCAGCAGGGGTTAAAGCAGAGCCTGATTACTGCCTGTCTCACCCCAGACGTCTCTTACGTGTGGGTGGTGCCTGATTCGCTGGGATTTCTGACCTGACAGCTTCTTTAGTTCTTCAGGCTTGCTCCAAAACACGGGCCCAGAAAAGAGCGGGAGTGGCCCCAGTGGGTGGGCTCTCTTCCCACCGGGGACTGCAAATAAGCCAGGTGGTTGAGATAACTGTGTGTGAGAGAGAGAGACAGACTAAAGTTGCAAAAATGAAATGAACAATAGAAGTTTTGAGGTAAGAGATGATGCAAATGGGGTACTTCGGTTATTGTAAAGGAGCAAAGGAAGAAAGACAGGAAGGCCTGTGTCACGAGCTGTTGTTATTGGCTAGAATAAAGTAATAGGGTAGTGAGGATTGGAGCAGGCTTTTCGTGGTCACTCCTTCCAGGCAGAGGAGGAAATAGGGAAGGGGTAACAGGCAGTGCATTCCTGCACCTGTGCTGTTAGGGTCTCATCTCCACATTGATCTTAAAGAACATGCAATAGACGGTTACAAAGTCAATGACAAAAGTCATATCTCCCAGCTGTGTGTTTTGTGAATTGACACATCATTTTAAATATTAATATTAACCATGTGTTAACAAAATTAGGTGTGATTTTAAATTAGGTTCAGTGCCACAGTCATTGTAATATATGAATTTTATACAAGCCATGGATTTCTCCTCCTAATGACATTTCAAGTGAATATCTGACATGAGTAATAAATTACAATTGTTTATGTGATTTACACTGTTAGGATATTTCCTGTTTCTCTTTGAACTTTGTAGGAAAAAAGATTTCTTCATAAGTTTGTGTGTAACAAAGGTTTAAATAATCAAAGTGGCTAGATTGATACTTATATTTGATTGGTCCTACCTTTTCAAAAGAAAACTGGAAGTGGTATGGTGAAGGAGAAAAATGAAATGTCTGTGAAATGAAAAAGGCAACATAAGTGTAGGAAATTAAAACTATTTCAAGAGTTGGTGATGAGTTTTTGTTTTTTTTAATAAATTTATTTTATTTATTTATTTTTGGCTGCGTTGGGTCTTCGTTGCTGCACGCGGGCTTTCTCTAGTTGTGGTGAGTGGGGGCCACTCTTTGTTGCGGTGCACAGGCTTCTCATTGCGGTGGCTTCTCTTGTTGCCGAGCACGGGCTCTAGGCACGCAGGCCTCAGTAGTTGTGGCACGCGGGCTCTAGAGCGCAGGCTCAGTAGTTGTGGCACACGGGCATAGTTGCTTCGTGGCATGTGGGATCTTTCCGGACCAGGGCTCGAACCCGTGTCGCCTGCATTGGCAGGCGGATTCTGAACCACTGCGCCACCAGGGAACCCCTGGTGATGAGTTTTTAAGGTGAAAGCAAAGGGAAAATTATTGTTTTGGTTTATTTGGCAGATGAAATAAGAGCAGACTCTAGCCTTCTTTCCTGGCTTTTATTTGCGCTTCAATTGTTTTCTTTCACTGAAAGATGGGTGATATTGAATAGGCTTCCTCTTTTCTGGCTATTTGGCTTTAGTAGAAAGCTCCCTGTCCCTCCACAGTCAGACCCAGCTGCGTGTCTGCCCTTGACAGCCTGGAGTGAGACTGTCTGACCCACTCTTCTGGGCGGGCCATTGTGCAGCTCCCACAAAGGCTCCTTGTAAGGCAGGTTTAGTGTGTCACCCCTGCATTGTGAGCCTGGTTGGGTCTGTGTAATTGCTGTCTCCTCCAATCCCTCCCCACCTTTATTTTCTTGTGGCAAATTGATCAAAGTGATGTGGGATAAATGTGATTCACTGGGTACATGAAGCACATTTTAAAAAATTGAGGTATCGTTAATGTACAATATTATGTAAGTTTCAGGTTTTTACAATGTAGTGATTCACAATTTTTAAAGGTTATATTCCATTTATAGTTATTATAAAATATTGGCTATATTCCCTGTGTTGTACTGTATATCTTTGTAGCTTATTTTATACATAGTAGTTTGTACCTCTTAATCTGCTACCCTTATCTTGCTCCTCCCCCCTTCCCTCTTCTCACTGGTAACCACTAGTTTGTTCTCTATATCCGTGAATATGTTTCTTTTTTGTTAATATTCAGTAGTTTGTCATATTTTTTAGATTCCACATATAAATCACATTACACAGTGCTTACCTTTCTCTGTCTGACTTATTTCACCCAGCATAATGCCCTTCAAGTCCATCCATGTTGTTGCAAATGGCAAAATTTCATTCTTTTTTATGACTGAGTAGTATTCCATTGTATATATGTACCACATCTTCTTTATTCATTCATCTGTTGACAGACACTTAGGTTGCTTCCATATATTGGCAATTGTCAATGGTGCTGCTGTGATCACTGGGGTGCATGTATCTTTTCGAATTATAGTTTTGGGGTTTGTTTGTTTGTTTTTTCAGATACATATCCAGGAGTGGAATTGCTGGTCATATGGTAGTTCTGTTTTCAGTTTTTTGAGAAACCATAAGGCACATATTAAGAGCAGCTTCTGCAGTGCCAGAAGTGGTATGCTTGTCTTACAGCTCTGACCTTCTGCAAGTATTTGTCCTCAGTGCTTCTGTAGCACTTTGTTGTCTCTGCTAAAGTTCCCTCACCCTGTCGTGCTTTCTGTTTGCATGTCTGTCTTGTCCGCTTGATTGTGAGCCCTTTCAGGGCAAGGACTGTGCCTCATTTATCTTTTTTTTTTTTGTCATGAATGTTCAAAACAACTTTATTCATAAAAGTCAAAAACTGGAAACAATCCAGCTGTCAACCAACTGGTATATCCACGTCATGGATATTACTCAGCAAGAAAAAATTGATACACACAACAACTTGGATGAATCCCCAGGGAGTTATGCTGAATGAAAAAGCCAATTCCAATCTAGAGACTGTCATACAGAGTGAAGTAAGTCAGAAAGAGAAAAACAAATATCGTATATTAACGCATATATGTGGAACCTAGAAAAATGGTACAGATGAACTGGTTTGCAGGGCAGAAATTGAGACACAGGTGTAGGGGGGAAAGCCACAGGGGGGTGGTGGTGGTGGTGGTGTGATGAATTGGGCGATTGGGATTGACATGTATACACTGATGTGTATAAAATTGATGACTAATAAGAACCTGCTGTATAAAAAAATAAATAAAATAAAATTTTTTAAAAAAAGGTTTTTTTTAAAGCTTATATTGCATAGAAAGTCATCCAGGAGACTGATAGAAGTGGTTGTTTCTGAGAAGGTCTGGAAAACTGGGGGTCTGGGGTGGGAGAGGGACTTCCTGTGTATTCTCTTGTACTGTCTGAACTTTTTTTCATCATGAATTTGTATTACCTTTCTTTCTAATATGCATTACTTTTTAAATTTTTTAAAAACACTTTTTAAATATTAAGAAGTTTTAAAATAAAAATACTTTAAGTAAAGAATAAAATAAAATAAAATTAAAAAAAGAAAAAGCCAATTCCAAAAGGTTATTAACTATACGATTACATTTATATAACATTTCTGAAATGACCGAAGGATATAAATGGAGAACAGATGAGTGCTTGTCAGGAGTTAGGAGTGAGGGAAGGTGCAAGAGGGCAGGGGGGTGGGTATAAAAGGGCAACACAAGGGATCCTCCTGGTGATGGAACTGCTCTGTATCTTGACTGTGATGGTTCACACAGGAACCTGCACACGTGATAAAACTGCATAGAACACGTGCCTCATTTATCTTTGTATCCATATTTCAGTGCCTGGTAAAAGGCAGGCATTCAGTAAAGGTTAGTTGGATAATTGTTTTAAAAACACATATACAGCTCTAGGTGTCTGCTGTTTGCCAGAGCCTGTGATAGAAGATTTACCTGTGTACTTTTCTTTAAATAACACTTGGCCCTATGGAAAGGCTTCTAATCTACTTTGGATTGTTTATACTAACTTCTATAATAAGTGGGAAAGGTTAGAAAATAAAGATAAGCAAAAAAAGAAAAAAGTCAACTGCAACCCCATTCCCCAATAATGCTGTTAGCATTTTGTAATTTTATCTTTATTCCCATGGAGATTTGTATGTTTTCCGTAAGAGTTATATCACATGTGAACATACTGGTTTGCAACCTGATTTTTTTGTCTAGCTAGCTCAGTGCATAATAGATGCTCTATAGGTACTTGTTTAAAAAATACTTTCCGTGTTATCAAATATATTTTAGCATCATATTTTATGTTTGCATAGTGTTCTGTTATATGGATATTTATTCTACTTTATCGATATTCTATTATATGGATATAATTTATTTAACCAATCTTGCATTACTCAATGTTTAGGGTAGTTATTTATTCACTTAATAGAGTATTTAATCATGCATGTCTCTCTTGTTTCATCCCTTTCCCATCCTATCCTTTACTTTGGTAATGTTGATCCACCTTTAAGGCTTTGAAAGCTTCATCTTTCTTTCACTTCCAGATATTTGCATTGCTCTTCCTTCTGCTCATAGCACACTTCCTGCTTTGCCTAGCTAAGCCTGAGCTTATTATTCCTTCTTCTTGGAAGTTTTCCCAGACTGAGTTAGTTGACCCTTCAGTGTGCTTGATAGGTGGCGTTTTGTACTTACTCCTGGGAGCACTCAGTCTGCTGTATTTTAATTGCATGCTTTCTTAAGTATGTCTCCCACTAGATTATGAACTCCTTCAGGAAAGGGACTATGTCTTATTTCCGATTGTACTTCTCAGCCCTAAGTGCAGTGCTGGGTATATAGGACGAACTTCTTAGTAAACATATTTTTGAATGAATGAATGCATGAAAAACCCCTCAGTTTCCAATGTTCATCATTAAGTGATGATCTTTAACAATCTTGTATTTTTATTTACCAGATAAGCATGATAATTAATAATACCTTTTATTTGTAAAGTGGTTTTTAGTGTACAAAATATTCTCAACTCTTATTTTGTATTGTTAAATTTATTGGCATTATGCATTGCAAATGAATTGATCTGTTATTTGAATACTTAATATATTAGTCTTTATTGATAGTTAAGCAATAATGTTAGTAATTCTCATATCTGCAGTCTTAACTTTTCTAAGTAGAGAATTTTCTTTCTAAACAAGTTTCAGTTAATAGGTTATATTATTTATATTTTAAGCCTGTCTTAAGTAGTAATTAGATATCAACTCTGATGAAACTTTTGTAATTATTTTGATTTAAAACTATAGCATGAAGCTGAAGGCTCTTATTTTTTTGTATCTGATGGCTCGTAATAATTGGGCTTTGATCAGGTAACAAGAAAAATAACCATGCAACAAATATTTGGATACGGGTCAGAGAACCTAATAGTAGCAGAAAATAAGAGCACTTGATTAGGCTTATAAAATAGTAGTAGTGAATTCTTCACAGTTCTCTGCATTGTCATTAATTGACAATTATCCTTTCTTTTCCTTCTTTTTTCATCTTACTAACTCCTTCCAGTAGTGATCCCACTGGGAAGCAGCACAACCTTGGGGTGAGGGCAGCCCTGGTGGGGGCCCCAGAGGAACTTTGTCAGCCGCTCTGCCCTCTCCCCACACGGCAGTCCCGTTGCCATCCGTGGTGAGCGTAGACGATGGTGTGTGCAGACAGGCGCGGGCTGGGAGCCACTGCTCTTCAGGAAGACTGCTGGGGTGGAAGGGACACCAGGCGTGGGGTCTGCCACTGGTTGGTTGTGTGAATTTAGGCAGGTTGTCCTACCTGTCTTCACCTTCGTCTTTCTTTCTGTAAAAGAAAAGAATTGGATTAGATGATCCGTAAACTCAGAAATGATCTGATTTTTCTGATGACCAAAGATACAAGAAAAATCTTGCCCTTGAGAGAAGACACATGAATGAAAAAGGGGATTATTCCTTTGTGTAAAACGTGATAATATTACGTTTGTTTAACAGATTATTAGTATTTTCATACATTGTAAAAGCCCTTCAAATGAATCTTCAGTAATTAAAAACTGCTGACAATTCTTTATTATCTCGGAAAAAGGAAAATCCTGGTGAATTCTTTTCTTTATATTCAAGCTTTTGAATCTAGGACAGTGATCTCATCTGGCCTCATTGTTTTAAATATCATCTCGGTGCTGACGACTTACAACTTGATATCTGTAACCTGCATTGCTCCCCTGAAATTGCCTGCCAATTTACTGGTCCTCTGAGAAATCTAACGGGCATCTCAAACTTAATCTGCCTAAAACTGAATTCCTGATCCCGTCCCCATGAAACCTGCTATTCCTAGAGTCTTCCATATTTGATCAAGACAGAAACTTTGGTGTCCTCGTTGATTCCTGATACAACCAGGAGCTGCCCACCTCTCGCCAGCACTCCTTCCTCCTGCCCTTATTCTGCTGGAGTCTCAGAGCCAGAAGCTCTCATTTTTAGTTGTAAGTTATGTCATTGTCACTCCTCTACTCACAACCTTCAGTGGCTCCCTATCTCCCTCAGCGTAAAAGGCAGAGTCCTTAGAGCAGTCGGCAAGGTCCTGTGCACCTGGTGCTCCATTACTTCTCATTCATACTCTCGCTTGCTTTTCTTCAGACATACTGGCCACCTTGCTGTTGACAGAACATTCCAGGCACACTTCCTCCGCAAGGCCTTTGCACTGGCTGTTCCTTCTGCCCGAAACTCTCTCCCCAGATATTCACATACTGCCCTCTCACCTCCTTCCAGTTGCTCCTGTGTAACCATCTGGTGTAAGGTCTACACTGACTGTCCTGCTCACATTGCAGGCTGCTCCCACCACCACCCTGGCACTTCATACGGCATTTTCCCCCACAGCACACAGCACCTTCTAATAATACTGTAATTTATTTATTAGTCTTGTTTGTTGTCTCTCTTTGTTTCTTCTAGAATGTCGGCTTTGGAGGGCAGGGACTTGCGTCTGTTTGTTTCATTGCTGTGTCAGTGGCTTTGTGATATTTGGCAAATAAATCTGTAGAATCTCTTTTCCCATCTGTAAAAATAGAGATGATAATAAAGGGTTATATATTGTTTATAGATACCATTTTGACTGAGTACTCCCCAGTGAGTGTATATTAAAGCTGAAGAGGTCATGGGCGTTGCGTAACCCATTTCACAAACTGTGTACAGTAGCATGTGCAGAAGGAGGTCCTTGACTCAAGCACGGTGCTGTGTGGCCCGGGAGGCTGCAGTGCTCCTGCTGCTAGTGCTGCAGGGGCCTCCCTGGGGGTCTTCTCACTCCTCCTGTCCCTGCTGCTGCCGCACAGCTGGCTGTGGAGACTCCACAGTGCCCGTGCTGCCTTCCGCTGCTCAGGGCTCCGAGGGCTCTGGGGTGGGCGTGGGGCTCAGACTACTTTTGCACTTTCTTTTCTTTTCTTTTTTTAACATCTTTATTGGAGTATAATTGCTTTACAATGGTGTGTTAGTTTCTGCTTTATAACAAAGTGAATCAGCTATACATATACATATGTCCCCATATCTCCTCCCTCTTGCATCTCCCTCCCTCCCACCCTCCCTATCCCACCCCTCTAGGTGGTCACAAAGCACGGAGCTGATCTCCCTGTGCTATGTGGCTGCTTCCCACTAGCTATCTGTTTTACGTTTGGTAGTGTATATATGTCCATGCCACTCTCTCACTTTGTCCCAGCTTACCCTTCCCCCTCCCCATATTGCACTTTATCTTCAATTTAAATAGTTGATTGTGGCCTAATATTGGAATTGTTTATAACTTCTTTTCTGTGGGAAAAATTAATTTCTAGTTTTCAGACTGCACTGAAAGGGAACTTTGGAACATAACCCATTCAGAAGTTAGGAGATGCCTTTTATGTATGTATGTATGTATGTATGTATGTATGTATGTATGTATGTATATATGTATTTATTTAACATCTTTATTGGAGTATAATTGCTTTACAATGGTGTGTTAGTTTCTGCTGTATAACAAATTGAATCAGCTATACATATACATATATCCCCATATCTCCGCCCTCTTGTGTCTTCCTCCCACCCTCCCTATCCCACCCCTCTAGGTGGTCACAAAGCACCGAGCTGAGCTCCCTGTGCTATGAGGCTGCTTCCCACTAGCTATCTGTTTTACATTTGGTAGTGTATATATGTCAGTGCTACTCTCTCACTTCGTCCCATCTTACCCTTCTCCCTCCCTGTGTCCTCTAGTCCATTCTCTACGTCTGCGTCTTTATTCCTGTCCTGCCCCTAGGTTCTTCAGAACCATTTTTTAGGAGTTGCCTTTTAGAATGACGTTTTCATTGTTACATAGGAAAAATGTTACTAAGAGAGGCAAGATTAAAATATCCTAATATCCCAACTAGTCCTGAAAGTGTATTTATTATGCATCTAAGCTTTTAAAAATGCAAATCTCTGTTCTTTATCAATATAAATTTGCTTTATGGAGATAAATTGAGTATGAACAGACAATGGAAAAGTACTTATTTTGATAACCTAATATCATTGTCACATTAAACCACTCTCTATGTAGCAAGGTTAATTTAATCCTTAAATAAATGTGTTCCCTGCCTCCCTGTTTTGACACAGATGAGCGTGAGTGTTGAGGTGGTGGCTGTGACTCCATTAGAACCAGCAGGAGCCGGCATTTGGTTATTAGCAGCTGTCCTTGCCCTGACTCTTCTCAGGTTGTCCTTTTTTGTTTGTTTTTTCAGTTTGGCACAGAAGCTTTTTGCTTCAGAAGTTATGAGGTGTGAACCACTCAGAATGAGCTCGTTTTACATAAGAGCAACTTGAGTAGCCCCTAGGGCTGAGAAAGACATTTTATGTATCATGGAAGTTTTTGTGCCTCTTCTGTCCTCTCTGAGTGCATGTTTGAAGAGAGGTCGTAGAAAGAGTGTGCCTGCCTTCTCTACAGAAACCCCAAAGGGACAGGCCACCTTCGGACCTCCTCCTTTGGTCCCCAAGTGGTGTGATCTATGGTCACGAGTGTTCCTTCTTTTTTGCTTGCTGTTCTGGCTTTAGCTCTGTTGCCTTTGACTGTGTGAATAGAGCTGCACGGTGGTTAAGTTCATGGGCTCTGAGGCAGACCTGGGTTTGCGTTCTGGCTCTGTTGCTTACTGAGTCTCAGTTTTCTCATCTTTCGAATTGGGAGGGGGTAGTATGCATACTACCTGTTTAATGGTACTGTGATGAGAATTCAATAAGATGTGCATGCGAATGTTTAGCCTAGGCCCCTGCATGTATAAATAAGCTCAGTACATGTTAGCTATATGATAAAAATCTACTTCAAGCTGCATTTCTGTTTTCACTCTTTCAACAAGACTACAAATAACTACCCGTGTTCTCTGCTGGGTGCTGAGAATACAACAATGACCAAAACAGGTGTGAGCCTGACGACACTGAGTCCAGTGAGAAAGATGGTTGTGCCATGGAACTTGTCAATTATTAGAAGCAAGCTTTTTACCTAATCTCAAGTGGAAAAAGAAATTTAACTTGAAGCAGGGATAAAGTTTTAAATTGAAAGCTTAGTAAAGAATTCTGAAGTTAAAAAAAAGATTTAGGAAAATCAGTGTAGTTTTCCAGAGTTTTGAATAAAAGTACTTCCACAAGCTGACAGATTCGCCTGTAAGGACAATTAGTAGGTCAGCACTAGACAAGTAAGGAAGGGAGGAGAAAGAACGAGGTCTGTGAAGTAGACTGGAGCAAGTCCACGGAGCTTAAAAAAAAAAAAAAAAAAAAAAAGTGGGACAAGGAGAGCAATTGTGAGCTGTAAAGTGAAGTCAGTAGTTTTCCAGCACAGAAGCCATAATCTCCGGTGGCAGAATCAGAATTTAACAACTGGTTTTGAAAGAAAGAGTATTCGGTTTAGAAATAAAAACCTCTGCTATTAAACATGTGATAATCATATTCATATTTTGGTAGCCTATTTGTTTTAGTAATATGTAAAAGTATGCTATTAACTCTAAGTAGTACATTTTTTACATTGTAGTAAGGTTTACTGTAGTGAACATATTGAGTACGTTGATATGTTTACCTGGAAAAATCTTAATGCAAAAAATTTTTATCTAATCTCTTTTCTCTATTAAAATTAGGCAATTTTAGAAACAACTAAATAGTCGTTAGCTGATAAATGGGTGAATAAAATGAGGTACCTTCACACAATGTAATGTTGTTTGGCAATAAAATGAAATGAAGTAGTGACACGTGGATGGAGCGTGTAGTGAGACACGCTAAGTGAAAGAAGCTGGTCACAAAAGATCACATATTGTATGACTCCATTTGTATGAAATGTCCAGAATAGGTAAATCTATAGAGACAAAGTAGTTTAATGGTTGTCTACTGGGGGGAAGAGGATGGGGTTGGGGAAAAATGGTGACTGCTAATGGGTCTGGGGTTTCTTTTGGGGTGATGAAAATATTCTATAATTGATTGTGGTCATGACTGCATAACTCTGTTAATATATGAAAAACCACTGAATTATACACTTTAAATGGGTGAACTGTGTGGTATGTGATTATATCTTAAGAAAGCTGTTAATTTTTTTTTAAATTAAACAATTTTAAGGAATTCCTAACTTCAAAAAGCAAAGGTGTTGAATAGATCATTTACACTGAGCTGGATTCTCCCTAATACCTAAGTCAGGGGACACCAACTCCAGTGCATGCTGGTCACTTAAGGAGTCGTTACAGTGTGGGGTCCCAGGCCCTCCCTTGCAGGTTCTAATTCAGCAGGACTGGGAAGGGCTGGGACTCTTTTTAACGGGTACCCAAAGGAATCAGCAGTTCTCTGTATCAGAAATTGAGAACGACTCAGGGAGAGGGTTCTCTTAGAATGTTTTCCTGGGTCTGTTGATCCAGCCTTTGTTTTTATTCAGTTGCTCTGGCTGCCTGATGAGTACTAAGATATATATTTAGCAATTTATTTAGAGTTTGAAATTACATCAGAACCACTCTAGCATTGCCTTATTACAGACCAGGCAGCTGAAGCCAGAGAAGTTAAATTTTTTCTTGATAGTCTCAGAGCTACTAAGTGGGAGAATTGGAATCCAGATTTTGGTCTGCTTGTGCCCAATCCAGTAGTCTTTCCATTCGTCTTGTAGAATCTTATTTTGTATATAATAATCCCTTACCACCCCATGACCTCCACAGATTTAGGTACTACCTGCTTTTTAGTGGCTCTGCCTCTTTATTGGCTCTGTGACTTTGAACAAATTGCTTAACTTCTCTGTGCTTCAGTTTCTTAATCAGAAGGAAACAGGGTAAGAATAATGCTTACTTGATAGAACTGCTGTGATGATTTAATGATATAGAGTACACGTGGAGTGCTTGGCATAGTCACTGGCACACGGTTCATGCTAAGTAAATGTTAGCTGTCATTTCTAATAATAGACTCAGACAGTATTTGCTTTCTTTAAGGGTCTAGATTCAGGAATATCTTTAAAAGGACAGTTAAATGAAATATGCATTTTCTCAACATATCTACATTATAATTTTTCTGACAGGCCTTATAATTTTTCTGATGATAAACCCAGAGCAGTGATTATCAAATTTATTCAGAGGATGGAGCCATCATGCTTGTTATAGAACACATGATAAACTGTCTTATAAACTCGAAATAATTTTACTAGCAGAGAATGACTTTATTGTATCTATATAATATAAATTCCCTTTAAACGTACACATCCATGAGAAAGCTATAGAATGACGCCTAATCAACTCCTTGTAAATGGATGTTATTTTAAATTTGCGTGTTGTTAATTTGTTTGATCATCTGCTAGTAAAAGTGTATTAGATGGATTTGAGAAAATTGTCTTCATTAATTCAAGCATTTCTGTGATTTAGAAGAGGCTATTATTCTTGGATCTTGGTGGCATGATGCTTCATTCCAGCCTGTGGGATACCAAGGTAACCTGGGATCTTGGTTCAAGAACCATTGTTTTATGGGCATGGGAATGAATGTAGGCATGGGTCAAACCGAAGTTGTTGTGCGAATAACAGTTTACTCTGTAGGGCTTAATGTTTTAGGATTATGGTGGCAAAATAACTGAGTTGTGAAAAATGATTTTTACGTTTTTTGTAATTTAAAATTTATAAAAGTAATATAGGCTCTTACAAAAAATTCACATAATACAGAAAGAAACTGTTTGCCAAGCTCTTCTAGTCTCACTTACCAGAGGTAACTGTTAACAGTTTGTATATTCTTCTAGATAAATGTATATGTATACACAGGCATATATGTTTATTATACACATATTTCTTTTGTATATCAGTGTTTTTATGCAGCTGCCTTTTAAACCATAATACATGCTGGGCATCTTTTTACGTATTGATACACATAGAGCTGCCTCATTGGGTACCTCATTGATGGAACACTAACAGGTTTGAAAGCTACAGTATGCTAGGCACTGTTCTAAGCTCTTTGCATATATTGTTACCTCATTTTATCTTCACAAGAACCTTATGAAGTAGGTACAGTTATTATCCCCATTTTATACATGAGCTGACAGGCATAGAGATATGTGAGGCAACTTTTCCAACAACACATGAGTAATGGAGCCAGGATGTGAACCCAGGCAAGTAACTTTAGAGACTGCCTTTTTAACCAAAACGTGACATTTTGCTATGGACAGACATCACATTATTTTCCATTTTTCATTATAACTTTTTATTTATTTATTTATTTATTTAATTTTTGGCTGCATTGGGTCTTCATTGCTGCGCGTGGGCTTTCTCTGGTTGCGGCGAGCAGGGGCTACTCTTCGTTGCGGTGCGCGGGCTTCTCATTGCGGTGGCTTCCCTTGTTGCGGAGCCCGGGCTCTAGGCTCGCGGGCTTCAGTAGTTGCAACATGCAGGCTCAGTAGTTGTGGCTCGTGGGCTCTAGAGCGCAGGTTCAGTAATTGTGGCGCACTGGCTTAGTTGCTCCGCGGCATGTGGGATCTTCCTGGACCAGGACTCGAACCCATGTCCCCTGCATTGGCAGGCGGGTTCTTAAACACTGCGCCACCAGGGAAGTCCCATTATAACTTATTTTTTGGTAAATGTTTTATTAAATTTTCTAGCCTTTACCTTATTTTTATATGGGTGGAAGGAATAACTAGCTTTCAGCAAAGGAGAGAATTATCTGAATTTTCTTTCTGAATTATATTTCGCTATGACATCTAAATTGTTGCTGTCATTGAAAGCCTTCTGTCTGGTGAGACCCTAGCTGTCCCTTTCTCTTCTCTTCGTCTCTCAAAGTTTCTTAGTTTTTCAGTTTCTCTAACTTTTGCTTTTCTAATGAAAAATTATGCTTATTCTTTGAAGGGTGACATGTTTTACTACTCCAGTGTCACACACAAGCATGTACATGTGTGTATGTGTATGTTTTCCATTTGGCTGGTTCATCATATTATTCAGACACTCTTCATCTTAATTTTTTTGTCTGTTTTCTAAGTTTCTCAAGGAAATGTTTTAAAATTTCCTATTGTGACTAAGGACTTATCATTTTCACTTTGTAATTCTGACAGTTTTAGGTTTTTGTTTTTTTTTTTTTCACGGGTTTTAAAAAGTAATTTATTTTTATAATGGGGTTTAGGTGCTTTTCACTGCTGTGTTTATGCCGCTTCACACCCACTTGACTCACTTACAGAGAGATATCAATACATAGGTTTAAAGATTCTTACTAGTCAGATATATTCTTTTTTTTTTTTTCACACACACACACTGTATTTTATTTTTACAAGAGATAAATAGACTGACACCAAGCATTGTACATGGATGACCACAACAAAAGCAACAATGATTGCAATTACCAAACATGAAACACACTCATACTATGTCATAATGTTGACATTCAGTCCAGTAATCCTCCACTGTAACAGCTCCTTTACTTTGCAGTGAAAATTGATTTGTATATTCTTTGCCTCTAGGTCCTTGTGGGATTTTTTTTTTTTTTAATTCAGACAGAAAGTCACAAAAATTATACTCATCCTCATCAGTTCACTCAGTCCCATGTAATTAATTTTTTTTTTCATCTTGATCTTTTGTTACCACTTTTATGAGTTCATCAGTTTTTCATTAGAGTTCTGAAAATGCTTATTCATTCAGTTCAGCAGTACAGTCAGTTACCAGAAACCTGTACTTGTCAGAGTCTTTTCCATGAATTTCTTAAAGATGAAACCCTTTTATAGGAACATATTTGCAAAATCATCAGAGTACACCCAGAACTGTCTGTAAATGACAAAAGACTTAAAAATGACCACGGTTAAAGATTTGATGAAAGTTCATAATAATGCAGTTGACAAGAAAATTAGTTATTTCTGAGATATACATTTTAAAGTAATAACTAGGATTATGACTTATAACATTATACTAGAACATATAAGATTTTTAGAAATTTCATGTAATGTCTGAAACATTTATATTAACATATTTCCATACAAATAACCCAATGAAAGTTTAGTATTAGTTGTTTTGTTTGTTTTTTTATACTGCAGGTTCTTATTAGGCATCAATTTTATACACATCAGTGTATACATGTCAATCCCAATCGCCCAATTCAGCACACCACCATCCCCAGCTCACCGCAGTTTTCCCCCCTTGGTGTCCATATGTCCATTCTCTACATCTGTGTCTCAACTTCTGCCCTGCAAACTGGCTCATCTGTACCATTTTTCTAGGTTCCACATACATGCATTAATATACGGTATTTGTTTTTCTCTTTCTGACTTACTTCACTCTGTATGACAGTCTCTAGATCCATCCACGTCTCAACAAATGACTCAATTTCGTTCCTTTTTATGGCTGAGTAATATTCCATTGTATATATGTACCACAACTTCTTTATCCATTCGTCTGCTGATGGGCATTTAGGTTGCTTCCATGACCTGGCTATTGTAAATAGTGCTGCAGTGAACATTCGGGTGCATGTGTCTTTTTGAATTGCGGTTTTCTCTGGGTATATGCCCAGTAGTGGGATTGCTGGGTCATATGGTAATTCTATTTTTAGTTTTTTAAGGAACCTCCATATTGTTCTCCATAGTGGCTGTATCAATTTACATTCCCACCAACAGTGCAAGAGGTTTCCCTTTTCTCCACACCCTCTCCAGCATTTGTTGTTTGTAGATTTTCTGATGATGCCCATTCTAACAGGAGTGAGGTGATACCTCATTGTAGTTTTGATTTGCATTTCTCTAATAATTAGTGATGTTGAGCATCTTTTCATGTGCTTCGTGGCCGTCTGTATGTCTTCTTTGGAGAAATGTCTATTTAGGTCTTCTGCCCATTTTTGGATTGGGGTGTTTGTTTCTTTAATATTGAGCTGAATGAGCTGTTTATATATTTTGGAGATTAATCCTTTGTCCGTTGATTCGTTTGCAAATATTTTCTCCCATTCTGAGGGTTGTCTTTTTGTCTTGTTTATGGTTTCCTTTGCTGTGCAAAAGCTTTGAAGTTTCATTAGGTCCCACTTGTTTATTTTTGTTTTTATTTCCATCACTCTAGGAGGTGGATCAAAAAAGATCTTGCTGTGATTTATGTCAAAGAGTGTTCTTCCTATGTTTTCCTCTAAGAGTTTTATAGTGTCCCGTCTTATATTTAGGTCTCTAATCCATTTTGAGTTTATTTTTGTGTATGGTGTTAGGGAGTATTCTAATTTCATTCTTTTACATGTAGCTGTCCAGTTTTCCCAGCACCACTTATTGAAGAGACTGTCTTTTCTCCATTGTATATCTTTGCCTCCTTTGTCATAGATTAGTTGACCATAGGTGCGTGGGTTAATCTCTGGGCTTTCTATCTTCTTCCATTGATCTATGTTTCTGTTTTTGTGCCAGTACCATATTGTCTTGATTACTGTAGCTTTGTAGTATAGTCTGAAGTCAGGGAGTCTGATTCCTCCAGCTCCATTTTTTTCCCTCAAGACTGCTTTGGCTATTCGGGGTCTTTTGTGTCTCCATACAAATTTTAAGATGATTTGTTCTAGCTCTGTAAAAAATGCCATTGGTAATTTGATAGGGATTGCATTGAATCTGTAGATTGCTTTGGGTAGTATACTCATTTTCACAATGTTGATTCTTCCAATCCAAGAACATGGTATATCTCTCCATCTGTTGGTATCATCTTTAATTTCTTTCATCAGTGTCTTATAGTTTTCTGCATACAGGTCTTTTGTCTCCCTAGGTAGGTTTATTCCTAGGTATTTTATTCTTTTTGTTGCAATGGTAAATGGGAGTGTTTCCATAATTTCTCTTTCAGATTTTTCATCATTAGTGTATAGGAATGCGAGAGATTTCTGTGCATTAATTTTGTATCCTGCAACTTTACCATATTCATTAATTAGCTCTAGCAGTTTTCTGGTGGCAGTTTTAGGATTCTCTATGTATAGTATCATGTCATCCGCAAACAGTGACAGTTTTACTTCTTCTTTTCCAATTTGTATTCCTTTTATTTCTTTTTCTTCTCTGATTGCCGTGGCTAGGACTTCCAGAACTATGTTGAATAATAGTGGTGAGAGTGGACATCCTTGTCTCGTTCCTGATCTTAGAGGAAATGCTTTCAGTTTTTCACCATTGAGAATGATGTTTGCTGTGGGTTTGTCATATATGGCCTTTATTATGTTGAGGTAGGTTCCCTCTATGCCCACTTTCTGGAGAGTTTTTATCAGAAATGGGTGTTGAATTTTGTCAAAAGCTTTTTCTGCATCTATTGAGATGATCATATGGTTTTTCTTCTTCAATTTGTTAATATGGTGTATCACATTGATTGATTTGCGTATATTGAAGAATCCTTGCATCCCTGGGATAAATCCCACTTGATCGTGGTGTATGATCCTTTTAATGTGTTGTTGGATTCTGTTTGCTAGTATTTTGTTGAGGATTTTTGCATCTATATTCATCAGTGATATTGGTCTGTAATTTTCTTTTTTTGTAGTGTCTTTGTCTGGTTTTGGTATCAGGGTGATGGTGGCCTCATAGAATGAGTTTGGGAGTGTTCCTTCCTCTGCAATTTTTTGGAAGAGTTTGAGAAGGATGGGTGTTAGCTCTTCTCTAAATGTTTGATAGAATTCACCTGTGAAGCCATCTGGTCCTGGACTTTTGTTTGTTGGAAGATTTTTAATCACAGTTTCAATTTCATTACTTGTGATTGGTCTGTTCATATTTTCTGTTTCTTCCTGATTCAGTCTTGGAAGGTTATACCTTTCTAAGAATTTGTCCATTTCTTCCAGGTTGTCCATTTTATTGGCATAAAGTTGCTTGTAGTAGTCTCTTAGGATGCTTTGTATTTCTGCGGTGTCTGTTGTAACTTCTCCTTTTTCATTTCTGATTTTATTGATTTGAGTCCTCTCCCTCTTTTTCTTGATGAATCTGGCTAATGGCTTATCAATTTTGTTTATCTTCTCAAAGAACCAACTTTTAGTTTTATTGATCTTTGCTATTGTTTTCTTTGTTTCTATTTCATTTATTTCTGCTCTGATCTTTATGATTTCTTTCCTTCTGCTAACTTTGGGTTTTGTTTGTTCTTCTTTCTCTAGTTTCTTTAGGTGTAAGGTTAGATTGTTTACTTGAGATTTTTCTTGTTTCTTGAGGTAGGCTTGTATAGCTATAAACTTCCCTCTTAGAACTGCTTTTGCTGCATCCCATAGGTTTTGGGTCGTCGTGTTTTCATTGTCATTTGTCTCTAGGTATTTTTTGATTTCCTCTTTGATTTCTTCAGTGATCTCTTGGTTATTTAGTAACGTATTGTTTAGCCTCCATGTGTTTGTCTTTTTTACGTTTTTTTCCCTGTAATTCATTTCTAATCTCATAGCGTTGTGGTCAGAAAAGATGCTTGATATAATTTCAATTTTCTTAAATTTACTGAGGCTTGATTTGTGACCCAAGATGTGATCTATCCTGGAGAATGTTCCGTGCGCACTTGAGAAGAACGTGTAATCTGCTGTTTTTGGATGGATTGCCCTATATATATCAATTAAATCTATCTGGTCTATTGTGTCATTTAAAGCTTCTGTTTCCTTATTTATTTTCATTTTGGATGATCTGTCCATTGGTGTAAGTGAGGTGTTAAAGTCCCCCACTATTATTGTGTTACTGTCGATTTCCTCTTTTATAGCTGTTAGCAGTTGCCTTATGTATTGAGGTGCTCCTATGTTGGGTGCATATATATTTATAATTGTTATATCTTCTTCTTGGATTGATCCCTGGATCATTATGTAGTGTCCTTCCTTGTCTCTTGTAACATTCTTTATTTTAAAGTCTATTTTATCTGATATGAGTATAGCTACTCCAGCTTTCTTTTGATTTCCATTTGCATGGAATATCTTTTTCCATCCCCTCACTTTCAGTCTGTATGTGTCCCTAGGTCTAAAGTGGGTCTCTTGTAGACAGCATATATATGGGTCTTGTTTGTGTATCCATTCAGCCAGTCTATGTCTTTTGGTTGGGGCATTTAATCCATTCACGTTGAAGGTAATTATCGATATGTATGTTCCTATGACCATTTTCTTAATTGTTTTGGGTTTGTTTTTGTAGGTCCTTTTCTTCTCTTGTGATTCCCATTTAGAGAAGTTCCTTTAGCATTTGTTGTAGATCTGGTTTGGTGGTGCTGAATTCTCTTAGCTTTTGCTTGTCTGTAAAGCTTTTGATTTCTCCATCAAATCTAAATGAGATCCTTGCCGGGTAGAGTAATCTTGGTTGTAGGTTCTTCCCTTTCATCACTTTAAGTATATCATGCCACTCCCTTCTGGCTTGTAGAGTTTCTGCTGAGAAATCAGCTGTTAACCTTATGGGAGTTCCCTTGTATGTTATTTGTCGTTTTTCCCTTGCTGCTTTCAATAATTTTTCTTTGTCTTTAATTTTTGCCATTTTGATTACTATGTGTCTCGGCGTGTTTCTCCTTGGGTTTATCCTGTATGGGACTCTCTGCGCTTCCTGAACTTGGGTGGCTATTTCCTTTCCCATGTTAGGGAAGTTTTCGACTATAATCTCTTCAAATATTTTCTCTGGTCCTTTCTCTCTCTCTTCTCCTTCTGGGACCCCTATAATGCGAATGTTGTTGCGTTTAATGTTGTCCCAGAGGTCTCTTAGGCTGTCTTCATTTCTTTTCATTCTTTTTTGTTTAGTCTGTTCCGCAGCAGTGAATTCCACCATTCTGTCTTCCAGGTCACTTATCCGTTCTTCTGCCTCAGTTATTCTGCTATTGATTCCTTCTAGTGTAGTTTTCATTTCAGTTATTGTATTGGTCATCTCTGTTTGTTTGTTCTTTAATTCTTCTAGGTCTTTGTTAATCATTTCTTGCATCTTCTCAATCTTTGCCTCCATTCTTATTCCGAGGTCCTGGATCATCTTCACTATCATTATTCTGAATTCTTTTTCTGCAAGGTTGCCTATCTCCACTTCATTTAGTTGTTTTTCTGGGGTTTTTTCTTGTTCCTTCATCTGGTACATAGCCCTCTGCCTTTTCATCTTGTCTATCTTTCTGTAACTGTGGTTTTTGGTCCACAGGCTGCAGGATTGTAGTTTTTCTTGCTTCTGCTGTCTGCCCTCTGGTGGTTGAGGCTATCTAAGAGGCTTGATGGGAGGCTCTGGTGGTGGGTAGAGCTGACTGTTGCTGTGGCCGTCAGAGCTCAGTAAAACCTTAATCCACTTGACTGTTGATGGGTGGGGCTGGGTTCCCTCCCTGTTGCTGTGGGGTCAGAGCTCAGTAAAACCTTAATCCACTTGACTGTTGATGGGTGGGGCTGGGTTCCCTCCCTGTTGGTTGTTTTGCCTGAGGCAACCCAACACTGGAGCCTACCCGTGCTCTTTGGTGGGGTTAATGGCAGACTCTGGGAGGGCTCACGCCAAGGAGAACTTCCCAGAACCTCTGCTGCCAGTGTCCTTATCCCCACGGTGAAACAGAGCCACCACCCGCCTCTGCAGGAGACCCCCCAACACCAGCAGGTAGGTCTGGTTCAGTCTCCCCCAGGGTCACTGCTCCTTCCCCTGGGTCCCGATGCACACATTACTTTGTGTGTGCCCTCCAAGAGTGGGGTCTCTGTTTCCCCCAGTCCTGTCAAAGTCCTGCAGTCAATTCCCACTAGACTTCAAAGTCTGATTCTCTAGGAATTCCTCCTCCCGTTGCCGGACCCCTAGGTTGGGAAGCCTGACGTGGGGCTCAGAACCTTCACTCCAGTGGGTAGACTTCCGTGGTATAAGTGTTTGCCAGTCTGTGAGTCACCCACCCAGCAGTTATGGGATTTGATTTTACTCTGATTGCGCCCCTCCTACTGTCTCACTGTGGCTTCTCCTCTGTCCTTGGACGTGGGGTATCCTCCTTGGTGAAGTCCAGGGTCTTCCTGTCAATGATTGGCCAGCAGCCAGTTGTGATTCTGGTGCTCTCGCAAGAGGGAGTGAGAGCATGTCCTTCTACTCCGCCATCTTGGTTAATCCCCAACAGTTTTAGTTTTAGGTAAAATATTTGTGGTTATATTTTAAGGCTATGTTTTTTGGTACATGCAAGTTCATAATTATTATTTTTTGAGATGCCCCTTTTTACCCTTTTAAATACTGCTTTCCTTAAGTTCTCATTTTTTGGATATTAACATTGTTACTGTGGCTTTCTTCTGATTTGTATTTTTCTGGAATGCACGTTTCCCTCCTTTTATTTTAAGCCTTTCTGTGTTGTTTTGTTTTAGGTGTGTTTGTGGTGAATAATATGTTGCTAGATTATCTCTTTTTAAAATCTCATCTGAGAATCTTTTTCTTTTTATAGACATGTTTCACCTGTTTGCATTTAGTATTATTTCTGATATATTTGAACTCATATCCTTTATCTTATTTTGTGTTATCTATTTGTCATGTTTTGATTTAGATCCACCAACCCCCTTTTCCTGCCTTCTTGAAAAATCACATATGGTGATATCAGTCATGCACTCCTACATGGAAACATTCAGCTAAAATAGTAAAGCTGCTGCCTCTTTTTAGGAGCTGTACTCTGCAGTTTGCCACAGTCCTCACGTGGATGTTCAGTATATCTCTGTGATCCCTGTGCTAAGTTCCATGAGTGTAGGGTCCAGACTATGTCTGTTTCCTTTACCACTGTACCACTAGCACCAGGCATGGTACCTGATACATAGGTGCTCAGTGAACATTTATTGAATGAATCAATTAATGGATAGGTGATTATTAGAATTATCTAGGTAGCTTTAAAATGTGCTCATACCTGGTCCCATACCCTGGAGATTTTGATTTGGTAGGTCTGATATGGAGCCTGGATACATACGTTAAGAAACAAACAAAAAATTCCACCAGATAATGTGATTATCAGCTAGATTTGGAATAATCTGGACTGATGTTTTATGGACTTTTTTTATCTTGAGACAACTTGTGACTCTCTTGATATAGTTAATAATTGTGAAGTGAAACACTGATCCCCTAAAGCAAGGAAACATACCACATTTTAGCACTCTCTCTCTCTTTTTTAAGTTATACCTGGTTATCACCATTTGAATAACACTAAAGCAGCAATGGTAAATTTTTCCTTTTTTCTCAAATAATTTTTTCAGCTTTCCTGCATCTTTTTCATGTGCCCTACAGGAGATGGTTGGGCTGAACATGCCTCTGGGCCTTTATATCAACAATGTCAATCATTGGAAACATTTGGCAGAGGGATGAAAGCCCGGAATGAGGGTCTGGGCTGGTGGTCTTAGGCTTCTTCCTGTTTTTAAGATACTGATTCTCTTAGCTGACATTCATCATGGTTTATAGTATATAGAACTGACTAGGATTCAGAGGACTTGATTCTGATTTTTTGTTTACTCTCTTGTACGCATGATATTGTTTTGAGTTGTCATTTGTGGAGTAAGGAAATTAACTTACTTTCAAGGAGCAAAACTTGGTGGGAATGTGAATCTTTTAGATTTGCGGAAAATTGTTAGTGAAACCTACAATTGAAAAAGTAGTTCATCAAGTCCCTTGTCTGTATTCTGAAACTAAGCGTTTAGAACATTAGTCTCTCATAATGAATTTTGATTCAGTAGATATAGTTAAGGAAAAATATTAGTGGGGACGGTGTTTTCAGATTTAATCAAGTTAGAGTTTAAAAAAAAGTGTGGCTTTTTGCTTTTTAACTTTCACCTTTTAATCTAGGTATTTAAAGGTTAAATACCTTGGTTTGCCTGTTTTCAAATGGAAATTATACTTTGTACAGTATGGAACCTTAAATAATGGTTACTAATTAAGTGCTTTAAGCAACGTAGTTGAAAGTTACTTTAGCTCAAAGTACTATAGTAATAATGTTTTAAATAAGTAGTTTGAGAACTTTCAGTGGAAATGACTAACATAGGATTGTTTACTTAAAAATTAATAATAATAATAATCCTGACATTTAAAATTTTAGGATGGGTTTTTCTTTTAAAAAATATTTATTTATTTATTCATTCATTCATTCATTCATGCTGCACCAGGTCTTATTTGCAGCATGCATGCGGGATTTAGTTCCCTGACCAGGGAATTGAACCTGAGCCCCCTGCATTGGGAGCCACGGAGTCTTACCCACTGGGCCACCAGCGAAGTCCTGTCAGGATTATTTTTGATGACATGGGACATGGTCCCCATTTTCAGGGATTCCTGGGCTCACCTGTGGGTTATTCTTGAATTCTTGTCTGTCATCCTTGGCTTGGAAACTCAGTAAAGAGTTGCTCACTTTAGTAGTTCATTAGACATTTATGGAGTACCTGCCATGTGCATGGCATTGTGCTAGGCGCAGGAGAGAGACCTAATAAAACATAACCCCTGCCCTTGAGGATAAATAGAAGAGTCACCTGGAAAAAAGAAAAGCGAATTTCTGTCCTCTCCAGGTCTATCCTGATGGTAAAAATTTATATACATTTATCTTACATTTATATAGTGCTTTCACATAAACTTCATCAGCTGATGCTTATAACAAGACTTGGTCCCTTTGTTGTGCAACATCCGTAAGACAGTTAAATGTTAGTGTCTTTTAGGCACTACCTGTCTTTATTACCCTTTAGGTCTCTGGGCTGTAAAATGCTCCCCAACTTTCAAACTTTGGGCCTTTCTGGTGATTATACCGTGCTCTTTCTGTTGTCTCTAGCCTGTGCGTAGACTCACTAGAAGGCATTGTTTTCCTTTCTCTAGACCTGCATTGTCCAGAATGGCAGCCACTACCCTCCTGTGTTTTTAAGTTTAAATTAATTAAAATGAAATAAAGTTAAAATTTTGTCTTCTCAGTCATACTGGCTACATTTCAAGTGTGGCTAGTGATTATAGTATTGGGCAGCACAAATATAGACCATGTTGTCACCCAAAAAGTCCTACTAGGCAGTGCTGCAGTTTAGAATAAAGTATACTGCCCATTTTTATCTATACCGATTGACTCCAGTGGACTCTGTCATCATATCTGTACTCTAAGCTACAATTTTAGACAAACCATCCTGTGGTTCTTAGCCTTTTTCCATTTCTTACCTCTATTTCTTTTGCAATATTAAAAATACTATTTTTTAATATCGTACTTAGATTTCAGTTCTTTCTGTATGATACCACATCATTCCATTAATGTTGGGATTTATTCTAGGTTTTTTGACTGATATTTCAACTGCATTAATGTTCTGAGTCCCAGAGATCCAAGGAGCTTTCCTCATCATTGTATATAAGAAGCAACTTTGGGAGAGCAAGTTGGTATAGTAGAAAGATCATGTGGTTCGTAATTATCTCGACTTAAGTTCAGATTCCTGCTCTGGCCTTGAACAAGTTACTTAACTTTCCTCAATCTATTACCTCATCTATTTCTAGGGGTTAAGTGAGTTAGGGTATATATCTTAACACAGTAGCCAGTTTAATAGGAACCTAGTAAATGGGATTGATTTTCCTTTATGGTAAGTAATGTTTTTGGAAAAGAGGTCATGATTCATATTTGGTAATTCTGTGGAAGTAGATGGATTTCAGGGCAAGTTCCTTTTTCTCCAGCTTTTTATGGTTGTAACTCCCAAACGCCATGTTGAACTGATGGTAAATAAAGAAGAATGTATGTGTTTGTTAGGTTGTGGAGTGGTCCACATAGGACCAACATGCACAGAGACCCAGAGGCATGAGGCACTGTGAGTAAAGCTGTTGGAGTGTGACTGGGCCAGAGAATTGGGGGGAGAAAGCTAGAGAGGTGAGCGGAGTCTGGTCTGAGGGGCCTTGCGTACCCGAGGAGTTTGCAGTTCTTCCTGTGGTTCAGATCGCCTCAAACTTTATTTTATTTTATTTCATTTATTTATTTATTTATTTATTTAATTTTTGGCTGTGTTGGGTCTTCGTTGCTGCATGTGGGCTTTCTCTAGTTGTGGCGAACGGGGGCTACTCTCGTTGCAGTGCATGGGCTTCTCATTGCAGTGGCTTCTCTTTGTTGCAGAACACAGGCTCTAGGCACACAGGCTTCAGTGGTTGTGGTGAGCGGGCTCTAGAGCGCTGGTTCAGTAGTTGTGGCGCACGGGCTTAGTTGCTCTGCGGCATGTGGGATCTTCCCGGAGCAGGGAATCGAACCCATGTCCCCTGCATTGGCAGGTGGATTCTTAACCACTGTGCCACCAGGGAAGTCCCTACAGCTTTATTGAGATACAATTCACATGGCATACAATTTGCCCATTTAAAGTGTATAGTTCAGTGGTTTTTAGTATATTCACAGAGTTGTGCAATCATCACCATGATCAATTTTAGAACATTTTCTTCACCCCAAAAATAATTCTTGCACCCATTAGCATTTATTCCTCATTCCCCCCAATGCCCCTGGCCCTTGGCAACCAGTAATCTACTTTTTGTCTCGATAGATTTGCCAATTCTGGATATTTCTTTTTCTTTCTTTTTTTATTTTTATTTTTAGTTTTTGGCTTTGCTGGGTCTTCGTTGCTACGCGTGGGCTTTCTCTAGTTGCGGCGAGCGGGGGCTACTCTTTGTCGTGGTGCGTGGGCTTCTCATTGCGGTGGCTTCTCGTTGTGGAGCATGGGCTCTAGGCGCACAGGCTTCAGTAGTTGTGGCATGCGGGCTCAGTAGTTGTGGCGCACGGGCTCAGTAGTCGTGGCGCGCGGGCTTAGTTGTTCTGCAGCATGTGGGATTTTCCTGGACCAGGGATCGAACCCGTGTCCCCTGCATTGGTAGGCGGATTCTTAACCACTGCACCATCAGGGAAGTCCCTGGATATTTCATGTAAATAGAACCATACAATCTGTGTCCTATTGTAGCTGGCTTCTTTCACTTAGTGTAATGCTTTCAAGGTTCATTCCTTTTTGTGGCTGGATAATAGTCTGTTGTGTGGCTGTACCACATTTTTTTTATCCATTTATCAGGTGATGGACATTTGGGCCATTACTGTGTTTTATAATCTTTTTAAAATAAAATTAGTTGTATAAAGAACTTAGGAAATTGCCATGTTATGAGGAAAAATAAATATGTGTAATCTAATTTTAAACTGAACTTCATTGAGGAAATAAAGGCTTGATTTGTTCTCTAGACCTTCACTTCCTAAACATAAATGAAGCAATCAAGTATGTGCTATTTGAAAAAAAGCATAAATAAGCCTTATTTTACTATTAAAACTAGGACACCTAGAATGTATAGATTTTAATGTTAATAATGTCATTAACTATTATGGATTTCACTTGGCATCACCTTGTTTATTTGGTAATTGGCAAATATTCGTAGCATCTCATATGTATGGTGTAGCTGTGGATTCACCCCTGACACTGTCCTCATTGCGTATCGCCCAGTTCTTTCTAATTAAAATTGAATTTGTGAATAAAATGGAAATACACTTATAGCTCTCAGTCGTTGCACTGACTCATGGTAGATATCGCTGTGACTCTGGAGCAGGCACGGCCACCCCGTCCACACTTAGTCTCAGGGGCTCGGCCGGGCTTGTGCGTGTGTCCTGTCACCTAGGCACACCCACACCACTTTCTCTCTGACTGAAGAAATCATTCCTACATGTGATCAGGAGTTACGGGGAGATTCTTTCATGTAGTGCCCTTCAGTTTTTTTTTAAGCAGTGAAGGATTTTAGCAAGAGAGGGTCATGATAAAACTTGGCTTTTTAAAGAGACCACATTTCCTGATGGCTGGGGAACTGTTTCATACCTTTTCTCTTCCTTCATCCCTCCAACACTCCCAGCTGCAGCTCTGCTTTTTTTACTCAAGAAAATAGACGCAACCTGAAGAGAACTTTCACATTCTCCCACCGCCCTATCTGCCTCGCTGCATCTGTGCCAAGTACCTGTTAAGAATATCATTTCAAAAATAGCCAGAAAGGGCTGTTCATGTCCTGTACCACGGTCACCATTTCTTCTCCTCATGTTTTCACTGAGACCCACTCTATCAAAAGTTCTTGTCACGGTCATCAATCCAGAGGGGAAGAAAAATAGAAGAGTGTAGAATCACGAGAAGACAATTAAAAAAAAATAGGGCCTGGTCAACTGTGTCCAATGTTGGTGAGAGGTGGTTTCCAAGGCTTGATGATTCAAGTACCTAGAGCCTCCACTCAGGGCTCTAAACAGAACGGTGGTGTGGCGTGGAACTGTGGCTCAAAAGGGGTTCTGGTGTCCAAGTAGAGAGGTGAGTTGGCCCCTTTATTTCTTTTTGGAGACCTTAGTAACCCCTGTAGGTGAGAAGAATCAGACCTTTCTGAGTGTTGCTCAGTGATAGCACTTCCTGAGAAACTGAGCAGCCACCATCATTTTTCTTTATTATTATTGTGGTAAAAATACACATAGCATAAAATTTTAAGTGTACAGTGGCATTAATTACATTCACAATGTTGTGCAACTATCACCGCTATCTTTTTCAAAACTTTTTTATCATCCCGAATAGAAACCCTGTGCTTGAGACTTCCCTGGTGGTGCAGTGGTTAAGAATCCGCCTGCCAGTGCAGGGGACATGGGCCCGAGCCCTGGTCGGGGAAGATCCCACATGCCGTGGAGCAGCTAAGCCCGTGCACCACAACTACTGATCCTGTGCTCTAGAGCCCGTGACCCACGACTACTGAGCCCGTGTGCCACAACTACTGAAGCCCGCATGCCTAGAGCCCAGGCTCCGCAACAAGAGAAGCCACCACGAGAAGCCTGAGCACTGCAATGAAGAGTAGCCCCCGCTCGCCGCAACTAGAGAAAGCTCACGCGCAGCAATGAAGACCCAATGCAGCCAAAAATAAATAAATAAAATAAATAAATAAATTTATTAAAAAAAAAAACAACAACTCTGTGCTCATTAAACAGTACTCCCTGCCCCTCCCCCAGTTCCCTGCTGACCTCTAATCTGCTTTGTGTTTCTATGAATTTCTCTAGTCTAGATATTTCATATAAGTGGATTTATATAATATTTGTATTTTTGTGTCTGGTTTATTTCATTAAGGATCATCCGTGGTGCAGCATATATCAGAATTTCATTCCTTTTTAAGTCTGAACAATATTTCATTGTATGTATAGCCCTAATCATTTAAAAGTAAGTTGTTGGTTTTTTTTTTTTATTTTTATTTTATTTTTTTGGCTGTGTTGGGTCTTCGTTTCTGTGCGAGGGCTTTCTCTAGTTGCGGCGAGCGGGGGCCACTCTTCATCACGTCGCGCGGGCCTCTCACCGTCGTGGCCTCTCTTGTCTCGGAGCACAGGCTCCAGACGTGCAGGCTCAGCAGTTGTGGCTCATGGGCCCAGTTGCTCCGCGGCATGTGGGATCCTCCCAGACCAGGGCTCGAACCCACATCCCCTGCATTGACAGGCAGACTCTCAACCACTGCGCCACCAGGGAAGCCCCTAAGAGTAAGTTTTATTACTAGTCATTGTATGTGTGTATGTAAATGTTTTCCTCTCAAGAGTGGAAAATTCCTGGTTTGGTCTTAGCCTTGTTCAGATTTGATTGTCCTTGACATGTTTTTGTATGTACGTTTTTTTTCCCTCTCCTAAAAAGTCCTTAGGGTCTGAGTTTTGGGGGGATTTTTTGTTGTTGTTTCTTAAGTTGGGAATCAGTTCCAGAATTGAATGACCCCACAAAGCAGTCCAGGTAAGTTCCCATTATGACGGTTAGGGTTTTCAGAGACCGCAGTTGCTGTCATTTTACTTTCCTCCTGTTAAAGTACAATTTACTCAAAGGGCTACTTAGAAAAAAAGTCCAATTAACCTCTGATTCTTCAACTGTGGCATTTCCGTAAGCAAACCTCCACATAGTTACAGCCTTTGTATTTTCTTTTAGTATTCCAATTCTGCAGTTTTCCCGTTCTTGTGGGAATCAGGATTGGAAAGGACTTCAATGATTTTTCTTCAGGTTTACTCTTGTAGAGGCTTCGATGCATAGAGATTAAGTGACTGGACCAAGCTAACAAAATGCAGATATTTTATATGTCAAGTTTGATGAGTTTTAACAAATTTGTACACTCATGTAACCACCACCCCAATCATTTCATCGCCCCAGAAAGTTCCCTCTGCAGTCCATCCCCCCAGCCCCAATTTCACATAAATGTAACCATGCAGAATGTACTTGTGAGTTCACTGTTTTGCTCAGCAGAGTGTTTTTGAGATTCCTCTGTGTTGTTACGTGCACTAATAGTGTGCTCCTATTAGGACTGAGTAGTAGTCCACTGGGTAGATCTGTTGCAGTGTGTTCATCCATTCATTTGCTGATTGACAGTTGGGTTGTTTCGAGTTTTTGGCTATTGCAAATAAAGATTCTGTGAGCATTTATGTATGAGTCTTCTGTGGACAGACATATATTTTTGTTTCTCTTGGGTAAATAACTGGGAGTGGAATTGGTGTGTCATATGGTAAATGTATGTTTAACTTTTGTGAGACACTGCCAAACTGTTTTACGATGTGGTTGTATCATTTTGTATTTACAGCAGCAGTGTATGAGAGTTCAAGTTGTTTCACATCTCTACCAATACTTGTCAGTCTTTTAGTGAGTGCTAGCCATTCTAGAGGATGTAAATTATGATCTAGTCATTTTAATGTGCATTTCCCCAAAGACTGTTGATGCAGAACGTTTATGCACATGCTTATAGGCCATTTGTGGATATTCTTTTGTGAAGTTTATGTTTAAATCTTTTACCCATTTTAATTGGATTATTTATCTTATTATTGAGTCGTAAGAATTTTAAAATGTATACTAGATTGAAGTCTTTTGTCAGGTATATACTTCTATATTATAGATATTTTTGCACGGTCTGTGACTTGCCTTTTCATTTTGTTATTGTTGTCTTTTGAAGAGCACAGTTTTTAATTTTGATGAAATCTAATTTGTTAATTTTCTCATTTTATGATGAATGCTCTTTGTGTTTTGTGTAAGAAATATTTGCCTATCTCAAAGACAACATGATGATATATGTAGAAAATATGTAAAATCTATGAAACACTACTAGTGTTATATAGATTTTTTCTTGTGTTTTTTTGCTAGAAGTTTAATAGATTTAGGTTTTACATTTTAATGTATGATCCATTTAAAAATAATTTTTGTGTATGATATGATGTAGGGGTCTGTGTTTATTAATTTTCCATATGGATACCTAGTTGTTCCAGCACCGTTTGTTGAAATGATATCCTTCCCCCTTTGAATTACTTTGGCATTTTTGTTGAAAATCAGTTGCTCTTATAGTGTAGGATTTATTATGGATTCTCTATTGTTCCATATGCCAATACCATACAGGCTTGATTACTGCAGCTTTTTTGTAAGCCTTGATATCAGGTAGTGTAAGTCATCCAACTTTGTTCTTCTTTTCCAAAATTGGCTGTTCTAGGTCATTTGCATTTCTACATGCATTTTTAAATTAGTTTGTCATTTTTTCCAAAAGTCCTAGTAGAGTTTTGATTGGGATTGCATTGACTTTTTCATCAATTTGAAAGAACTGACATTGTAACAATATTTAGTGTTTCAATCCATGAATTTGGTGTATTTCTCTGCTTACTTAGATCTTTGATTTCTTTTAGCAATGCTTTATAGTTTTTAGTGTTGGGATCTTGCAAATTTTGATAAGTTGTGTCTTCCAGGGAGTTTGTCTATTCATCTGAAGCTATCAATTTCTAAGAACTGCTTTCGTTGCATCCCACAAATTTCTGTATATGTTTTCATTATCATTAAATATTTTAAAACTTCCTTTGAGATTTCTTCTTTGACCCAAGGGTTTAGAAGTGTGCTATTTAATTTTTTAGTACTTAGGAATGTTCCAGTTACTTTGTTAGCTGATTTCTTATTTCATTCCATTGTCAGAAAACATAATCTTTGATATTTCAATCTTGAAATTTATTGAGACTTTTTTTTTTTTTTTTTCACAGCATAGGGTTTGTCTTGGTGAACATTCCAGATACACTTGAAAAGAATGATTCTGCAGTTTTGGATGCAATTAATAGTCACATGTACTATGATAAAAGTTGGATAAACAGAGCAGGGAAAGTTGCAAGGTTGGAAATGATCAACTCTGGGTGACTAGGAATGCCTCACAGAGCAGGTCACACTGCCCTGGGATCTGAGGGATAAGAGTATAGGTAGGATTTGTCAGACAAAAAATGCCATAGGCAGAGGATGACATGAATAAAGAAAGGTACAGCAAAAGGAAAATGACTGAAGTGACAGGCTCTTTGTGGAGCTGTGAACAGAAAAGTTCACTGGGCTCAGAATGTAAAATACTTAAAATGGCATGTTAAGGAATTTATCAGATATTCACATAGAAAATGCTCAGGAAGTAATTTTGAATAAAAGACTAACTCTCATGCATGTATAAATGGACCTCTTTTTTTTTTTTTCCACTTAATAGAAGAAAAAAAGCATATTAAATTTCATGGAAAGATTTTTGTTCTTGAAAAGTGACTAACCTCTTTTGGAGGTCTGATTTGCCAAACAAAGGTCACTGTCAGGAATTCTGATCCATTATCTTTTCATTATCTTCAGCTTTTTCCTTTCCATTTTCTTTCCATCACCATTTAAACATGCTTAAGATTTGTAGTCTTCAAATAAAGTAATTAAAAAAGCCCTACCTCTGCCCTGTCTTCATCTCTAGCTGCTGCCATATATTTCCCTTCCTATTCATAAAAATTTTGGAGTGTACTATTTACACAGGGCACTGTTTACTCACCCAGACTGCCATTGCTGAAGTCACCAGTGACCTCTGCCTCACTAAATCCAGCAGCTGTGTCCTAGGCCTCTTCTTACCTCTAATCCACATTCAACGCACAGGACCATGACCTCCTTCTTGAAGTATTTTCTCTCTTTGATTTTTGTGATATCAGTCTTTTGATTTCCTCCTTCCCTCGCTTCCTCAATACTCTTGCTCCTTTACAGTCTAGTCCTCTGGCCAGTCATTAAGTGTTTGGTTCTCCATCTCTTGGGTAGTTTTTCTCCGGGGGTTGTCTCATACACTCTCATGAGTTCATGGACCAGTTATTTGCCAAGGAATCCCACTTCATGACCCCAGCTCACAGGCTCTTCGCAGTCCACATAGCTGCCTATCTAACACCTGTGATTGTGTTTCTCATAGGTGTCTGAACTTACCTTTCTCTCAGAAACTCTTTTGCCTCCAGTTTTCCATGTTAGTAAATGGTACCACTCTCTGTACTACCTCAAGCTAGAAACCCAGGAATCACTTTGGTTCCTTTTCCCTCCATTTATTGCATTGCCCAGTCCTATTCCACCCCACCTAAAAGCTCTTCAAATCCTCACCATTTCCTTTCTACCCACTCTTATCACCCTGGCCCAAGAAGCCATCATCCCTAAGCTGGACACTACTGCAGTTGTCCCCTAGCTAATCTTCCCACAGCTGCTCTAGCCCATTTTGGATCCATTCTCTAATACTATATTTTTTAAGCCATACTGTTTTGTTTTGTTTTTTTTACCTTAGTTAAATAATACTTTATTGCTAAAAAATGCTAACCATCATCTGAGCCTTCAGCGAATCTTTGTGCTGGAGGAGAGTCTTGCCTCGAGTTGATGGCTGCTGACTGATCCAGGGTGTTGTTTGCTGAGGGCTGGGGTAGCTGGCAATTTCTTAAAATAAGACAGCAATGAAGTTTGCCCCTTTGATCGAATCTTTCTTTAAGGAACGATTTCTCTGCAGCATGCAATGTTGTTTGATGGCATTTTACTTCAGAAGTTTCAAAATTGGAGTCAATCCTCTCAAACCCTGTGCTGCTTTATCAACTAAGTTTGTGTAAATCCTCTGTTGTCATTTCAACAGTCTTCACAGCATCTTTACCAGGAGTAGATTCCCTCACAAAAAAACACTTCTCTTTGCTCATCCATGAGAAGCAACTCTTCATCCGTTAAAGTTTTATCATGAGATTGCAGCAATTCAGTCACATCTTATGGTTCCCCTTCTAATTCTACTTCTCTTGCTTTTTCTACTACATCTGCAGTTATTTCCTCCACTGAATTCTTAAACCCCTTAAAGTCATCCATGAGGGTTGGAGTCAGCTTTTTCCAAACTCCTGTTAACTTTGCTATTTTGTCCTCTTCCCATGACTCATGAATGTTCTTAATGGCATCTAGAATGGTGAATCCTTTCCAGAGGTTTTCAACTGACTTTGCCCAGATCCATCAGAGGAATCACTATCTATGGCAACTATAGCCTTACAAAATGTATTTCTTAAATAATAAGACTTGAAAGTCAAAATTACTCCTTGATCCATGGGCTGCAGAATGGATGTTGTGTTAGCAGGCATGAAAACATCATTCATCTCATTGTACATCTCCATCAGAGCTCTTGGGTGACGAGGTGCATTGTCAATGAGCAGTCATTTTGTTTTTTTATAATTTTATTTATTTATTTATTTTTGGCTCTGTTGGGTCTTCGTTTCTGTGTGAGGGCTTTCTCTAGCTGCGGTGAGCGGGGGCCACTCTTCATCGCGGTGTGCGGGCCTCTCACTGTCGCGGCCTCTCTTGTTGCGGAGCACAGGCTCCAGACACGCAGGCTCACATACCGTGTTTTTTAAAATTTTAATTAATAGACTTTATATCTTTAGGGCAGTTTTACGTTAACAGAAAAATTGGTTGGAACGTACAGAGTTCCTATATATCCCTCTCCTCCTCCAGTTTCCCTGATTATTTACATCTTGTATTGGTGTGGTACATTTGTTACAATTGACTAATCAATATTGATACATTATTATTATTATTACTATTATTAACTAAAATCCATAGTTTATATTAGGGTTCATTCTTTGTGTTGTACATTCTATGGGTTGTGACACATAAATATGACATGTCCCTCATTACTGTATTATATAGAGCAGTCTCACTGCCTCAGAAATACCTGTGCTCCACCATTTCATCTCTTCCCACCCCCACCCCTGACCCCAACCCTTAGCAGCCACTGATCTTTTTACTTTCTCCATAGTTTTGCCTTTCCCAGAATGTCATATAGTTAGAATTTAGCCTTTTCAGATTGGCTTCTTCACTTGGCAGTCTACTTTTAAGTTTCCTCCATGTCTTTGTAGTTTGAGAGCTCATTTCTTTTTCTTTGAATAATAATAGTCCATTGTATGGATTTACCATAGTTTATCCATTCACCTATTGAAGAACATCTTGGTTGCTTCCAAGTTTTTGCAGTTATGAATAAAGTTACTCTAAACATTTGTGTGGACATGAGTTTTCAACTTATTTGGGTAAATACCAAGGAGTGCAGTTGCTTGATGATAAGAGCATGTTCAGTTGTGTGAGAAACTGCCAAAATGTCTTCCACAGTGGCTGAACCATTTTGTATTCCCACCAGCCATTAATGAGAGTTCCTGTTCCCCCACATTCTCATCAGCATTTGATGATACACTGTTTTGGATTTTAGCCATTCTAGTAGGCTTATAGTGGGATCTCATTGTTTTAATTTGCAACTGCCTGATGACATATGATTTTTTTTTTTAACATTCTTTTTTATATTCTTTTCCATTATGGTTTATCATAGGATATTGAATATATTGATAGTTCCCTGTGATATACAGTAGGACCTTGTTGTATTTCCATTCTATATGTAATAGTTTGCATTTGCTAACACCAAACTCCCAATCCATCCTTCCCTCCCTCCCCCTTGGCAACCACAAGTCTGTACTCTTTGTGAGTCTGTTTCTGTTTCATAGATAGGTTCATTTGTGTCATGTTTCAGATTCCACATATAAGTGATGTCATATGGTAGTTGTCTTTCTCTTTCTGACTTACTTTACTTAGTGTGGTAATCTCTAAGTCCATCCATGTTGCTGCAAATGGCATTACTTCATTCTTTTTTATGGCTGAGTAGTATTCCATTGAGTGTATCATATCTTCTTTATCTATTCATCCGTTGATGGACATTTAGGTTGTTTCCATGTCTTGGCTATTGTGAATAGTGCTGCTATGAACCTTGGGGTGTATGTATCTTTTTGAATTATAGTTTTGTCCAGATATATGCCCAGGAGGGGATTGCTGGATCACATGGCAACTCTATTTTGAGCTTTTTGAGGAACCTCCATACTGTTTTTCATAGTGGCTGCACCAACTTACATTCCCACTAACAGTGTAGGAGGGTTTCCTTTTCTGCACACCCTCTCCAGCATTTGTTATTTGCAGTCTTTTTAATGATGGCCATCTGACCAGCGTGTGGTGGTACCTCGTAGTTTAGATTTGCTTTTCTCTAATAATTAGCAATGTTGAGCATCTTTTCATGTGCCTGTTGGCCATCTGTGTGTCTTTTTTGGAGAAATGTCTATGTAGGTCTTCTGCCCATTTTTCTGTTGGGTTGTAAGTTTTTTTGTTGTTGAGTTGTATGAGCTGTTCATGTATTTTGGATTGTATTAAGCCCTTGTCAGTTGCATCATTTGCAAATATTTTCTCCTAGTCCATAGGCTGCTTTTTGTTTCGTTTATGATGTCTTTTGCTGTACAAAAGCTTTTAAGTTTGATTAGGTCCCATTTGTTCATTTTTGCTTTTATTTATATTGCCTTGGGAGACTCACCTAAGAAAACATTGGTACAAGTTATGATGACATATGATCTTGAGCATCATTTCATATGCTCTTTGCCATCTGTATATCTTGTTTGGTGAGGTATCTGTTCTGATTACTTGCGCATTTTGTAATTGGATAATTTTTTTAAAGCGTTTTTTTAAAAAATTTATTTTATTTAATTTATTTTTGGCTGTGTTGGTCTTCGTTGCTGTGCACGGGCTTTCTCTAGTTGTGGCGAGTGGGGGCTACTCTTCGTTGCGGTGCGCGGGCTTCTCATTGTGGTGGCTTCTCTTGTTGTGGAGCACAGGCTCTAGGCGTGCGGGCTTCAGTAGTTGTGGCTTGCAGGCTGTGGAGCGCAGGCTCAGTAGTTGTGGTGCATGGGCTTAGTCGCTCTGCGGCATGTGGGCCCTTCCCGGACCAGGGCTCGAATCTGTGTCCCCTGCATTGGCAGGCAGATTCTTAACCACTGCGCCACCAGGGAAGACCCGGGTAATTTTTATTTATTTATTTTTTGACCACACCGTGCGGCATGCGGGATCTCAGTTCCTCGACCAGGGATTAAACCCAGGCCATGGCAGTGAAAGCCCAGAATCCTAACCACTAGGCCTCCAGGGAACTCCCAGGATTATTTTCTTCTTGAGTTTTAAGAATTCTTTGTATATTTTGGATACCAGTCCATTATCAGACATGTATCTGGCAAATATTTTCTTCTAGCTGTGGCTTGTTGTTTCATTCTCTGAACAGTGCCTTTCATGGAGCAGAATTTGTTAATTATAACGAAGTCCAGCTTACCAATTTTCTCTTTCATGGGTCATGCATTGTATCTTTAAAAAATCACCAAACCCAAACTCATCTAGATTTTCTCCTACGTTATCTTTTAGTTTTAGAGTTTTGTATTTTACTTGTAGGTTTGTGATGTCTTTTGAGTTAATTTTGTGTAAGGTGTAAAGCCTGAATCTAGACTCATATTTTTGCATGTGGATGTCCAGCTGCTCCAGCACCATTTGAAGAAAAGACTACCCTTTTATTTTATTTATTTATTTTTAAACATCTTTATTGGAGTATAATTACTTTACAATGGCGTGTTAGTTTCTGCTTTATAACATAGTGAATCAGCTATACATATACATATATCCCCATATCTCTTCCCTCTTGTGTCTCCCTCCCTCCCACCCTCCCTATCCCACTCCTCTAGGTGGTCACAAAGCACCGAGCTTATCTCCCTGTGCTATGCGGCTGCTTCCCACTAGCTACCGGTTTTACATTTGATAGTGTATGTATGTACATGCTCCTCTCTCACTTTGTCCCAGCTTACCCTTCCCCTCCCTGTGTCCTCAAGTCCATTCTCTAGTAGGTCTGCGTCTTTATTCCCCTTCTGCCCCTAGGTTCTTCATGACCTTTTTTTTTTTTTTTTTTTTAAGATTCCATATATATGTGTTAGCATACAGTATTTGTTTTTCTCTTTCTGACTTACTTCACTCTGTATGACAGACTCTAGGTCCATCCACCTCACTACAAATAACTCAATTTCCTTTCTTTTTCTGGCTGAGTAATCTTCCATTGTATATATGTGCCACATCTCCTTTATCCATTCATCTGTCGATGGACACTTAGGTTGCTTCCATGTCCTGGCTATTGTAAATAGAGCTGCAATGAACATTGTGGTACATGACTCTTTTTGAATTATGGTTTTCTCAGGGTATATGCCCAGTAGTGGGATTGCTGGGTCGTATGGTAGTTCTATTTTTAGTTTTTTAAGGAACCTCCATACTGTTCTCCATAGTGGCTGTATCAATGTACATTCCCACCAACAAGGACTATCCTTTTAAATTGCCTTTGCTCCTTTGTCAATGGTCAGTTGGCTATATTTTTGTAAGTCTGTTTTGGGCCCTGTATTCTGTTCCATTGATCTCTTTGTCTGTTCTTTTGCCAGTACCACCCTGTCTTGATTACTGTGGCATGATATCTTTTAAAAATAAAAATATGATCATATTGTCCCATTCCCCAAAACACTTCAGGGACCTGCCCTGGCTTTTACTTGATGACGACTCAGATCCTTCAGATAGCCTTTGAGGACCTGTGTGGTGTGTGAATCGCCCTTCCCCACCTCTCTAGCCTCATCCTAGCCCTTCCTCTTGTCATTAGGAGTTTTTTTTTCTTCCATGTTCTTCCTGACCTCTAGGCCCTCATACTCACTGTTTCCTCTCTCTGGAATTCTTTTCTAACCCCCTCTGATCCTGGTTAACTCTACTTACCTTTCAGGTTTCAGTTTAAAATTTATTTCCTTCCTTCCTCCCTCCCTTCCTCTCTCCCTCCCTCCCTCCCTTCCTTCCTCCCTCCCTCCCTCCCTCCCTTCCTTCCTCTCTCTCTTTCTTTATTTTTTGGCTGCGTTAAGTCTTTGTTGCTGCACGGCTTTCTCTAGTTGTGGCGAGCGGGGGCTACTCTTCGTTGTGGTGCATGGGCTTCTCATTGCAGTGGCTTCTCTTGTTGTGGAGCATGGGCTATAGGTGCTTGGGCTTCAGTAGTTGCAGCTCGTGGGCTCAGTAGTTGTGGCTCATGGGCTCTAGAGCGCAGGCTCAGTAGTTGTGGCGCACGGGCTCAGTTGCTCCGCGGCATGTGGGATCTTCCCAGACCAGGCATCGAACCCGTGTCCCCTGCATTGGGAGGCGGATTCTCAACCACTGCATCACCAGGGAAGTCCTAAAATTTATTTTCTTAATGAAGGCTTCCCTGATCTTCAGACTAGATTAGGGCTCCCTATTAAATTATGCTCTCATGACACCCTTCCTTTTTTTTATTATAATGTATAGCACAGTCATTTGTCTTATTTATTATCTGTTTTCCCTAGGACAAAAGCTTTTTGAAGGCCAGAGACCTCATCTATTCCTTCATCGCCACATACACTTAATTCTTAGTAAATATCTGTTGACTGAATTAATGAGTGAAGGGAAGGGTGCTAAGTACACTGGACATTAGCTAGATTAACTAATAGAAAACTAGGCTTTTGGGGGATAAGTTTTACTAGATATGAGTGTACCACAGTTAGTATTTAGAGAGTGCAACAGGAAATTTTAGTAAGTCTTTTATAGTATTTTTGTGAGCAAGATGGATAAGTGTCAGGTCAGTATTTACAAAGGTAGATTGTAATCGATGTCAGCATGGGAAAAATGTCTCTGGTTTTCTGAAGGTCTTCTTGGTTGGAACTCTCCTATTTAATATTTAAATCACTTTTCTGAAGCCTCAGAAGGCATACCCAAATTGGTAGGTTTTGTAAGTTTAGGAGTGATAGATAATGAATTAGATGGTGGACTCTAGATTTTAAGTGATTTTCCTAAGCTAAAATGATTGGTCAAAATAAATAGGATAAAATAGATTTGAGAAAAACGTAAAATCCTTTACCATGTCTTAAAAAAAAAATCTTTACAAACGCAGGCTAAGAGAGAAAGATGTTTAACTAATATGTGGTGGTCCTGACTTGACTACTGTGGTTGACTGTAAACCCAGGGTGTCAGCAATTTAATGAGTTGACCAGAAATCGGAATAGCAGACAGGGTGTATTTATAGAAGCATGTGGTGTACAATGAGGAAGATGCTCATTTGGTGTATTCTCTGATGATTGTACTGCACATGGAATAGGATTTAATTCTGGATGCCACATTTTAGACAAACATTGGCAGACTAGGAGATGTTCACAAGTGCAGCTTTGTGGTAGAGTAGAATTCTGGGTATGGAATTTCATACGTAACAAGGCCAGGTTGGAGTCCCCGCTGGCTTTGTTACTTGTTAACTGTCTGACGATTAGCAATTTATTGACCCTCTTTCAAGCTCAGTTCCCTCATCTTTAAAATGTGGATAATGTCTACTTAACAGGATTGTGACGAATAAAGGAAAACATGCTTAATAAAATGCTATACAGATATAAGGAAGTCCCATTTGTCTAATTGGCAAGGGGACTTGAAGAGATGAAGAAACTTTTTGTTTTAATTTTTAGGCTGGCGGGGGGGTGTTTGTTGGGAGTGAGGCAGGACGGTGACGGCAAGAGCAGCTATTGTTTGTTGGTGTCAGCTCAAGTGCCAGGTGCTGTGCTTGACACCCTGGATATGGGTCATTCCCATTTCATCAGATTTGGCATTAAAGGCTTTTGTGCTACTGCAGTTTACACGTTTAACAAAGATTTTAAAGCATATACTCTGTGTAAAGCGAAGTGCTAGGCATTGTAGCAAATACCAGGAAGAATCATACTTGACCCCTGTCCTAGAGAAGTTTACATTTTAGTAAAGGAGACAGATACAGGCTCAAATATTTTTAGGAAGTACAAGTCAACATGAAGAGGGGCCAGATGAAGGGTGGTGTGGTCAGAGGAAGATGGGATATGGGTTTGGTGGGCTTGTAGCTAACCTTGGGTGGTCGCACGGAGCATGGTGTTAGCGCGTGGGCTGCTGTCCTGTGTGAGGCTGCCCTCGGGACGGCACGGCTGGGTCTGAGGCCAGGGACCAGGCAGTTCCATTCCTGTGTCTTGTTACCCCGGAGCCATGGGCTTCATAGCCGCCTGTCACTAGCTGAGAGGTAATTAGGCATGACCTAGCAACCTTAAATTTTGGAATGTGTGGTTTATTTAATACATTCTTCTCCCACCCTTTGTCAATCAGTTAGGGTTAAAAACCACAGCTTTCTGTGCTTCACTTGTTCCATTTAACGTTAAGGTTTTATACTGCACTTCCTGCTCACTTTAATGAATGTTAGAGGTGCCACTGTGACAGGACATGACCGATGATTTTCCAGCTGTTTGGAGACTGGTGACTCAGATTAATATTTCAGATCTGACACTGCTCTTTCTCTTGGATTTTCTTAACATTTCCACAAGTTTTGAAAAATGAGCTTCTAAAATTAGTGTAAATAAGTATATATTTAGGCAAGCTGGTATGTCCAGGTACTGTTATGTTTCAGTTATTTTTTGGGTGGTCACCCTTTATCCCCAGCTCAAGACTGTGTGTGAAGAACTAGGTATATGCTTCTCTAACAAAAGGCTAGAGGTTCCCTTAGTCCGTGAAAGTGGTGAGTCAGCTGGTGTACATGTCAGTCTAATAATGCCCAGCCTTGTTATGCTATATTTCTAAGAGCTTGGGTTAAATATAGGACTGCCGCATGGCTCAGGTTTAAATCAGGAATGGTGAATAGGTTTGGGACATTTAAACCAGGTTGGACATAGTTTATCCTTCAGCTAGGAGACCCTCCAAAATGTTTCAGAGCTGTTTGGGGCTGGGATGCCACTAGGTGGCATGGCTTCTGTCCATAAAATCTGTTTCCTGCTGTCAGCCATACATGTCCACTTCCATAAGAGTGGAAGGAATTTATATTTTGGTTAATTCATTTATTAACTATTGAGTCTTTGTTGTTTATAAAATAATGTTAAGATATAAAGATGAATCATAGAAGATTTTGCCATCAAGGAGCTTAGTCTTGTTGGGGGATTAAGATATATACATAATTAACTGTAATCCAGGTTTAAAAAGTGAAACGTAAGCACATAAGGGTGTAAGTCAATGTCATGGCTAGTCTGAAGAAAAAATTACTGTTTTCATCTAGGAAAAAAGGGTAGGTAGAAACTGTGATGTGAAAATACTGTGTAAATAATAATAATAAATAATAAATACTGTGTAAAATCAGGGTTAACGAGTCTTCCATGGAGGAGATTGCTTTGAGTAGGGGGATGGAAAAATGAGTAGGATTTGAACATACGAAAATACAGGGGAGGGCTTCCCTGGTGGCGCAGTGGTTGAGAATCTGCCTGCCAATGCAGGCGACACGGGTTCGAGCCCTGGTCTGGGAAGATCCCACGTGCCGCGGAGCAACTAGGCCCGTGAGCCACAGTTACTGAGCCTGCGCGTCTGGAGCCTGTGCTCCGCAACAAGAGAGGCCGCGATAGGGAGAGGCCCGCGCACCGCAATGAAGAGTGGCCCCCGCTTGCCGCAACTAAAGAAAGCCCTCGCACAGGAACGAAGACCCAACACAGCCATAAATAAATAAATAAACAAAAAAACAAAACATGGGACTGGGAATCAATCCTATAATTAAAAAAAAAAAATGCAGGGGAAAGACCATGTAGAAAGTAGGAATGATGCTGAATACTAGCATAGGGACAAAGTGTAGAGCATTTAAAGGAAAGAATAAGAAATTAGTATATTCGGATAACAGTGCTCATGAGTGATAATAAAAGAAAATTAGGTTGAAAAGTTATAGCAAGATGAGAAAAAAGTTATGAGTGGATTTGTCATTTAAGATCTACTCACCCACCCTGGGAATGTCTAGAAGACACAGCTTTTACCATGATTGTGAGAAATTTATGAGGGGGGCCCTGGTACCCTTGAAGAGCTTTATGATCATCCTTCTTTGTAGGTTAGATCTTACAGAGGGGGGACTGCAGTCACTGAATTGGGAAACCTTAAGGCAATGGGAATAACTGGATCCTGCGGTGGTAGCACTTAGCCACACCCACAAGGCACGGTGGGTGTGGTCACCATAATACACTGCAGAGTCAAAGCAGCATTTATTTATTTATTTTTTAAAGCGGCATTTAGAATACTCAGACTCCCAGAGACCTACGGCATTAGCTACTTGATCATGGTGTTCTTAGAAGTGACATAGGAAGGAAGCCCACTAAATTCTCACTAGATAGGTATAAACAGAAAAGTTCTAGGTTAAGTGAACAGAAATCTAACTTTTGAATCATAAAAACTGAGAGTCATGGCTTCTCAATCAATTCCCAGACTTGAGCTGTTTACAGGCCCAGAATCCTTTGAATGAGGAAGCGACGAGGTCCCCTTGGGGAGAGGACCCCAATATGCTGCCAGATATCTACATTGTTCATCTTTCTCCCAGCCTTCCCCAAAGGGACCTACAGCCTTTTACCAGGGTAACTGAGCATTGGAGAAGAGGAAACAAGCAGACCTTTTGGGGACTACTGGACACTGGCTCTGAACTGACACCGATTCTAGGAGACTCAAAACGTGACCGCAGTATAGCAGTTAGAACAGCGCTTATGGAGGTCGGATGATCACTAGAGTTTTAGTTCAGATCTATCTCACAGTGAGGCCAGTGCGCTCCTGAACGCATCCTGAATCTGGTTATTTCCCCAGTCATCTCTTCAGTTCTGGAGTGCATAGACATCCTCACAGGTCTGGTTCCCTGACCTGTGAAGTAAGGGCTGGTATGTGGGCAAGACCAAGTAGAAGCTAGCAGAGTGGCCTCTACCTAGGAAAGTAGTACACCAAAAGCAACAACGCCGCATTCCTGGAGGGACTGCGGAGATTAGTGTTACCATCCAGGACTTGAAAGATGCAGGCATGCTGACTCCCACCACAGCTCCATTCAACCTGCCTATTTGGCTTGTGCAGAAGACAGATGGATCTTGGAGAATGACATTAGATTATTGTAAGTTTAACCAGGTGGTGGCTCCAGTTGCAGCTGCTGTACCAGATATGGCTTCATTGCTTGGGCAACTTACACATCCCCTGGCACCTAGTATACAGCTATTGACCTGACAAATGCCTTTCTCACCGTACCTGTCAGTAAAGACCACTAGAAGCAGTTTGCTTTCATCTGGCAAGGCCAGTACTGCACCTTCACTGACCTACCTCAGGGGTGTATCAGCTCTCCAGCACTGTGTCATAATTTAGTTCACAAGGGTCGTGATTGCCTTTCTCTTCCACAAGATACCACACTCGCCTGTTATTCCTGACATTATGCTGATTGGATCTAGTGAGCGAGAAGTAGCAAGTATGCCAAACTTACTGGCAAGACATTTGTGTGTCAGAGGGTGGGAAATAAATCTGACAAAAATTCAGGGGCCGTCTGCCTCAGTGAAATTTCTAGGGGTCCAGTGGTGTGGGGCATGTCAAGATAACCCTTCCAAGGCCCCTCCTGCAACCAAAAAAGAGGCACAATGCCTGGTGGCCTCTTTGGACTTTGAAGGCAACATATTCCTCACTTGAGTGCTACTCCAGCCCATTGACCAAGTGACCCAGAAAACTGCTAGTTTTGAGTGGAGTCCTTGCCCCCCGACACACAATATCTTCTCTGTTTCAGTCCCTGCCTGTGGCCTCATGGGGCGTTGCCCACAGTCAGTTGACTGAGGAAGGGAAAACTCAGGCCAGATAGACAGACGGTTCTGCCTGGCCTGCGGGCACCAGCTGCAGAACTGCCGCCCGTCTCTGGGACACCCCCGAAGGACAGCGGTGAGCAGAAGCCCTCCTGGTGGGCAGAACTTCCAGCAGTACACCTGGTTGTTCCTTGAAAGAGAAATGGTCAGAAGTACAACTGTACACCGATCCCTGGGCTGTGACTTGATGGTCAGGGACTTGGAAGGAACATGATTGGAAAGTTGGTGACAAGGAAATTTGGGGAGAGGTATGTGGATAGACCTCCCTGAATGGGCAAAAAACATGAAGATACGTGTGTCCCATGTGAATGCTCACCAAAGAGTGACCTCAGCAGAGGAGGATTTTAATATTCAAGTGGATAGGCTGACCCGTTGTATGGACACCACCCAGCCACCCCTGTCATCACCCAGTGGGCTCATGAACATGGCTACAGGGGCAGGGGTGGGCGTTACACATGGATTTCCACGCACCCAAGGCTAACCTGGCTACGGCCACCACTGAGTGCCCAGTCTGAAGCAGCAGACACCAGCACTGAGTCCCCAGTATGGCATCATTCCCCAGGGTGACCAGCCAGCTACCTGGTGGCAGGTTGATTACGTTGGACCACTTCCATCATGGAAGGGGCAGTATTCTGTCCTTCCTGGAAGACACATTTACTCTGGGTATGGACTTACCTTCCCTCATGCAGTGCTTCTTCCAAAACTCCCATCCATGGACTTACAGATTGCCATCATAGAGTCCACACAGCATTGCTTCTGATCAAGGAACTCTCTTCACAGCAAATGAAGTATGGCAGTGGGCCCCTGCCCATGGAATTCACTGGTCTTACTCTGTTCCCCACCGTCCTGAAGCAGCAGTCGTGATAGAATGGTGGAATGGCCTTTTGAAAGACTCTGTTACAGTGACAGCTAGGTGGCAGTCCCTTGCAGGTCTGGGGCAGGGTTCTCCAATATATGGCGCTGTTTTTCTCAAAGTCAGGAATCAAGGGGTAGAAATGGGAGGGCCACCACTCACCATTGCCCCTAGTGACCCACAGCGACATTTTTGCTTCCTGCTCTGCCTCTGCTTTGCTGGCCTGAAGGTCTTAATTCCATTAGGAGACACAACAATGAGTCCATTGAATTGGAAGTTAAGACTGCTTCTCGTCCACTTCGGGTTCGGGTTCCTCATTCCTGTGAATCAGCAGGCAAAGAAGGAGTTACCGTGCTGTCTGGGGTGACTGGCCCTGATTCCCAAGGGGAGATTGGGCTGTTCCTCCTCAGTGGACCTAAGGAAGAGTATGTCTGGAATACAGGAGAGCCCTTAAGCTGTCTCTTAGAATTACCATGCCTTGTGATTAAAATCAGGGGAGAACCACAACCCAATCCAGTCAGGACTACTCATGGCAGGAATGAAGGTTTATGTCACACCACCGAGGAAAGAACCACGACCGGCTGAGGTGCTTACTAAAGGCAAAGGGAATGTGGAATGGATACTGGAAGAAGGTGGTTATAAATACCATCTATGACCACATGACCAGTTACAGACCCGAGGACTGCAATTGTCATGAGTATTTCCTCCTTATTTCTTTTGAGTATGTATGTATGTGTATCTCAAGTATCTCTGTTTTCTTCCCTCTCTGATCCCTTTATTATGTAACATAAGATGTATTGATTTTATACATCATACTTAGGTATTATTAACTTTTACATTTAAAGTTGTGGGATATCAAAGGAGAAGAGTAAAAAACACTCAAGGATTTTGATTCTCTTGTGAAGGGGTTAGTGATTTTTGGTTGTATGCGAGAGAGTTGTGTCATGTTAGATGGAATTGTGACCTTGTTATTGTCTTCTTTTGGTGATGAAGGTTTAAGGAGACCTTTATGATTGCCAAGTTGACAAGGAATTAGTTTTATGTGTCAACTTGACTGAGTCATGGGCTGCCCAGATATTTGAACAAGCATTATTCTAGGTGTTTCCATGAAGGTGTTTTTGAATGAGATTAACATTTAAATCAGTAGACTGAGCAAAGCAGATTGTCCTTCCTAATGTGGATGGGCCTCATCCAATCTGTTGAAGGCCTGAATAGAACAAAAAGCTGACTTCCTGTGAGTAAGAGAGAAAATTTTTCCTGATGGCTTTTGGACTGGAACATTGGCTTTTTTCCTGCCTTCGGAGTCAAATTGAAATATTGGCTCTTCCTGGGTCTCAAGCTTGCTGGCCTTTGGACTGGGAACCATTCCATCGGCTCTCCTGGGTCTCCAGCCTCCTAACTCACCCTGCAGATTTGGGACTTATTGGTCTCCGTGACTGCATGAGCCAATTCCTTATGGTAAATCGCTTTCTGTATCAATATATACATCCTATTGGTTCTCTCTAGAGAGCCCTGACCTAATACACATTTGGTTAATCCTGACTGATATAGATTTAGTCACTGCTAGGTTAAATAGTTTGAAACCACTTTGGAAAGATTAATCCTGCATCACTGTATACAATGAATAGAAATGAAGAGGTACTGGGGAAAGGAAGACCAGTTAGGCTCTTTCAGCTACCTAGGCAACAAGTTTCTCTGAGCTAGAAATATAAGTTAAGGAAACAGCAGAGCACATATCATATTTGTAGAACTGGTAATGGATAAAAGTACTTTGCAAGAGACTGTGGAAGAGAGTAGAATGCGTGAACTCTGAGGAACTCCATCATTTATGCAGCTGCAGGAGAAGATACCTACAGGCAGACTGAGGAGGAGGAGCTGCTGAGTTGAGAGGAAATCAGAAGTCCAGAGTCCTTAGAACAGAAAACTGTTGTCAGTTGTGTCTGATGCCACTGAACAGCCATTTGGGATGAGGACAGAGTTGTTCAATAGTTTTGGCATATAGAGATTGTTTGTGATTTTACCTGTGGTTTCAGGGGCTTCAGAAGATTAGATGCCAGGCTGGAATGGCTTAAACAATGAATAGAAGGAGAGAAAAGAGAGACAGTGTATGTAAGACGGCCCCTTATGAGAAGCTTTGCTGGGAAAGGGAGCACAGAAACGGGATTGTGGCTGGAGGGGCATGAGAGGTTCAGGGAGAGTGGGATTGACCTTTGATAGGAAGAAAGACACTTCCTCCACTGTGAAAGGAAGGAAGGGCATAGTAAGTGTAGATGCCTATCATATTGTGCGTTTGAAGGTGGGAAAATGAGTGCATTTTCATCTAGGGACTTTCACTTTGCAGTGGAATATGAAGGAGAGTTATAAGCTGAGACCCAGAGAGGCAGAAGGGGTGTTGGAGGTCTGCAGAGTTGAAGAACAGACAGCCCCTTGAGGTAAAGTCCTGAGTGGGGAAGGGGATGAAGCTTGCTGGGCAGCTCTGGGGTCCTTGCTAAGGTGGGAAGCCATCATTGGTGTTGGTATTTACTGTGGATTCTTTTTTTCAGCTCGGGTGTGGGTGGGGTAGGGATATAGATGGCTAGATTCATCCAAGCATGTAAGACTCTCAGTTAAATGTAACTTCTATGTGAGAATAATTGCATTAAGACCTTCTCGGCCTTGGGACTTACATGGTGGTCCAGTGGCTAAGACTCCGCGCTCCCAATGCAGGGGGCCCAGGTTCGATCCCTGGTCAGGGAACTAGATCCCACATGCTGCAACTAAGAGTTCGCATGCCACAACTGAAAGATCCCGTGTGCCGCAACTAAATATCCCACACGTGGCAACAAAGATCCCGTGTGCTGCAACTAAGACCTAGCATAGCCAAATAAATAAGTAAGTAAATAAATAAATAAATCCTTCTCAGCCTTAAAAAGAATGTACTGAACATAATTTAACTTTTCTTGATGTCTAAGGTTTTCATTATATCAGCTATAATGCTCTGATTGTTAAAGTGATTGCTCTAGGTTCAAGTCGACGGGTTTTTATTACACATACATCACAATGCCAGGCTCTGCTGACATTGAACTGAAAGGTAAAATCCCTGCCCTAAGTAGTACCTGCCTGTGGTGAGAGCGTCCCTGGCTATGTGGACCTTCTGCCAGGGAAACACAGAACAGGTACCCTCTCCAGGACAGATGGGTGGATGGGGGTGGGGTGTCGAGGGAGGTTTGGTCCCCAGAAGAGGTGACCAAAGTAGTCAGCTGACTTGGAACTCAGAAGATCCATTGTCACACAAAACAACTTTGAAAATAGTGGTTAGAGTTCCAGTCAGACCATTAAAAACTAATGAAAATATTACATATTTTCAATGAGAAATATTACAAAAAAACAACCCAGTATTATTTAAAAATTAGAAGCTGAGAATTTATAAGCCTTTTATTCATTTTGAAACTTGTGTTGAGAAAATATTATTTCATTTGGTAAGGTAGATCTCAGATTTTGTGGAGATTTTTTGACTGAATGCTTGAGTGCTTTTAAGGGCTATAATATATGCTGACAGTGACTCCATGTATTTAACTCATCGTCAAAACTTCTGTCTTTTCCTTTTCTTTGGTACCAAATAAACAACTTTAAAAAAACCCAACAACACAGCACTGACTATGGCTACAAATGGAATAAAGGGAAGGAAAGATGTATGCATGTCTGTATATTAACTGGATAAACATTGGAAAAGGGTGAGCTGGGGGCAGATAACATTTATTCAGTGCATGTTAGAAGTCATGTACTAAGTACTTCCACATGTAGCAAATGCATTTAGTCTTAACAAAACCCCATGAGATGTAGATATCATTGATACCCATTTTACAGATAAGAAAATAAATAATTTAACTAAAATAAATAATTTTCCCTGAGTCAAATGGTTAGTGGTAAAAGTGGCAAAATCCTACATCTTTGGCTTTATTTCCTGTGTTCTTCCCTCCAAAATAGCTAAGGTAAAATGAGCTGTTGGCATTGTAAAAATTTTTTAAAAAGAGTTATTTATCTGTGATTTTTCTGAGCAGAAAAGAAGGTAGTGTTGAGGAATAAAGTAGACTTCCCTATATTGGCCAAAGCCCAAAGCATTTGTCAGGGTGATAGTAGACAGGGATGTATATTCAGTGTTCATAAATCAGGTTCGTATTTCTTGGGAGATAGTAGTGGTGGAGGTGAGTGGCAGGGAGGATTATCTGTGCACTACACTGAAAGTTCAGAGTTTGAAAGTCTCTCACTTGTTTGCATCATATGAGGGATATGTGTTTCTAATAATTGAATGGAACTCAATGAGCAGTACGTATACGGCTATTAATAGATTTTGTTGTTGTTGTTGTTATTTAAGCTTACGTTAGCTGCTACCAATCACTGATTTTTCAGTCTCAGATCCTTGGTATGTCTATGAAATCCCTTATTAGATAAGCATTGCCATAGGAGTTCTGAATGGATATGATCTTTGATAACTCTGTCCGTTCTCAAAAATATCTTTTGGAAATGTGGAAAATCAACCTGGTTGGTATTGTTGGTATTTTATATAAATGGAGAATACAGATTTTAGTGTATGACATAAATCTAAGAAACATGAAAAGGGTTTGTGTATGTGTTATATACTGGTTTGAAGAAATCACACAAAAATTTCCATCTGAGATTTTTTAAAAAGCATAGTTGAGACTTTTAAATATCTCTTCAAATTTAATTTGTCATGTTTCTGAAATGGAATAAATTAGACCTAGCTTGTATCATACTAAATATTTTATGCCTTACAGTTAGTTCTATAAAACTGTTTAGTAGTCCCTATTAACCACCTTCCTTAATGTTCCTAGGTTATTGAATCTTTGGGAATTATTATTTATAAGGCACTGGACTATGGCTTGAAGGAGAATGAAGAAAGGGAATTAAGCCCTCCCCTGGAGCAGCTCATCGATCGCATGGCCAACACGGCAGAGGCTGATGGCAGCAATGATGAGGGCTATGAGGCTGCAGATGAAGGTCTGGAGGAGGAGGAAGATGAGAAGAGAAAAATCTCAGCAATCCGGTCCTATAGAGATGTCATGAAGGTAAAGTTTACAATAGTACCTCTTTCTCTGAAGAGTTGTTATTTCACTTTAAAAAACTGAATGGTGATTTAGCTTTTGATAATAGTTCTTAGACTTTCAGCTGTAAGTGAAATGTATTCTAATTTCATTCTTTTACATGTAGCTGTCCAGTTTTCCCAGCACCACCTATTGAAGAGACTGTCTTTTCTCCATCATATATCCTTGCCTCCCTTGTCATAGATTAGTTGACCATAGGTGCGTGGGTTTATCTCTGGGCTTTCTATCCTGTTCCATTGATCTATATTTCTGTTTTTGTGCCAGTACCATACTGTTTTGATTATTGTAGCTTTGTAGTATAGTCTGAAGTCAGGGAGCCTGATTCATCCAGCTCTGTTTTTCTTTCTCAAGATTGCTTTGGCTATTCAGGGTCTTTTGTGTTTCCATACAAATTAAAAATTTTTTTGTTCTACTTCTGTGAAAAATGCCGTTGGTAATTTGATAGGGATTTCATTGAATCTGTAGATTAGAACACTCTCTTAACACCATACACAAAAATAAACTCAAAATGGATTAAAGACCTAAATGTAAGTCCGGATACTATAAAACTTTTAGAGGAAAACATAGGCAGAACACTCTCTGACATAAATCGCAGCAATATCTTTTTTGATCCACCTCCTAGTGTAATGAAAATAAAAACAAAAATAAACAAATGGTACCTAATTAAACTTAAAAACTTTTGCATAGCAAAGGAAATTATAAACAAAATGAAAAGACAACCCACAGAATGGGAGAAAATATTTGCAAATGAAGCAACCAACAGGGGATTAATCTCCAAAATATACAAACAGCTCATGCAGCTCTATATCAAAAAACCAAATAACCCAATCAAAAAATGGGCAGAAGATCTAAATAGACATTTCTCCAAAGAAGATAGACAGGTGTCCAAAGAGCACATGAAAAGATGCTCAACATCACTAATTATTAGAGAAATGTAAATCAAAACTATAATGAAGTATCACCTCACACTGGTCAGAATGGCCATCATCAAAAAAATCTACAAACAATAAATGCTAGAGAAGGTGTGGAGAAAAGGGAACCCTTCTACACTGTTGCTGGGAATGCAAATTGGTATAGCCACTATGGAGAATAGTATGGAGGTTCCTTAAAAAACTAAAAATAGAGTTGCCATATGATCTAGCAGTCCCACTCCTGGGCATATATCTGGAGAAAACCATAATTCAAAAAGATACTTGCACTCCAGTGTTCATTGCAGCATTATTTACAGTAGCCAAGACATGGAAGCAACCTAAATGTTCATCGACAGATCAATGGATAAAGAAGATGCGGTGTATATATATAGTGGAATGTTACTCAGCCATAAAAAGAATGAAATAATGCCATTTGCAACAACATGGATGGACCTAGAGATTAACATACTAAGTGAAGTAAGTCAGAGAAAGACAAATATTATATGATATCACTTATATGTGGAATCTAATTAAAAAATGATGCAAATGAAAAAACATAAATGAAGTGAATAAGGAACTAAAAATACTCGATTCTGTGATAAATGAAGAGTAAAAAGTTTTCCATTAAGAAACAAAACTGGGACTTCCCTGGTGTGGCAACGGTTAAGAATCCGCCTGCCAATGCAGGGGACACGGGTTTGAGCCCTGGCCCGGGAAGATCCCACATGCCGTGGAGCAACTAAGCCCGCAAGCCACAACTACTGAAGCCTGAGCGCCTAGAGCCCGTGCTCTGCAACAAGAGAGGCCGCTGCAACGAGAAGCTCGTGCACTACAACGAAGAATAGCCCCCGTTCACCGCAACTAGAGAAAGCCCGCACACAGCAACGAAGACCCAACACAGCCATAAATTAAAAAATAAATAAATAAATTTATAAAAAAAAAAAAAAGAAAGAAACAAAACTGTGTATACCTCTGAAACTGAGCTAACAGTTTTTGGTAGTGGTTTAGTGGGTATTTGTGGGGGGGAACAGGGCATGGTGAAGGAGGAGGGGACACCCACTCAACCAACCATGTCAGTAGCTTAACCCTGTCACCAGTCAAATGACAGATGTCATGGCCAGATTGCTCTTGCTCTACAGATTTGGAAGGTGAGGCATGGAGAGTCATTGGAATCTTACAGTTCTACTCAGTGACATTCAGTATGTTAACTTATAAAACAAAGATTCTTGGACATTCATCAGTTTGAACTGAGAACTCTTACACTGTTTTATTGTTTTTTTTTAATTTGAGCTACTATGTCAGCCCTCCTATCTTATTTCTATCATAATATGAAAAATAAACAATTAAAATGCTTTTTTAGAAAGGTTTTATAGATTGAAGGAAAACTAAGTTTACCAATTCCATTCTTAGGAATTTTATTGGAGAATATCATATACTCACCCCTTGTTTCTTAGTTTCTATGTTAACCAAAACTGATCAGTAAAAATTTCCACATCTTGTTACAATATGTTCTGAATATTTGTTTTAGCTACATGAGAAGAAAAATAATTGCTGAAACATTTGACAAGTAAACTGAATTTTATATATCATAAAACCCATTATTCATGGCCAAATAGTGACACATAGGAGTTTGTGATTTGCTCAGTGGGTTGAAATCTTCAATTAGTAAATTGGCTCCTGTTTACATTGTTGGAAGAGAAGACAAGAATTAACTGAAGAAATATATGCTTTCTCCTTGTTGAAAGTGGAAATGTGAAACTAAGTTTGAATAATATAAATAATAGAATATTTAGGAACTTGGAGACAATTTGTTTTTAATTCTTAGTGAGCAAGACCTTTTTATTGTGTAACTTTTCCCCTGAACAGTTGTTTATTCTTACCAGTCTTTCAATTTGGTATATGTTGTGTTACACTTGAAAATTACTTTCACGTCCATTGTTATCTGAGACTTATGGTAACACTGTGAGGTATTGGGTTGGCATTGTTATACCCATTTTACAAATGAAAGGACTAAGGCTCAGAGAGGCATGTGACTTGTCCAGCTTCTTTGAACTGAGTGAATGCGAGGAAGTTAAATTCAGAGGTTTATAGTCAGGTAGGACTTAGATTGGAACCCTGGTTTTGCCATTTTTGTACCAATTGTTTTACCCTGGATTATTTAATCCTATGATCCTTATTCTTATGTAAAGAGAGAATATCTGCCTGATTGAGTTTTGTGCAGATTAAATTAAATAACATAATTAATATAAAGTACCTAGTATAGTGCTTGTCATGAATAAAAATTTAATAGCATTTACTATATGCCACGCATTTTTCTAGGTGCTAGTGATACACCAGTAACAACATACAATTGGTCCCTGTTTTTATGGTTCTTAATTGTAATGGAGAAAAACAGGATATAAACAAGTAAAGTATAAACACATATATCATTTTTTTATGAGTCATTCCAAGGCTTTTTGCCACCGCATATAGGTCAGAATAAATTGCAGGCACAAATTTATGTCAGCAATAGAATGTGTTCTTCTCTTAAATTAAGAATATAACACCTAAAATATTTTTCTTTCAGATTGTTTGTTGAGAAACGTATAGAACTCAGTGGAGCCTTTCAGGAAGTATTAAGAAAAGATCATTCTTAAAAATTATTTTTGTATATATAAATATATCCTAGAAAAGATTCCTTCAGTTAACATTAGTTGAAAAGAAAAGGGATTGTAGACGTGAAGTAAACGGTGGTGGTGTTGGAGAGTGAAGTATGCAGGCAAGGAAGATTAAGGAGACCAGGGGCAGGATGATCGAAGAGGAGGAATTGAGACAGTGTGTGGAGAGGAAGAGTGAAAGGAGTGTTTGAGAAATGACTGAAGTTAGTATGAGAATAGCACATGAGCAAAGTTCTTCATTTGAGACGAATGTAAAAGTCTCAGCTTACTCATGCATTCATTTACCTTCTCAGATATTTAGGAAGCATTTAGTGTGCCTTCCTTGTGCTGAGCGCTCTATCAGATGCTTGGAGATGAACTTAACTGGGGTTAAATGAACCCCAGTGAGGTGAATATTATGGACCTGGTGTCTGGGACCATACTAGCCCATACACCTTGGTGTAAATTAGCAATCTGCTTTCCTTCTTCAGGATACTGTACTTCCATCTGTAAGAGAATCGTAATAAATAAAAATTTGCAATGTCTGTAATGTGGAGGATGTCCTTCTAGAAGGGGTACGCTTATGAATAATCTGAACATATGAAAGTAGTGGGCCAGCACAGGTTCATGGGAGGCTTGTAGGGCACAGAGAGGGGCACTGAACTCAGCCTGGTGGATCCTGGTTCTCTTACACAATACAGTCCCCCTAATAATCAGGGAACGCAAATAAAGCAATACCATTTGCCATTCTTTTGAAAGCAAGAATTTACTTTTGTTGAAATTAGAAATTATGGTAAATTTTTTTGCTCAGTAATTGATAGCTGCAGTGTAAATTTACATAGCTCTTACATAAAATAATTTGACAGTATATTAAGAAGTCTAAAACTATTCACTATTTATAATAGCAGAATGCTAGAAATATCCCAGATGTCCATTAATAGGGAAATGGTGAATTAACTGTGGTACAGCCAACTAGTGGCGTACTATATCACTATCAAAAGGGCTGCGGAAAGATCTCCAGGATATATCATTTACATCAGAAAACAAGGTGTAGAAAATTATGTATAGTATGCCAGCATTTATCTAAGAAAATGTATGGATAAGAATATATATAAAGTATTTGTTTATATTTTTTTTAAAAAAGAGGAAAGATAAACCAGAGTAGAAACCAGGACAGGCATTAAAGCTACACATCTATGAGTGTACTTGATTCTGTGGATTTGATTTAGAAACCATATAAATATTTTACATAATTATTAAACAAAACTGAATATAGAAATATAATCCCCCCAAATCCAAAGCAAACTGAGCCTGTTACCGCATCAGAAACGTGACCATATAGAGAGACCTGGAAAGCAACGATCACATAGTAGCAGTGAGCACAGCTGCCACCAGCTCATGGTCTCCGAATACCATTCCCTACTAAAAGAATTCCAGAATTCCTTAGAGAAATGGCTAATTCCAGATCTGGGAAGGAAATGTGTAAAATAGCCTGGAACATCTTGTCATACCAGAAAGCAAACAGACTATCCAAGGTTACTAAATTAAGTAAAAAGGACTCAGAAGCCAACTCAGGGAGGCTCCTGCATTGGTCAGATGGAAGAATTTGATCATCAATAAGAATAATAGCTGTGATGGATTAAAGCAGACCAAATATTCTGCATTCTCTGGACACATAAGTAATAATTAATAAAACCCTTTTGGTCACCTTTAGCAGTTGTTCAGTTGTTAACCAAGTTGTTAACCCATTTATTATTTTGACAACTGGCATATAGACAGAATCCATTCTGCCTTTTCCATAAGGACACCACCTCAGGGCGACCAAAGAGTTTTGGATGAATGTCTCTTTATAAAAGTATTCCAACTAATAAATGAAAGGGAAGTGATAGGGATTGCAAAATGGTAATATTCTGATTCTACAAAATAATAGCATTGTGGCATCACAAGAAACCAGCAGATTTTCTGTGCCTCCGATGGAAGTTTACAGCACCACCTGCAAAGTCTTCTTGCCAAATAAACAATCTGATCAAGGCTCTAGATCTAACTAATCTAACTACCAATTTATAGGAAGTCCAGGGGGCAGAAACATTTAAAATAACACCATAGGGACGCAATCAGCAAAATCAGATTGTGGGAAACTATGGCACAAATCACATAATTTCTTCAACAAGTAACTTACAAATTAAAAGGAAGGGGAGGGAGGAAAAACATAGGTTAAAAGAGACTTAATACATACCAATTGCAGTAGAATGAACCTCGATTAAAAGAAATAAATTATGAAACTGCGTATACATTTGAGATAATCAGGAAAATTTGACCTCTTACTCTATAGTTGATGATATTAGGAATTATTCATATTTTTAAATATGATAATAGTATTGTGGTTATATTTTTAAAAAAAGAACTCAGCATTTAGTGATATATGCTGAAATATTTACATGTGAAATTCAGATATCTGGGATTTGCTGTAAAATAATCCTGGAGGTGAGGCTTAAGTGGATGAGGATGTAGATAAAACAAGATTAGCCATGAATTGATAATTACTAAATTGGGTGATGGGTACACTGTAATTCATTATACTATTCACCTCGTTTTTTATATGTTTGAAATTTTTTCACATAGTAATACTACTATTAGGAATTTTTCAAAGAGGTCAATTTTTTTTTGCTTTCCAGTTCCTGTGGACTTTTTTTTAAATTTAATTTTATTTATTTATCAAAGAGGGCAATTTTTTAAACTCAGATAGAACTGACATGTAACATTATATTAGTTTCACTTGTACAATATGTATAATGATTCCCTATTTGTATAAATTGCAAAATGATCAGCACAGTAAGGCTGGTTAACATCCATCACCACACATAGTTACAAATTTTTTTTCTTGTGATGAGAACTTTTAAGCTCTACTCTTTTAGCAGCTTTCAAATATATAATACAGTATTGTTAACTATAGTCACCATGCTGTACATTACATCCCTAGGACTTACTTATTTTATAACTGGAAGTTTGTACCTTTTGACCACCTTCACCATTTCACCCACCCTGTACCCCCAAGCCCCAACCACTGGCATCACCCATCTGTTCTCGGTACAAAGAGATGTTCTTTAAAACAAAATGTTACATAGATACATGGAGATGTGTATCACAGCATTATTTATACTGTTCTGAAACTGGAAATAAATGACTCACAAAGAAATGGTATATCAACTACATGGATTATCATATGGTCTTTAAATTATAATTATGTGGGTTATGAAGCAATATGGGAAATTTTTGTTTTAATAAATGGAAAAAAGACCATAAAATTCTGCGTGTACTGCTATGTGTATAAAGAAGAGACTGTGCTCGGGAATAAAGATGCAGACCTACTAGAGAATGGACTTGAGGACATGGGGAGGGGGAAGGGTAAGCTGGGACAAAGTGAGAGAGTGGCATGGACATATATACACTACCAAACGTAAAATAGATAGTGGGAAGCAGCCGCATAGCACAGGGAGATCAGCTCGGTGCTTTGTGACCACCTAGAGGGGTGGGCTAGGGAGGGTAGGAGGGAGGGAGATGCAAGAGGGAAGAGATATGGGGACATATGTATATGTATAACTGATTCACTTTGTTATAAAGCAGAAACTAACACACCATTGTAAAGCAATTATACTCTAATAAAGATGTAAAAAAAAAAAAAGAAATGGTAGGTGAGTTATGGTTTTCAATAAATCTATAATGTATAAACAAAAAAAGACACTGCTGATTTATGATTTACCATAAATGGTATTAATGGCATTGTGATTCAGGGGGAACCATATGGCTTCAGAAATTCCATTCCTCTTATTGTTTAGCATTTGTATAATAAATAAAATATTGTAAAATTTTAGTATGGCTATATTAAGTTATTGCCCATGAATAGTTTTATAAGTTATATTTCCAGTGTTAATTCATACTTTCAAACAAAATCTGGCATGTTTCTGTAAATATAAGAATATAGTTTACAAATAATAAGCCCTGCTTATAAAAAGCTAATATGTTTTTGGTTTGCCACATAATGTCAGAATTTGCATGCTATTTTGAAAACTCATCAGGAGAAAAATCTAAGAAAAGGATAGTACTGTAGAGTGTGATTAAAAATAGAAAAAAAACCTATATTATTTAATTTTTTTTAAAGATTTGTTTTTTGATGTGGACCATTTTTTAAAGTCTTTATTGATTCCGTCACAATATTGCTTCTGTTTTACATTTTTTGGTTTTTTGGCTGCAAGGCATGTGAGATCCCTGGTCCCCGACCAGAGATCGAACCCGCACCATCTGCATCGGAAGGCAAAGTCCCAACCACTGGACCACCAGGGAAGCCCCTAATTTTATTATACCAAGCTAGATTAGTCCAGTGCACAGTTTATCTTCATCTTCAAATTGCACATGTATTACAGACAGCTGAAGTGGAATGAGTCTGTTATTTTCATTTGTGTATAAATTTGGCCTAGGTTTAATGGAGTATATCCAAGGGAAGCCATAATGTTTGTTTGAGCTTGTCTGTTACTGAGTGAAGGTGTGTTAACATAGGTTAGTTGGGTGACCATAGTCCATCAGTCAAATTAGAGTGACTCCAAGGAACAAACTGCAGTTCTCTGTACTTCAAAATGTTTGTTCTCTAAGTTTTGAAATTTGCTGGGAACATGCTAATTTTCTCACTGGTTTAGGCAAAAATTTAGTAATTTATCCTAACTAACTATATGATGCTACATTTAATGAAGATGATCTTTGTTATTATCTTTGTTATTAATTTCTTATGACAAATGCATGATTATACTCACTAGGCAAAACATTTTAATTATGGTTTAAAATTATATTCTACTTAGGTTTTTGCAAATAAAATTCTAAGCTTTGTGAACTGAATGTTTTTTAAAACATTTGAATTTTAGCAGTTGAGAATAAATTATGAGGAAATTTGGAGTCTAATATTATCAACAAAAGACTGTGATATAAAACCTAAATATATCAGAAGATATAATTTTGATTATGCCTTTTTCTCTTCTAAGGTGATATTATTTACACACACTGCAGTATGTGTCTCCAGACATAAAGAGTGACTTGGATTGCTGAACGCTTCGTAATTTAGAGTTTAAACAAAAACTGTATTCTCAATTCATTGTGCCAAAGTTTTAAAAAAACTTTATGGTCTTTTACTGTGTAGTATTTTGACGCTAATTAGGATAAAAGGCCAATGGATAATAGAGTTTCTGGCATACATCTTTGATTTGATATCAGATAAAGATTTTTTTCCTAGTTGGTACATTGCTTCAAAATACAATTGCTAACTTATTTGACCAAAAAATGTTTCCAAATGTTAGAAAGTATTGTAGGCTGTCTTTTTTCTAATCACATCAGTCTAGCCCAGGTTTGCTGATAATTTCAAGTTTTGTTGAAAATATATAACAAGGTCTTATGTGTGTAATGAAGTTTTCAGAAAATTAATTTCGATTCTGACAATATTATTAATGATTCTATACAGAGAATTCAGATAATGGAGTTGTCAGATAGACTTTTTTTTTTTTAAATTAATTTATTTATTTTTATGGCTGTGTTGGGTCTTCGTTTCTGTGCGAGGGCTTTCTCTAGTTGCGGCAAGCGGGGGCCACTCTTCATCGCGGTGCACGGGCCTCTCACTATCGTGGCCTCTCTTGTTGCGGAGCACAGGCTCCAGACGCGCAGGCTCAGCAGTTGTGGCTCACGGGCCCAGCCACTCCGTGGCATGTGGGATCTTCCCGGACCGGGGCACGAACCCGTGTCCCCTGCGTTGGCAGGCGGATTCCTAACCACTGCGCCACCAGGGAAGCCCTGTCAGATAGACTTTTAATTGATGTTCAGGATTCTAAGAGTCAGGATTGAAACGTTGAGTAGAGAACTGGAAAATATGTAGAAAGAACCAAATGGAAATTTGAGAACCAAAAAAATGAAGTAACTGAAATAAAAGTTTAGTGGATGGGTTTAATAGACTAGACGGAGCTGAAGAGAGAATGAAGTGGAACGTTGTCAATAGAAAATATTCAGTGTGAAGCACAGACACAAAAAGAATAAAAAGTACAGAATAGAGGGTAAACTACAAAGGGAGTACACATAATTAAAGTCCCAAGGAGAGCCAAAGAAGAGAGAGGATGGAGGGCATACTTGAAGACATACTAAGAATTTCCCAAAACAATGCAAAACACTATGCTGCAGATTCTGGAAGCCCCACAAACAAAAAGAACAAGATAAATTAAATGGAAAACAATCTAGTTTCATACTTAAACTGCTAAAAACCACAAGCAGAGAGTCTAAAATCAAGCCAGAGAAAAAACTGGACTGCACCTGACTTCTCAACAGAAACAATGGAATCTAGAAGACAGACTGAAATGACATTGTCAAAGTTCTAGAAGAGAACCTAAAATTCTTTACCTAGTGAAGTATCTTTCCAGATTAAAGGTAAAGTAGTTCTTTTCCTGACCAAAAAAGCAGTGGCCTAGAGTAGGAGTTGGGGAGTCATCAGCCTTATAAGTAGCATTTAAAGCAGTTAGAGTAGACAAGATCAGCTAAGGTGAGTAGAGAGAAACCCAAAGATCCAAGATTGAACCCTAAAAACTCCAGCATTTTGGTTTAGCTTAAAATTTATTCATAGAACAGCGAAGGTAGGTTAAGTAAGATATTATAGCCTAGTCTTCTCCTTTTAGAAATAAGCTGAAACCCAGCAACGTTAAATAAATTGTCCAAGGTTATATAATGGCATGTTGACAGATATGGGACAGAACCTGTTCCTTCTAATTGTGTCCCTCTGCCCCCAAACTATCCCCTCTTTGGTAACTGTAGAAGATGATTTTGTTGCATGCTTACTGAATACTATGCTCTATGCTTAAGCACTTTAAGAACATTATTTCCTTTAATGGAAGAGTAATATACTCTCATTCTAGGGTGGAGTGCATAAGGACTTGGGCTGTAGAGTTAGACTGCCTGGGTTCATTTCCAGTTCTACTGGCTCGCTGTGTGGGCTTGGGTAAATTATTTAGCTATTCTAAATCTCTAAATTGGGTTGTTGTAAGGATTAGATGTGAAGATGCATATAAACACAAAGAATAAAATAAATACCAAGTAATTCATTGACACTGAAATAACCATTGGGGTTATTTTTCCTCTGAGGGATTATTTCTCCTCTGTCTCAGTGGAAGCTTTGTGGAGTTTCGTTGTTCTTTTAAAATTTTTTATACATTTAAAAATTGTGGTAAAATACACATAAGATTTACCATTTAAACCATTTAAAGGTGTACGATTTAGTGCCATTAAGTACATTCACAATACTGTCCAGCCATCACCACTGTCTAGTTCCAGAGCTTTTTCATTATCCCAGATGGAAACCTCATACCCATCTCTCCCCATCCCTCCTCCTTCAGCCCCTGGCAACCACTAATCAGCTTTCTATCTCCGTGGATTTATGTATTCTGGGTATTTCATATGAATGGAATCATACAGTATGTGACCTTTTGTGTCTGACTTCTTAGACTTAGCATACTATTTTTAAGGTTCATCCATATTGTAGCATGTGTCAGTACCTTTTTCCTTTCTGTGGCTTAGTAAGATTCCATTTTGTGAATATACCACATTTTGTTTATTCATTCATCAGTTTAGAACATTGGAATTCTTTCCACCTTTCCACCTTTTGGCTGCTATGAATAGTGCTGGTATGAACATTTGTGTTCCAGTTTTGTTTTTGTTTCAATTCTTTTGGGTATATACCTAGGAATGGAGTTGCTGGATCACATGGTAGTTCTATCTTTAACTTTTGAGGAACCATCAAGCTATTTTTCACCGTGGCTTCACCATTTTACATTCCCACCAGCAATACACAAGGGTTCCAATCTCTCCACATTCTTGCCAACACTTATTTTCCATTTTTTGTTTGTTTTTATAGCCATTCTAGTGGATGTGAGTGGTATCTAATTGTGGTTTTGATTTGCATTTTCTAATGACCAGTGATGTTGAGCATCTTTTTATGTGCTTTTTGGCCATTTGTATACCTTCTTTGGAAAAATGTCTAGTCAAGTCAATTTTTAAATTAGATTGTTTATCTTTTGTTGAGTTTGAGTTCTTTATGTATTCTGGATACTAGATCCTTATTAGATATATGATTTGCAAATATTTTCTCTGATTCTGTGGGTTATCTTTTCACTCTCTTGATAGTGTCCTTTGATGTACAAAAATTTTTAACTTTGATGAAGTCTAATTTATCCATTTATAGGCATACCTCAGAGATATTGCAGGTTTAGTTCCAGACCACTGCAATAAAGCAAATATTGCAATAAAGCGAGTTACATGAATATTTTGGGTCCGCACTGCATATAAAAGTTATGTTTATGCTATACCGTAGTCTATTAAGTGTGTATGCATTATGTCTAAAACAATGTACATACCTTAATTTAAAAATATAAAACAAAAAAAATTACAATAGTAATATCAAAAATCACTGATCACAGATCACCATAATGAATGTAATAATAATGAAAAAGTTGGAAATATTGTGAGAATTACCAAAATGTGACATAGAGACAAGAAGTGAACAAATGCTGTTGGAAAAATGGCACTGATATACTTGCCCAATGCAGGGTCGCTACAAACTTTCAATTTGTAAAAAAACACAATATCTGCGATGCACAGTATAGTACAATAAAACAAGATATGCTGTTTATTGTGCTTTTGGTATCATATCTTAAAAACCAGTACTGAATCCATGACCATGAAGGTTTACGCCTATGGTTTCGTCTAAGAGTTTTATAGTTTTGGTTCTTATATTTAGGTCTCTGATCCATTTTGAGTTAATATTTATGTATGGTGTGAGATAGGGGTACCACTACTTTTTTTTTTTTTTTTTTGCATGTGGATATCCAGTTTTCCCAGCATCATTTGTTGAAGAGAATATTCTTTCCCTATTTAATGGTCTGGGCACTTCCGTGAAAAATCAATCAATCATAGGTATATGGGTTTATTTCTGGACTCAGTTCTATTTCATTGATCTGTATGTTTGTCCTTATGCAAGTACCACTTTGTTTTGATTACTATAACTTTGAGGTAAGTTTTGAAATTTGGAAGTTTGAGTCTTCTAGCTCTGTTCTTTTCAGGATTGTCTCAGCTATTTGGGGCCCCTTGCAATTCCATATGAACTTTAGGATCAGCTTTTCCATTTCTTCAAAAAAGGCCTTTGGGAATTAGTTAGGGATTGCATTCAATCTGTAGATCATTTTGTGTAGTATTACTGTCTTAACAATATTAAGTCTTCCAACCCATGAATACGGGATGTCTTTCCATTTATGTAAGTCTTCTTTAATTTCTTTCATCAATGCTTTAGAGTTTTCAGTGTGTAAGTCTTGCACCTCCTTGGTTAAATTTATTCCTTAGTATTTTATTTTTTTGCTATTTAAAAAAAATGGTATTGTTTTCTAAATTTCATTTTCTGATTGTTCATTAGTATTGTATAGAAATAGAACTTTTTGTGTTGATCATGTATCCCACAACTTTGCTAAAATTGCTTCTTAGTTCTAATAGTTTTTGTGGATTTTCTTATACATATAAGATTATATCATGTGCATTAAAAAAATTTTAGACTTTTACACCAGTGTTTTCCAAGTTGCAGGGCACAGCCTGTTAATGGGTTGTGAAATCAATTGAATGTGTAAGTTTTGTTTTGTGAAATTTTTGTGTATAAAACATATACATATGCATGTGTTTGAATCCTTATGTAAAATGTATTTCTATTTATTTATTTATTTAATTTTTGGCTGCGTTGTGTCTTCGTTGCTGCACGCGGGCTTTCTCTAGTTGCAGCAAGCAGGGGCTACTCTTCATTGCGGTGTGTGGGCTTCTTATTGTGGTGGCTTCTCTTGTGGAGCACAGGCTCTAGGCGCACGGGCTTCAGTAGTTGTGGCACGCGGGCTTCAGTAGTTGTGGCACACGGGCTCGGTAGTTGTGGCTCATGGGCTCTAGAGTGCAGGCTCAGTAGTTGTGGCTCACGGGCTTAGTTGCTCTGCGGCATGTGGGATCTTCCCAGACCAGCACTTGAACTCGTGTCCGCTGTATTGGCAGGCGGACTCTGAACCACTGTGCCACAGGGAAGCCCCCTAAAATGTATTTCTTACTGTGAATTACAGTCAAACATGTTATGCCATATTCAGAACATATAATTGGAATATAAAATTGTGGGATTAGTGAAAGGTGAAAGTCCTAGCAGATGCCTTTCATAACCTTGGAAATGATAATTCTATATGGGAAGCTGTTTTCTGTGTACAAAAATAATTGAGCAAAAAATATACTTTCTGTTCATTGGTCACTTTGTGAATAATTAAGCTTGTGAGATTTTTGCTTTTCATGCTCCCAAGGAATCAATTCTTAGCCTGTTTTTGGTACTGTGGAAAAAGTTTCTTACTGAAACTCAAGATATTTTCCTGAGAATGTATTTTATTAAAGATAGTAATCTAACTTAAATTGCATACAATACTTACTACAAATGAAAAAATAACAGAAAGACACATTATGAAGGATATTATAAGCTACAAAGATATCTTTTACTCTCCAAAAGATACAAGTTATTAAATATAATAAATGTGTATTTTCAGTAATTGTATTAATGTCAAGTTTACTGAATATAGTAAAGAATAAGGGAGAACTTACAACTTTTTAATGCAAATGAAGTACCTTAAAACATAACTGTTGTACACAGATACAAAACTATTATTTTATAGAAAGATAAAATTATCTTTTTAATAAAATGCACTAGGCTCTTGACAGGATGTCTTTTCCAATCTAATAAGCTGTGTTTGATTTTTCTAAATTGTTGTGCGTGATGTTAAATTGCATCTTTTACCTACAAGTAGTTTTGTGGGGGTTATGGGCTGTTTATTGTAAAGGACGTTAGGACTGGTGGTATCACCAGTTGCCCTCTGCCCTCTTTCCTCCACTCCCCATCTACTGACGAGGTATCTTCCTAGTGGTCCACATGTCTTCCTGACATTCTTTTTACTAAATTATACGACTCAGTGTATATTAGAATGATCCTGGGCTTCAGAATCACATAGGACTGTGTCAAATTCTCCTTCTCCCTTAGGTTAACTTTATGACTGTGGACAAGTCACTTGACTCCCCTGAAGCCTTAGTTTCTGTTGCTATATAACGGTGCTAATTCAGGGTTACGTTGAAGAGTAAATGGTATTATGCTGTGTATATGACATGTCAAACATGGCATGATAAATACTCAATAAATGGTAGCTATTAAAATACTTGAGTTCTGATCAGTACTCGGTAATTGGTAGTTCCCTTTCTACTCCCAACCAAAACTTTTACATATGCCCTATCATTTTCAAGTAGAAGCTAACTAATTCTAGTAAGCTCATCTGTGCTGCTGGTTGTTTGTTAGTTACTGGACCACTTTTTCCATATAATTGTGTGGACTTTCCTGGTCGTCTTGTGATGCATTAAGCTTTGGGTGATGGGAATCGTGGGGTTGCCTTGCTGTCTGATATGAAAATGTGAATATACTGGGTGTGTCTGTTTTTAAGGTACAAAAACCCCACTGATAATAAAAAAGCACCTTTATTTTCCTCTTCTGTAGTTATGTGCTGCTCATCTCCCAACTGCATCAGAGGCACCAAATCATTATCAGGCAGTGTGTCGTGCACTGTTTGCAGAGACAATGGAGCTGCATACATTTCTGACTAAAATTAAGAGTGCAAAGGAGGTAAGTACTACTGCTTTCCTATTTAATGGCATTGTGAAAGAGAAACCTGAATTTTCAACATTGCCTATCGTATTATTTAAAATATTTATTTATTGCCATCCTTCTGATGAGTGCTGAAAATCATTCAGGAAAGAAGCAACTTCGGCAGAATTAAATCTGTTCTTTAAAATGTTACCGTGTGAATCCATTTAATAAAACAAAGATTTTCATAAAGCTTCCTTACAAATGGAAAATAAATGTTACTGAACTGGTTTAGTCAGTTTCCCATATAACTTGCTTTTCACCCTCTTTCTGCCACTCTTCTTTTGTCCATTGTAAAACATGTTAGTGTGTCTTTCAGGAAGGGATAAGGACGCAGAGAGGAAGCTACACATCTGATAATTTAACTTTCATAGTGGATGTGATTAAATATTTAATGCGGGAGATGTGAATTAACTTTCAGATAATCCAGAATCTCATTTTAGCTATTTTATTTATTATCTATCAGTGTCTATGAGTTAAAAATACTATGTGTACCCACCCACAGTGGGCCAGTAGTCACTGCATGAGGCAGGGGCTGGCGGCCAACCAGGCCGGGGTCCTGCCCCACTCACCAGGGCACCCACAGCAGTCAGCCCCGCCGCAACTGAAGGCCCATGCAGCCCACAGAGGGTCACTTCTGTCGCATATAGCCCTGGTGCCCAGAGGGGAGTGTGCTGCTGGGCCCCATAGAATGTCTCCTATAGAAGGCCACTTATCCAAGAATGGGAAACACAGCTGACCTACTTAATACATAAAAATAAACCTTCCAAACTCTGTACTACGGAATAGAGAGACTACAGAGGCAGGGTGGGGGGTAGAGGGAGCTTTCCCTTTTTACTTTAATATAACTTCTGTATTTTTCAATTTTTATAAAATTTTGTGTAATAAAAACATTTTAGTTGAAAAAAAATTACGTGTGGGGTCCAAAGAGAATCATTCTAATTTATTTACAAGGTGAATTGCCGTATTTTACATCCCACAGACAGTTGTGAAGATTCTTGAGATCTATGTAAAGCACCTGGCACATAGTAAGAGCTCAGTACATGATCAGTGGTGGGTATCATTTCTTTTGTGACTGAAGTATGGAGTTTATCTGAAACACTAGTTTAAAACCCACGATGGCACAGAGTTTGGGGAGAGACACATATGGGATGTGTAAGGGAGGAAGGAAAATACTAACCTATATTAAATAAAGTATGACTGATTAGTTCTGGTAATATGTAAGTTTACTCAGATCACCCTTAATAAATCACCTTAAATAAATCCATTTTATATGTATGAATAAGAGCTCCAAGCATTCCTCTTTAGTTCTAACCAGGATACTGCTTATAGTCTGTCTTTTTTTTAACATCTTTATTGGAGTATAATTGCTTTACAATGGTGTGTTAGTTTCTGCTTTATAACAAAGTGAATCAGTTTTACATATACATATGTTCCCATATCTCTTCCCTCTTGCATCTCCCTCCCTCCTGCCCTCCCCACCCCACACCTCTAGGTGGTCACAAAGCACAGAGCTGATCTCCCTGTGCTATGCGGTTGCTTCCCACTAGCTATCTGTTTTATGTTTGGTAGTGTATATATGTCCATGCCACTCTCTCACTTTGTCACATCTTACCCATCCCCCTCCCCATATCCTCAAGTCCATTCTCTAGTAGGTCTGTGTCTTTATTCCCATCTTGCCACTAGGTTCTTCATGACCTTTTTTTTTTTTTCCTTAGATTCCTTATATATGTGTGAGCATACTGTATTTGTTTTTCTCTTTCTGTCTTTTTTGATAGGCTAATGAAAAGTTATGTCTGTTTTTCTAGGAATTTGTAGAATTGGACCCAAGAAGAAAGTCCTTAACAGGGTAGAAAGGGTGAACTAATTGTTATTTGAAAAATAATTATAAATACGTCATAAGCTAGCTTTTCCTCCTGGACAGAACCAGAGGACAAAGGGTCCAGTTAAAAGCTTCCGAGTAAACATCCAAAAGCACATCCTCAATTAAGGTTTAGTAAAGAGTAGATTTACTAAAAAGATTACTTTTTTTTTTGGTAATTGTCTTCTCTAGCTTGTTGGAATTGAGATTGTCTTCTCCAGAGAGGCTAGTGTTATTTTTAGGGCATAAGTAGAGTCCTGTGGGGTTAGAGTGAAGCAAATGAGCTCTTAGAGCCCTTCCAACACAGACAGTCTTAGGAATCATTTCTGAGCTTAAAGAACAGAATTAATAAATTTTCTGTTCCAATGAGCTTCAATTTTTTTTTTATTTGCTCTTGATGAAAACTTTCCTTTGCCAGACAAACTCTTAGAACGGGATTATTTATTTAAATAAAAGTCTATTTAAAGAAAATGCTCACAAATGGAGTAAAAGAACACGAGTGTTTGGAACCATTGGTGGCTTTTGTGATGCCCACAGAGACCAGCGAGGCCCTGGTCAAGGTTGGGGACCTTGAGGTCAGGGTTTCGGCCATATCTCACCCTGTCACCCTCTGGCACCACCCCACATCTGGGTCTTTATAGACATGAGTTGTGTCCTGTTTACTCATCTCCTACTCTTGTTCCTTACTTTGCTGATCTCTTCTCAACCTTTTCCATTCTTTTTTTTTTCTTTTTTTATACAGCAGGTTCTTATTAGTCATCAGTTTTATACACATCAGTGTATACATGTCAATCCCAATTGCCCAATTCATCACACCACCATCCCCACCCCACCGCGGCTTTCCCCCCTTGGTGTCAATACGTTTGTTCTCTACATCTGTGTCTCAACTTCTGCCCTGCAAACCAGTTCATCTGTACCATTTTTCTAGGTTCCACATACATGCGTTAATATATGATATTTGTTTTTCTCTTTCTGACTTACTTCACTCTGTATGACAGTCTCTAGATCCATCCACGTCTCAACAAATGACCGAATTTCATTCCTTTTTATGTCTGACTAATATTCCATTGTATATATGTACCACATCTTCTTTATCCGTTCGTCTGCCAATGGGCGTTTAGGTTGCTTCCATGACGTGGCTATTGTAAATAGTGCTGCAATGATCATTGGGGTGCATGTGTCTTTTTGAATTATGGTTTTCTCTGGGTATATGCCCCGTAGTGGGATTGCTGGATCATATGGTAATTCTATTTTTAGTTTCTTAAGGAACCTCCATACTGTTCTCCATAGTGGCTGTATCAATTTACGTTCCCACCAACAGTGCAAGAGGGTTCCCTTTTCTCCACACCCTCTCCAGCATTTGTTGTTTGTAGATTTTCTGATGATGCCCATTCTAACTGGTGTGAGGTGATACCTCATTGTAGTTTTGATTTGCATTTCTCTAATAATTAGTGATGTTGAGCATCTTTTCATGTGCTTCTTGGCCATCTGTATGTCTTCTTTGGAGAAATGTCTATTTAGGTCTTCTGCCCATTTTCTGATTGGGTTGTTTATTTTTTTAATATTGAGCTGCATGAGCTGTTTATGTATTTTGGAGATTAATCCTTTGTCCGTTGATTCGTTTGCAAATATTTTCTCCCATTATAAGGGTTGTCTTTTCGTATTGTTTATGGTTTCCTTTGCTGTGCAAAAGCTTTTAAGTTTCATTAGGTCCCATTTGTTTATTTTTGTTTTTATTTCTATTACTCTAGGAGGTGGATCAAAAAGGATGTTGCTGTGATTTATGTCAAAGAGTGTTCTTCCTATGTTTTCCTCTAAGAGTTTTATAGTGTCTGGTCTTACATTTAGGTCTCGAATCCATTTTGAGTTTATTTTTGTGTATGGTGTTAGGGAGTGTTCTAATTTCATTCTTTTACATGTAGCTGTCCAGTTTTCCCAGCACCACTTATTGAAGAGACTGTCTTTTCTCCATTGTATATCCTTGCCTCCGTTGTCATAGATTACTTGACCATAGGTGCGTGGGTTAATCTCTGGGCTTTCTATCTTGTTCCATTGATCTATGTTTCTGTTTTTGTGCCAGTACCATATTGTCTTGATTACTGTAGCTTTGTAGTATAGTCCGAACTCAGGGAGTCTGATTCCTCCAGCTCCATTTTTTTCCCTCAAGACTGCTTTGGCTATTCGGGGTCTTTTGTGTCTCCACACAAAATTTAAGATCTTTTGTTCTAGTTCCATAAAAAGTGCCATTGGTAATTTGATAGGGATTGCATTGAATCTGTAGATTGCTTTGGGTAGTATAGTCATTTTCACAATATTGATTCTTCCAATCCAAGAACATGGTATATCTCTCCATCTGTTTGTATCATCTTCAATTTTTCTCATCAGTGTCTTATAGTTTTCTTCATACAGGTCTTTTGTTTCCCTAGGTAGGTTTATTCCTAGGTATTTTATTCTTTTTGTTGCAGTGGTAAATGGGAGTGTTTCCTTAATTTCTCTTTCAGATTTTTCATCATTAGTGTATAGGAATGCAAGAGAGTTCTGTGCATTAATTTTGTATCCTGCAACTTTACCAAATTCATTGATTAGCTCTAGTAGTTTTCTGGTGGCATCTTCAGGAGTCTCTGTGTATGGTATCATGTCAACTGCAAACAGTGACAGTTTTACTTCTTTTCCAATTTGTATTCCTTTTATTTCTTTTTCTTCTCTGATTGCCATGGCTAGGACTTCCAAAACTGTGTTGAATAATAGTGGTGAGACTGGACATCCTTGTCTTGTTCCTGATCTTAGAGGAAATGCTTTCAATTTTTCACCATTGAGAATGATGTTTGCTGTGGGTTTGTCGTATATGGCCTTTATTATGTTGAGGTAGGTTCCCTCTATGCCCACTTTCTGGAGAGTTTTTATCAGAAATGGGTGTTGAATTTTGTCAGAAGCTTTTTCTGCATCTACTGAGATGATCATATGGTTTTTATTCATCAATTTGTTAATATGGTGTATCACATTGATTGATTTTCATATATTGAAGAATCCTTGCATTCCTGGGATAAACCCCACTTGATCATGGTGTATGATCCTTTTAATGTGCTGTTGGATTCTGTTTGCTAGTATTTTGTTGAGGATTTTTGTATCTATATTCATCAGTGATATTGGTCTGTAATTTTCTTTTTTTGTAGTATCTTTGTCTGGTTTTGGTATCAGGGTGATGGTGGCCTTGTAGAATGAGTTTGGAAGTGTTCCTCTCTCTGCTATATTTTGGAAGAGTTTGAGAAGGATAGGTGTTAGCTCTTCTCTAAATGTTTCATAGAATTCACCTGTGAAGCCATCTGGTCCTGGACTTTTGTTTGTTGGAAGATTTTTAATCACAGCTTCAATTTCATTACTTGTGATTGGTCTGTTCATATTTTCTATTTCTTCCTGGTTCAGTCTTGGAAGGTTATATCTTTCTAAGAATTTGTCCATTTCTTCCAGGTTGTCCGTTTTATTGGCATAGAGTTGCTTGTAGTAGTCTCTTAGGATGCTTTGTATTTCTGCAGTGTCTGTTGTAACTTCTCCTTTTTCATTTCTAATTTTATTGATTTGAATCCTCTCCCTCTTTTTCTTGATGAGTGTCACTAATGGTTTATCAATTTTGTTTATCTTCTCAAGAACCAGCTTTTAGTTTTATTGATCTTTGCTGTTGTTTTCGTTGTTTCTATTTCATTTATTTCTGCTCTGATCCTTATGATTTCTTTCCTTCTGCTAACTTTGGGTTTTGTTTGTTCTTCTTTCTCTAGTTCCTTTAGGTGTAAAGTTAGATTGTTTATTTGAGATTTTTCTTGTTTCTTGAGGTAGGCTTGTATAGCTATAAACTTCCCTCTTAGAACTGCTTTTGCTGCATCCTATAGGTTTTGGATCATCGTGTTTTCATTGTCATTTGTCTCTAGGTATTTTCTGATTTCCTCTTTGATTTGTTCAGTGATTTCTTGGTTATTTAGTAACGTATTGTTTAGCCTCCATGTGTTTGTGTTTTTTACGTTTTTTTCCCTGTAATTCATTTCTAATCTCATAGCGTTGTGGTCAGAAAAGATGCTTGATATGATTTCAGTTTTCTTAAATTTACCGAGGCTTGATTTGTGACCCAAGATGTGATCTATCCTGGAGAATGTTCCATGCGCACTTGAGAAGAAAGTGTAATCTGCTGTTTTTGGATGGAATGTCCTATAAATATCAATTAAATCTATCTGGTCTATTGTGTCATTTAAAGCTTCTGTTTCCTTATTTATTTTCATTTTGGATGATCTGTCCATTGGTGTAAGTGAGGTGATAAAGTCCCCCACTATTATTGTGTTACTGTCGATTTCCTCTTTTACAGCTGTTAGCAGTTGCCTTATGTATTGAGGTGCTCCTGTGTTGGGTGCATATATATTTATAATTGTTATATCTTCTTCTTGGATTGATCCCTTGATCATTATGTAGTGTCCTTCCTTGTCTCTTGTAACATTCTTTATTTTAAAGTCCATTTTATCTGATATGAGTATAGCTACTCCAGCTTTCTTTTGATTTCCGTTTGCATAGAGTATCTTTTTCCATCCCCTCACTTTCAGTCTATATGTGTCCCTAGGTCTGAAGTGGGTCTCTTGTAGACAGCATATATATGGGTCTTATTTTTGTATCCATTCAGCAAACCTGTGTCTTTTGGTTGGAGCATTTAATCCATTCATGTTTAAGGTAATTATTTATATGTATGTTCCTGTGACCATTTTCTTAATTGTTTTGGGTTTGTTTTTGTAGGTCCTTTTCTCCTCTTGTGTTTCCCACTTAGAGAAGTTCCTTTAGCATTTGTTGTAGAGCTGGTTTGGTGGTGCTGAATTCTCTTAGCTTTTGCTTGTCTGTAAAGCTTTTGATTTCTCCATCGAATCTGAATGAGATCCTTGCTGGGTAGAGTGATCTTGGTTGTAAGTTCTTCCCTTTCATCACTTTAAGTATATCATGCCACTCCCTTCTGGCTTGTAGAGTTTCTGCTGAGAAATCAGCTGTTACCCTTATGGGAGTTCCCTTGTATGTTATTTGTCGTTTTTCCCTTACGGCTTTCAGTTATTTTTCTTTGTCTTTAATTTTTGCCAATCTGATTACTATGTGTCTTGGTGTGTTTCTCCTTGAGTTTATCCTGAATGGGACTCTCTGCGCTTCCTGGACTTGGGTGGCTATTTACTTACCCATGTTAGGGAAGTTTTCGACTATAATCTCTTCAAATATTTTCTTGAGTCCTTTCTCTCTCTTCTCCTTCTGGGACCACTATATTGCAAATGTTGTTGCGTTTAATGTTGTCCCAGAGGTCTCTTAGGCTGTTTTCTTTTCTTTTCATTCTTTTTTCTTTAGTCTGTTCCGCAGCAGTGAATTCCACCATTCTGTCTTCCAGGTCACTTATCCGTTCTTCTGCCTCAGTTATTCTGCTATTGATTCCTTCTAGTGTAGTTTTCATTTCAGTTATTGTATTGGCCATCTCTGTTTGTTTGTTCTTTAATTCTTCTAGGTCTTTGTTAATCATTTCTTGCATCTTCTCAATCTTTGCCTCCATTCTTATTCCGAGGTCCTGGATCATCTTCACTATCATTATTCTGAATTCTTTTTCTGCAAGGTTGCCTATCTCCACTTCATTTAGTTGTTTTTCTGGGGTTTTTTCTTGTTCCTTCATCTGGTACATAGCCCTCTGCCTTTTCATCTTGTCTATCTTTCTGTGAATGTGGGTTTTGTTCCGCAGGCTGCAGGATTGTAGTTCTTCTTGCTTCTGCTGTCTGCCCTCTGGTGGATGAGGGTATCTAAGAGGCTTGTGCAAGTTTCCTGATGGGAGGGACTGGTGGTGGGTAGAGCTGGGTGTTGTTCTGGGGGGCAGAGCTCAGTAAAACTTTAATCCACTTGACTGCTAATGGGTGGGGCTGGGTTCCCTCCCTGTTGGTTGTTAGCCTGAGGCAACCCAACACTGGAGCCTACTTGGGCTCTTTGGTGGGGCTAATGGCAGACTCTGGGAGGGCTCACGCCAAGGAGTACTTCCCAGAACTTCTGCTGCCAGTGTCCTTGTCCCCACGGTGAGCCACAGCCACCCCCTGCCTCTGCAGGAGACCCTCCAGCACTAGCAGGGAAGTCTGGTTCAGTCTCCCCTGGGGTCACTGTTCCTTCCCCTGGGTCCCGATGCACACACTACTTTGTGTGTGCCCTCCAAGAGTGGAGGCTCTGTTTACCCCAGTCCTGTCGAAGTCCTGCAACCAGATCGCACTAGCCTTCAAAGTGTGATTCTCTAGGAATTCCTCCTCCCGTTGCCAGACCCCCAGTTTGGGAAGCCTGACGTGGGGCTCAGAACCTTCACTCCAGTGGGTGGACTTCTGTGGTATAAGTGCTCTCCAGTCTGTGAGTCACCCACCCAGCAGTTATGGGATTTGATTTTACTGTGATTGAGCCCCTCCTACCGTCTCATTGTGGCTTCTCCTTTGTCTTTGGATGTGGGGCATCTTTTTTGGTGAGTTCCAGTGTCTTCCTGTCGATGATTGTCCAGCAGCTAGTTGTGATTCTGATGTTCTCACAAGAGGGAGTGAGAGCACATCCTTATACTCCACCATCTTGGTTCAGGGCCTCTTTTTCTTAATATATAATTTATGATTCATTAAAGTGAAGCAGGGGCTTCCCTGGTGGCGTAGTGGTTGAGAGTCTGCCTGCCAATGCAGGGAACACGGGTTCGAGCCCTGGCCTGGGAAGATCCCAAATGCCGCAGAGCGAATTGGCCCGTGAGCCACAATTGCTGAGCCTGCGCGTCTGGAGCCTGTGCTCCGCAACAGGAGAGGCCACGATAGTGAGAGGCCCGCGCACTGCAATGAAGAGTGGCCCCCGCTTGCCGCAACTGGAGAGGGCCCTCGCACAGAGGCAAAGACCCAACACAGCCATACATACATACATACATACATACATACATACATAAAAAAAAATGAAGCAAAAGCTTTGTTGACGTGATCTAAGCACAAACTTGAATCTCCATTCTTCTTTCTGGAAACTCTGCTCCATTTTTAAAAAGAACTTCTCAGTACCCTCAGGCTCTTCTCAGGACTCCCGCTCCCCCAAGGGCAGTGCTTTCTCTTGCCTCCCTCTTGTGGGAGGCTGCTCTGTCCTCCACAGCTTCAGATCTTTGGACTGGGGTCGGTTGGTGATATTCTCTCTCTCTGCTGCTTCTAAACAATGACTCTTCATACTTGTACCAAAACCTCATGCCATCCGCTTCTGTTATTCTTGAACCCATTGTCACTGTCATCTGCCATCATCTTGACTGATTTGATTGATAAAAGAAACTTTAGCTTTGTCTCCTTGACACCTCCTCTACTTCAGCACTCTGCTTACCTGAACACACCTGTGTCCTCGTGATAACCTGCGATCATTCCACCTTGGAATTCGTGGGCTTTCGTTCCTCACCCCCTGACTGTAACCCCTGCCTATTGAGCTCTTCCCCTCACTGCCACCTGAACCGGTCTTGTCCCTTGACCTCCCCTCCCTGCTATTTTCTGACAGTTTATCAGTCCTTCCTGGATTCACTTCTTGTCCTATGTGGCTTAGGTTTAGTCAGTTCACCAAGAGTTCAGGCCCACATGTCCAACCTGGGTTATTACAGTAGCCTCCTGCTGGTCTCATCTCTCTAAATTCTCTCCGTCCAGTTCACCTTCCACTTTGTCGGGAATGACTCCTGTAGGTCACAGATCTGACCTGAGGAGTCTGGCTCCACTCCCAAACCTCCGCGTGGTCTTCCAGGCCTGACCCGAGGCCTGCTTTCCCAGGCAGCCCTCCCGGGGGCGGGCTGCCCTCTCCACACGGGACTTGAGCGCTGTACTCTGGTTTTCTGGAGGGGATGGCGAGCTTGGTGTGCCACGCCCACAGGCCACAGGGGCACACACACCTGCATGCCTCACCTGGCGCCTGCACTCAAAGGACCTTGGCTAAGGCCCTTGCCTCCACTCTTTCCCTCCACCAGCCCCGGGTCCACACATGCAGGGCCCTGCTGTCCAGTTGTCTTCCACAGTGAGAAGATCACTCACCTCCACCGCCTGTCACCTGACCTCACCCAGCGCCATTCTGAGGGGAAAATGGAGCAAGGAGAGCAAAACCTTTGTTGGCCTCTTGTTTGCGCTGCTGCAGTATGGGAATAAGGGCGTGGTTGTTACTTTCAGTTTCGCTCCTCCTTCCTGATCACTGGACACCTAGCAGCTCGACACAGGCACTTTGCTTTCTGGTTAACATGGCTCCGCATGGCCTAGAGAGTGAAACCAAACTCCATTGTGTTGCACATGAGGCCTTCATGGCGTTTCACCTAGTTGTGTTTTTATTCGCCTTTTCAACTCTCCCTTCTTTGCATTTTACACTATCCAGTCAGAATTACTTACAGTTTCCGAATATATCATGCTTGTTGTATGTCTGTGGCCCTAGCAGATTTCTGTTCTTTCTGCCTGGCATTCTCTCCCCGCCTTGCCTTCTTGGTGAGCTCCTGTTTACCCACCTAAAGCCTGCTCACGTGGTACCTCCCTCCACCCTTCACTCCCTCTGTGTCTTATACCCCTCAGTCCTGCACGTCTTATACTCCCTGGGAGTTATTTGCTTGTCTTTGAACTGTTTCTCCACAACTGGGCCAGATAGTGCTTGAGATGAATGACTGTGTTTTGAATCATCTTCCTGTTGGTGACTCTTACTGCAGTGTGTGCATGTAGGAAACACTCTAGAAATGTCTGTTGAACTGAAATGATTTATGCATTATGTCTGTTTTTTCAGAGCTTCAGAAATGTTCTGGTTGAAAGAAGCCAGTTTTGAAAGCATTTTTGACTATTAGAAACATTTTGACCAAGATATTTCTAGTAAATACAGGAAGTTTTGTGGGCTGTAGATGAGGCCTTTGAGTGCCCTTTCCATTCTTTAAATTTACACATAAGAACTTACTTAATAGTGAGTCTTGAGAAGGTAAGCTATAAAATATGTGGAAATCCTGGCATGAACATTCTGTACCATTTAATTACAGATTTTATACTACATAAATTGCCTGTCAATACTGAGGTTTTAGGAATAAAGTCTTATAGGGTCCAAATGGATTTCCCTTTCCTCTTCAGTGTATGCATTTTTCTTGAAATTAAGGAAAATTTTCATACGTATTAGTTCATATATGTATGTTAGTCATTTTAACCTTTAACCTAGTCTCAAGAGTGCTAAATTGACACTAATAATAAAAAACTCTGGGCTAATTTGATATTTTTTCTGAAGATCTCAAAATACACAATTTAAGAATCGGACAAGGGACTTCCCTGGTGGCACAGTGGATAAGAATCGGCCTGCCATTGCAGGGAACATGGGTTCAATCCCTGGTCCGGGAAGATCCCACATGCCATGGAACAACTAAGCCCGTGTGCCACAACTACTGAGCCTGCACTCTAGAGCCCACGAGCCACAACTACTGAGCCTGCGTGCCACAACGACTGAGCCTGCACTCTAGAGCCCGTGTGCTGCAGCTACTGAGCCCACACACCGCGACTACTGAAGCCCACATGCCTAAAGCCCATGCTCCACAAGAGAAGCCCGTGCCCCACAATGAAGAGTAGCCCCCACTCGCCACAACTAGAGAAAGCCTGCACGCAGCAACGAAGACCCAATGCAGCCAATAAATAAATAAATAAATAAATTTATTTATTTTTTAAAAACCCATGGGATTTCTTTTAAAAAAAGAATCAGACGATCTTTCTTCTATACCTGTGAGTTACTATGTCAACTGGAATTTTCAAAGTAATAACCTCTGATTCAACAGGTTGATTGATTATCTGATTATCAGTGATGTTTCAGACAACCATATATCTGTGTGTGTGCCTGTGCTTGTGTGTGCGTGTATAAAATTAGGGTAAAATATTAGTGTCAAAACGTTTGAGCTCAGTTGTTGATAATGTATTGATTTGATAGACCAAAAGTACTTTAATTATATTAAACTTCTTATATGCTCAATTGGCAGTTTATTAAAATATAAAACCCATAACCTATTTCCAAGTGTTATAATTGTTCTATAAAGTGGTCATTACATTTACCAGACCTAGCTACTTTACAAAGCACAAGGCCTTGTAGTTCATCTGTTTATTTAGAAAGCAAATTCATTTTCATTATGATCTCTTTTCATGATGTGATGATTTCCTTCTTAAACAATGAATGAGACCCTTTAAGGTGGTTCTCCAAATGATAGAGAAGATTTGAATAGGCTGCTGTTATTGTGTCTCAAAGGCAATTTGATATCCTTGAAAGTGAGTACATGTTCCCGTGTCTTATAAGCAATTTGATATCCTCGTACGTAAGTGTAGATGAAGGGACTGTCTGAGCCGTCCATTTAGTGCATAGGGTCGCGTGAAAGAAGAGACGGCCCGTGCCCTCGTGCCAGTGACCCCACCCCCAGCCCAACTCGACTGGCTAGAGCTGGTGAGCATGTGCAGTGGGGAGGGGAGGATTGAGCTTGGCAATTTCAAGTGTAAATTACTTTGTTGGAAAAAAGGAAATTATATTAATGGCAGCATGCTTTAATTCATTGCTGTCTAAGTAGTTTTTGATCATCAGTCCCTGGTTTTGTTATTATTACATGAAATTATTTATCAGTTCCTCATACTTTAAGCCCTACAGCCACAAAGTGGCTGCTGTTGTTTGCTTCATTTAGTCTTCATGACCAGTCCTGTGACTCTCACTTTGCAGATTAGTAAACTGAGGCTTATTTAGCTTAGAGGTTCCCATAGAAGGAAGTTCTCAGCACTTCTGATGCCCGTGTTTCCATCCTCATCCCGCTCTCCAGCCTGGCGAAGGTGCTCTCTGCGGTTATTGCTGTTTTCCTGTAAGAACAGTCACCTGCAACAGACTGTCCTGGAACATGGCTGACAAGAGTCCCTGGAGGAAAGTGCAGGTGTACGCTTTGATACAGGCTTTTGATCAGGGTTGGGAAGAAGGGGGTGTGAGCCAGAGAGAATAAAATTTGGAGTTGGGGGAGAAGGGGGCTCATGAGGGAACATGTGTGCGAGAGAGTGTGTGTGTATGTGTGTCTGTCTAACACATGCACACAGATGGGAATGGGATGGGAGGCGGGACGTATCATGTTAGGTTTAGGTATGAAGTAATATGGAAATGGAAATGTCAAAGACAGATAAAATTATTTCCAGACTAGAAAGTCGGTTGACTGATTCCAGTATGTTCCCAGCCTGCTCTAACATTATTGCCTCCACATTTAGTGTGTAGTGTGCCCCACCCCCCTTCTCCAGGAAATCCTTTGTTTCACAGTAGAGGTGTAACTCTTATTTATCATTGTAGAAAAAACTTGATGTATCAGGGAAGTACACTGTTTAAAAAGAACCTTTTGAAAAAAAATCTTGTTTTCAAACAAATAACTCATTTTTCATTTTTATTATATTTAAAATATTTATATCAACACCAGTCATTTTTTAAAGCCCCTTCTGTGTTAGTGAATCATATTCTTCCACTCATTAGTCATGCGACTGCTTAAGTCAAATAGCCTTTGCTAGATTTCTGTTTACTTCACTTTAAAAAGGGAAGTGGGGGCAAAAATAGACATGCTCAGATTCCTTCTAGTCATAAAATGCTCTGCAGAAAGTACAATTCATGTGACTAAATCTTTGTTCTGTTCATTCAAGATTTTCCTCATTTTTGTACCAGTCTTGTTTTGTGTAGGCAAAATATATACAGATAAACATTTTAAATGCATTCCCAGTAAAATTTGCTAGGAAGTTAATGTATACTATTTTATATCATATTTTATCTGGTTTTATATTATATTTTAAATTCAAGATGGATTTCATAGGAAAGCAGTTCAGTGTTGTAGATTTTATAGGAAAGCTCAGTGTTGTCAGTATTGAGCTGTAAACTCAGTACTGACATTGCTACTGTACTGATGTCAGTGGGGACTAAAATTTCTGTATTTTATTTATTTATTTTTAAAATTATTTATTTATTTATTTATTTGGCTGTGCCAGGTCTTAGTTGCAGCATGCAGGATCTTTACTTGCAGCATGTGGGATCTAGTTCCCTGACCAGGGATCGAACCCGGGCCCCCTGCATTGGGAGCACAAAGTCTCAGTCACTGGACCACCAGGGAAGTCCCAAACTTCTGTATTTTAAAATCTATTGGTAAACAAATTCCTGGAAAGAAGAAATTCCTAATATAATAATATTAGTCATAAGTGAATGAACAGTAAAAATAATTGAGCATTATGAAACATATATTCATATCGTTGCAATAAGAACTCTTAATTAGAAGGCACGTAAAAGGTTTTTAAAGCACGTAATTTCTGTTAGAAGATTATATACTTAAAGTGATGAAAATTTTCTCTCCCCTTGCAGTTTCTTGTGCCATACATGTAAACAACCCCAGAATGAAGGTAGAATACCCCCAAACATTTTGATCTTTGAGGGATAAGATGTCTAATATCGTTAAGCCATCTTGGATTTCTTCAGAGGCAGGCTATCACGGTGTAGATTGTCATTCCCGATTATCTGATCATAATGATCTTTATCTCTTCTCAAGTGTGACTGCACCTGTGGTGCTTGATTATTTAGTTGCTTGTTGACATCTTAAACTCCTCTTATAAATGCTGTGTTCATTCACCCTCTCAATTATGGTTCTTCATTTGTATCCTTCAGTCCTCAGCTGAAAGGACGTCTGAGGTGTCTCCTAAATGCTCTTATGTAGTGAGCGCACTCGGCCTGTTTCTTTAAAGTCACATTACTCTGTGTATTTCCTTTCTAGCAGCCATCACAGTCTAGAGTTGTTTTGCTGGTCTCTTTTCCCCCTCATTGATATCTGCCACTAGGATACGTTCTCACTGAGGGCAGAGACCTTTTCTCTCCAATTCACTGCTGCAACCGCAGTGTAATAGGGCCTGTATAAATCTTGGATCAACGTTGAATGACTTAGAGAACTGTGGTTCAGGTGTTGGACATCTGATTTCTGCCACTTCTCTCGAATCATGGTCCCCTGACACTCCTGACTTGTCTCCAGATGCAGAGCCTCCTTCGTGCTCTTACCTGTGCCTTGCTCGTGCAGTGGTCTGCGTCTCTTGCCTGAGCTGTGGCAAAGCCTCCTAATGGAGGATAGACTGTATCCTCCAGCGTTCCGTCCCCGTGTACAGTCTATCCTCCAGCGTTCCGTTTATCCTCCAGCTTTCCGTCCCTGTGTAAAGATGTGTTGACTCCTTGATGCTTGTAGGTGGAAAGTTTAGACCCCTTAGCACAGCATAGGGACCGTTTACAGCCGGACCCCAATCTGACCTCTCTGGGCTCTTCATTCCCTGTTGCCTACCACGCGTTCATGCTTTGCTACCCTTCCTCCAGCCCCTGATTGCCGAGGGCCTCTGCACCTGCTGGAAATGTCCTTTTCCTCTCTTCTCTCACATAGAAAATGCCTACTTATTCTTAAGACCTAACTCAGATGTCCACTGTTCTGACATGCTTCTGCTGATCGAAGTTAATTTCTTTATTCTCTGTGTTCATTCATAGAGCACTCTGCTCTGGCTTCTGTCACTTATCACACTGTATTGGAATTACCATTTACGTTCGTCTCCTCATTAGACTGAACATCTTAGGGACAAGGACCATGTTTATATTCCCAACCCTGTCATAGAATTAGGGACCGAGGACAGCATCTCCTGTTGTCTTTTTAGGTATGTTCCCCTTGCTGCTTCCTCAGCTTAGGGTAACACTAGGGCCCTTCATTAATGAGATTTTTTCAACCTAGTAAATGTCACATTTTGTTCTATAGTTGAATTTTCCTAAGTGTTTAACACATTAACATTCAAGAAGAAATAGAGCAAAATAGAATCAGCCTTAAGTCCTTTATAGTCATCCCCGTGTATTCAAGCTGCTGTCCAAAGTGGGAACCTGAGGAGTAGGGGGTGAGATGGAGTGCTACTGGATTTTTATAATTTTTTCAAAGATTTCCACTCTAAGGAAATGTATGTACTTTGGGAAAAAAGGTCCAAAGCCCACAGCTGCAGCTCTGGGCTCAAACAATTTATGTCAGTTTCACATAAACATTTATAATCCCTGACTATCTCTTATTCATTGCCTTTGTGAGCACTTTAAACCTCGTGATAGTCCTGATAAGTAGGAAGTACTACCGTTTGCGTCCCACCTCATTTTATAGAGAGGAAAGCTGAAGCAGTTTAACAAACTATAATCAATTAGCTGCCCATAGTGATAGAAAGAATTGGGATTAGCACTCCTTTCTAAGGTTTTAGAAATAGTGAAAACACCAAAAATTTATCTTGCAGTAGGAGATGAGGAGGTACAGGAGGAGTCCATAAACCTGAGTGAGGGGGTGGGCAGAGACTGGGGGACTTTGGGGGACCTGTGAGAATGCAGCAGCCATATTTGTCTATTGCAAATCCTGGCAAGTGAAGAAGCACTAGGTCCCAAAGGAATTAGGATCAATTGGCAAAATTTATTCATTCACGCAACAGTTGTGTCATGTGTCTCCTATACGGCAGGTGCTACTACAGTGAATAACAGCTAGTATTTCTCCCACGCTTATCCTGTGCAGACACGGCTCTAAGGCTGTGGTGTGCATTAACTCTGCAGTTCTCCCAACAGCCGTGTGTTCAGTGCTCTTACTATTTCCATTTCACTGGGGTCACAGTGGTGAACAAGATGCTCCAGTAAGAGCCACAGCCCAGGAGCAGCCAGTCCAGAAGTGGGATGCGGGCTGTGGCGTGTGAATGGAGGCACCGTGGAGGCACCTATTTCCTCTTCCGGCACTCAGAGATACAGCTGTTAGAAGGAGCATTACACCAGTGTCTCCATTTTCTAAGTGTTTGAGTGATTCTCACTTACATGTGACTTTATTTTAAACCTCACCAGTCAAATTCTTCTGATTGGTTAAATCTTACCCTAAATTTAATAAAACCCTGTAATGGGAGGATGATTTCTAGGTGCCCAGATTAGAGCCAGTCTATCTTTAGCTGCTAGTATTTGACCATATATTGAAATTATGGGCTAAGAAGGTGAGTGGGAAAGCAGCATGGTTCATTATGAATTTTCGAAAGATTATATGAGTAATTTTACACTATATAATCAGAATGATTGCTGTAATAGTTTATTAAGTGATTTACGTATATTATTTCAACTAGTCCTATGAAAGAATCATAATTTTGTGATGAAATCTTTGAGCTCAGTTAATCTTAAGATAGTACTAAAATATTTTACTTAAAATGGAATACTATATATGTATATATAAAGTATCTTCTGTTGCTAGGGGGGGAAAACAGTGTTTTTGGAATTGATTAGGCTGTTATGAAATTGTCTTTTGTCTGTTGTTTAAAATCAGATGACCACATTTTATAACCTGTAATTGGTTGAAAAGAATCAAATGTAACTATTTCCCACCCAGTATCTCACAGCCAGTATAACCAAGTCCACCTACATCATAGTGCCATTGCCATTTACACTGACTCCTAAGACGTCTGCTGTGACATGACTTGAGACTCTTTTCTGCTTTAATGCACTCACAAAGATAAAGCCACAAGACCTCTATCTCATTCACATGTTGAAGTATATTTTAATTAGCTTTCTCATACTCCTGGCCTCTCCCTCCCATGTCTGCTCCCTACACCTCCAGTAATAAAACTGCGATGACATTTAAGTTAACTGGAAATTTCTGCCTAGAGCCAAAACGGATTTCCAGTCCTCCAAGGGGTGAACATATTTTTTGAAAGAAAGAATCTACCACCAGATGTCTGTTTAAGGTTGCCATTTTGTTCATTTTAATTAAATCATCTGTTATTTGTAACTTTTTTAGAGTCCTTGTCAAAGTCTGTCTTTTTTCTATTTGATTGATTTTGTGAATGTTAGTAAATGTGCAGAACACTCATCTCATCAGCAATAGTGAAATTACCCTCTCTGCCCTTAGGTTTCTTTGCGTTTGTCACTACTCGCCCTGTTAAAATGCTTCAGAAGAATCTTTTATGTAGAAGATCATGTCAGAACTCAGTTATAGACCTTTCAGGTCCTGTAACTTTTTGAACTTAATTAACTTTATTTTAACAAATAAAAAAATTCACATGGTTCAAGCTCCAGGAGTCCAGAAGTAGTGCAGGAAGCTGCACTCTTCTCCCTCTGTCTCCTAGCTGCACAGTCTCTCCCACAGGAGACAAATACTGTTAATTTCTTCTTTGTCCTTACACAGATGATTTATGTATAACTAACAGAAAAATATCAATATTTTTTCTTCCTTTTTTATGCTGTTCTGAACCTTCCTTTTTTCATTTAATAATAAATCTTGTAGATCATTTTATATCAGCGCATAGTGTTTACATTTCTAGTGTCTCCGTGATGTTCTGTTGTGTGGATAGACTGTAATTGATTTAATCTGTCCTCTATTGACAACTAATAAGTCTCTTCCAATCTTTTGCTCTTTATAAACAATGCTGCAATGGATAGTTTTTAACCTGTTTTTCATGGGTGTGATTGTATATGTAAGACAAACTCCTAAAAGTAGGATTGCTGGGTCAAAGAAATTGTGCATTTATAATTTTCATAAAATTTATGAGATTGTCCTCCATTGAGGTTTACTAATTGATACTCTCCTTGGAAATGTGTAAGAGTATCTATTTTTCTACATCTTCACAATGTGTTTTTCTAAGTGATAAGTGAAAATTTATATCTCATAGTTTTAGTTTACATTTTCCTTACAATGAATGAGATCAGGTACGTGTTCATATGCTTAAGAGCTATTTGTATTCTTCAATTGTGTATTCATATTCTTTGCCCATTTTTCTAATGGAGTATTGGTCTTTCTTATTGATTTGTATTTATTTATTAAGAAAATAGCTTTTTGTGATATAATTTGTAAATATTGTCTCTGATATTTTAATGATTGTTTTATAATGATCATCACTGCATTTCTGTAGGTGTGAACAGTTAATGAGTATAAAAACAGAAAGGGCAGATAGATGTCTTTAGGGAGATACTGTGAGTCCAGCTACTTGGGGCAGAGACAGGCATTAAACACTCAAGCCAGTGAGTGTGTGTGTGTGTGTGTGTGTGTGTGTATGTCTATCTATCTACAAAAATATTGGGAGAATGGAGGAACAGTGTTCCTTTCCTGGAACCTAGAAATGCATTTCCTTCATTTTGACGACTTCATCTATACTTTTTCTAATTTCTGCAGTGAACTGTATAAATTCAAATTGAGCTTTACAGAATATCAACTTATAGTTCAGTATCTTAACATTTTACATTTTTCATTAAGTAAAATGCTCTGACTTTCTCTCATGTCTTCTCCCTCTTCCACCCCTCTGGGAGAAGGAGCATGTTACATCTTTAAGACAGTGCCATAAAGGTTGATGAAAATATAAATCATATTCTTTAGTAATTATCCATTAGCTCTTTATGTGCATGGGAGACTTCCATTTATCACAAGAATTGCTGTAATTGGGGGCTTTTTTGTGCTCTAATTTCCAAAATATTAATTTGGAAGTCCTTTTTCTTTTCTGTGGTAAAAGTATCTGAATTAGGAAGGACATCATGGCTCTTAGTCTGTGAGGCTAATATACATGTTCTATTTATTATAGGCAATATTTATATTAGTGACTTTGTCACTTGTGAGATGTATTTAATGATCTCTATGTAAGTAATTTGTTTAAAAGAATATTAGCATATTTTAACTGAGTTCAAAAAAAGGTTTTTTTCAAGGAATTATTGAAACATTCATTTTTACACATTTAAAAGTTTCTAGCTGAAAACGTACCCATTGCACAGGGGAATACCATTAAATAACAAATAGTTCTAAATGGTTAACAATATGGAGGAAAAGGGTGATCATTAAAATGCTGTTATTAAAATATTATGTTAATACATAAATACATTGTCAGTAAGGGTGGTGGTTGAATCTAAAAAGAGTCAACATCATCTCACATTTATATGTGAGGTGATGTTGAATCTATGCAAATACACTAACATTACTCTGAGTATTTGATATACTTGTGATTCACGGAGTAGATTTTATTTTTTTATTTTTTAAGACGCTGGGAACTAAAGATGTTGGCAAAGAGCAGTTCTAATTGCTAGCTTGAGAATGGTTGTGTCAGAAATGAGGAGAGTTATTGCCATGTGGATGCTCTCAGGACTTTCTCACCCTATTCCAAGCACAGGTTGGCATCTGTTCTTACATTTGTACAAGCAAAAAAAAAAAAAAACTTATTCAGAAGCTAGAATATAACTGACAGAAGCTTGTCTCTAAAACTATAAAAATCTGTAATTTACTTTCAAATAACTCATTTGTGTTGCTGCTAATGAGAAAACCTGAGATTCTTCGTTGCATATTTGTTTAAGATTGTTAAATTATAGTGTTTACAGATTCTCAGCTATTTTATACTGATTTATTGCTGAGTCAGGATTTTTTACTTCACGAAGAGGCTAAAGAGAAGTCTCATTTGTTAAAAGATAAAATGTTTAAAAAAAAAAGAATAAAATGCTTTTGTGATAGGGTGGAAGTGTTCACAATCAAATCTTCATAGATGTTCATTGGCTTATAGTAACTAATATCTACTAAATAAATGCTAAATAACTAATATCTACTAATCTGCTTAATATGAGCCAGGCCACATGCTGTATTTCTTTTGTATTATTTTATGTAATGTTAACAAAATCGAAAAGGTATTTATTAGCAGCTGCATTTTACAGGTGAGAAAATCAACCTGAAGACTAGAGCAGTTGTATAACTATCCAGAGTCACACAGCTAGGAAGTATCTGAGCTACAATTAGTGCTACTTGCTGTTCAGAAAAATAAAGAAACATGAAATTCTCAGGCCATTCATTTAAATTATCTTCAGTATTATAGACAGCGATAGTTTTTCTTAGTTGCAGGGAGTTAGGGATTTTGTCACAGCACAAGTAAAGACAGAGATGTCTTAAGTCTTAACAGTGAGACCATCCTGGCTACATTTCATCAGGGATGTGTCCGAGAACAGTAACAGTTAAGGTTGCGTGGAAAAAGGGTCATATGCTTCTCGTACTCTTCCACCAGAACACCCCTAAGACATAGAAGCGTGAACTCATATTTCTGGACTAAGGGGACATGTTAAATCATAATTCTTTCCATTGCAAGTGACAGAAATCCACTCAAATTAGCATGAGTGGAAGGGGGAGGAATTTATTGACTCCCTTAATTGGGAATCTAAGGGCACAGCTAGCTTTAGGCACAGCTGGATCCAGTATCTCAAACTGGCTTTCTCTCTCTCTCAACATCCCCAGGACAGGCTCTAACTAAAAGAGTTCCCCAGAAGTACTTATAGGCACCCCAGTTTGAGGGGCACAACAGAGACACTGAGAACCCATCATGGGGGATTGAGAAGATAAACCAAATGAGGAAGAAGCTGAAGCAGAAAGAACAATTCAGAGACCTACTGTAATCACCTTTTTGGTAGTAGCAGTAGGACTCAAGGAAAAAAGATAAAGATTTCATCTTGCCAAAGACCTCCCATCTTTTACTGTATCTGTACATTTGTCTTGCCTTCTCTTGTTTGGATCCTAAAAGGACCTAGAGACCATCGGAATTTTTAAAAACAACATAGGCTTGTAAAGATGAGTTTCTCCACTGTGTTTTCAGCTCTTTTCATTATCTTTTGGTTTATAGATCATTGGATAAACAATAAAGTGGTTGCTGTGGGATCAGCCTTTTTAGGTGATGGGAGAAATATGACAGATAAGATTTCTCGGTCCCATCCTTCCAGGGGATTCTGAGTTTAGGGAAGAAAATACAGATTTTCCTCTGAATAATTTTCCTTTTGATTGAGCTTCCGCTTATTAAAGTTGACGTGATAAGAGCTATTGAAGAGATTTAAGTGATTGAACATTCTTGGTTGAAAGTATCTTAATTCACATATTCAACAAATATTTACTAAGCACCTACTAAGTGCAAGGCACTGTTCTAGAGATTTGAGGAGCCCAACAGTGAACAAAATAGACCAAAACTACTTCCCCATGGAAGCTTGGGATCTGTCAGGGAGAGGCAGACAGTGAACATACTAAGTAAATCATATGGACTGTTAGAGGCAGGATGGACTTTGGAGAAAGATGTAGACTAGGGGTTGCTCATGGCAGGGTGTGGGGCTTGGAATTTATATAGGGTGGTCAAGGTGGGCCCCATTGAGAAGGTAACCTTTGAGCAAGAATGAGAAGGATATATGGGAATTAGCTAAGTGGGCATCTGGGGTAAAGCTTTCTAGGGAGAGGGAGATGGGGACTTAGGTTCAGCTGTCATTGTTTGAGTGCTGCTGCTGATAAATAGATGACATAGCCTGATAGAGTCGCAGGGTGCCCAGAGGCAGTTCACCTCCTAAGTCTCTTTTCTTTCACCATTTTAATTGTTAAAAAACCTGGAAGAATCTTCTAGTCAATAGAGTAGTGTGTACTTTATTTTTTTTATATTTTACGTTATGTTATTTATTTTTTATCTTAGTTTAGTCGCGCCGCACGGCATGCGGGATCTTAAGTTCCCCAACCAGGGATCCAACCCGCGCCCCCTGTAGAGGAAGCGTGGAGTCTTAACCACTGGACCGCCAGGGAAATCCCAAGTAGTATGTACTTTAATTCTTTTGGGAATGGAGCCTGGGTTGCGGTCATTAGAGGAACAAAATAACACGTGTGCTTCTCCTTTTCAGTCTCTTCCCCGCTTAATTCTGATTGTGGTATTATGGCTTAAGTCATCAGAGATTTTTTTTTTTAAGCTAACTAATAATCCCTAGCAAAAAATGAGGAATTTTGAATATCAGAAATAATGTAATACCAGTACCTCTGATACATCTTTAAAGTCAGAAAACTGAGAGTCCTGATTTAGTTAATAATGATTATTACTCAGATTTTGACATAATGTCACACCACATATTAAGTACCCGTTATGTGCAAAGCCCAGGTACAAATCATAAATCCTATTCTTTTCCTTGTGTAATACCAATTCGTAAATACTCATTTTGGCCAAGTTAAAGTAGAATGTTACCCGTCCGTTTTCTCAGGGTTATTTAAGCGTCTGGATGCTACATTCCCAACACTCTGCTCATTGTGTGCTGTCCCTTCCATACGTCTTACCTCATGTCTGCTTCAGTCCTGCTCCATCACTCACCTTGTCTGAGGCCCTGGGGCACTTCCATGTGCTTCACTCCTGCTCTGTCACTCACCTTGGGGTACCCCAGACATATTAGTTAGCTTTCGTGAGCCTCAGTTTCTCCCGTAACATGGGTTGTAGTTGGGGTTAAGTTGATGGTTGCCTGAAGGCTTAGCACTTAGCGTCCAGGGCAAGGCTGCTTCAGAGGTCCAGGCCAAATAAGATGGTGTTTGGATTAAGGGATTTACAGTGGAGATAAAAAGAAGAGAACTTAAGTAATAAAGAGAGAAAGTTACATCTGTGAGAATAATGATGGATTGAATGTGGGGGTTGATGGAGAAGGAAATGTCAGTACAGTTTAGAAGATGTGAATTAATATTGTGACTGAGGTTTAACCACAAGGCCTCAAAGGAAATTAGAATGAACAATCTCAGTCCATCCCTCTGCAGGACTGCATTTATTTTAATTTACTGAAATTGGCTGAAATTTACAGAGGAGAAGATTCTGTGCTATCTGCTTCAGTAACACTTCTGTATATATTTATCTGAAGGTATCCGTTTGAAATTTTAATTTGAGAAGGTAGCTTAATGAAATTTTGTGCTTAAATGTTTTATTTGAATTTTAATTGGTAGAATCTGAAGAAGATTCAAGAAATGGAGAAGAGTAACGAATCTAACACAGACCTGGAGGAGCTGAAAAACGCTGACTGGGTGAGCTAGCTGGGTATTCTCTCTGTTCTGTTTAGTGTTGAAGAAGTCGTATCATGTTTTTTAAAATGCTGGTCTATCTTAAGGATTATAGTATGAAATGATATTATACCAATTTGAAAACCTAACCTTACATTTGAGGAAATAGCTGTTCCATTTTTTAAAAACTATCTAATTTTATTAGAACCACCACAATGTCTCTGAGAATTTCAGTGTTTTAAAATATTGATCTTTCTAATTATATTAATACCTTAGCATCCTCTTATGTGAAAGTCAAAGTTTAAGCTCTGTTTCAGGATATAGTGAAACTATAGTATAGTACATTCATTTATCCAATGAATAGTTACTGGATTAGGGCCCTGGGGATGCAGAATGAGTGATACGTTACAACGTTCTGCCCTGGTGAAACAGAAGATAGATTTCTAGAACAGATGATTGCAGTGTATTCATGTGACTCACTGACTATCTACTGTTTTTCCAACATGGTACTAGATCCATGTAGGAAGGCACATTTTAGGATTCTGGCTTTTCATGTTAAGGATACTGGATAAATAATGACATTAAATGACGGAATGGGAAAAGATACAGATTTGGAGGTATGAACGAGTAGCCTTTGACCATGTTAGATTTCAATTGTCATATTCTTTTCTAACAGCTTTATTAAGGTGTAATCTACATACAACAAGCTGCACATGTTTAAAAAGTACAGTTTGATAAGTTTGACATATATGCATACACATTCACACCTGTGAAACAAACCATCACCATAAGAAAACAGTGAGCCTGTCCATCACCCCACGTCTCCTCGTATTGCTTTGTAACCCTACTTCCTGCCTCCCTCCTCCCTAGTTTCCAGGCAACCAGTGATCTGCTTTCTGTCACTATAGATTAGCTTGCATTTTCTACACTTTTATGTAAATATAATCACATAGTATATACTGGGGTTTTTTTGGCTTCTTTTATGCAGCATAATTCTTCAGAGATTTCATGCATGTCGTTGCCTGTATCATAGTTTATACTTTTTATTGCTGAGTAGTATTCCATTGTATGTAAGTACCACAATTTGTTTATCCATTCTTCTGTTGATGGTCATTTGGGTATTTCCTGTTAGCAATATTCTTAATTTATGGACGATATCTTTCCTGAGATATTTGGAATGATATTAATCAGGAATATTTAAGAGTAAGGTTAAAAAACAAGTAGCCTATATTGTCTTATAAGCTAGTATTGTCACTTTAGAATAATATTGATTATCAGTTTCCTTTGCATAGTGTTGCTCTAGGTGTATGTCATCTTGGTTAATAAATTTTTTTTTTTAATTTATTTTTGGCTGCGTTGGGTCTTCGTTGCTTCATGTGGGCTTTCTCTAGTTGCGGCGAGCGGGGCCTACTCTTCATTGCAGTGCATGGGCCTCTCATTGCAGTGGCTTCTCTTGTTGCGGAGCAAGGGCTCTAGGCACGCGGGCTTCAGTAGTTGTGACACACGGGCTTCAGTAGTTGTGGTTCACGGGCTCTAGAGCGCAGGCTCAGTAGTTGTGGCACATGGGCTTCGTTGCTCCGCGGCATGTGGGATCTTTCTGGACCAGGGCTCAAACCCGTGTCCCCTGCATTGGCAGGCGGATTCTTAACCACTGCGCCACCAGGGGAGCCTGGTTAATAAATTTTTAAACTTGTTTTCCAAGACATTGAAGCCAGGTAAATAACTCCAGGTGCTCAGAAGTTAGCCAATAGCTAGTATAAACTTGAACCAAAAATTTAATTAACTGTCTTAAGGCAACCTCATCTAAAACAGTATGATCACTGACAAGAGACGTACTATCTCCAAAGGGAGTTACATTTGCCTAGATCACCAGCTTCTTTTTCATAAGATCATGAAAATGAACTACCTAGAAAGATTAGAATGAAATGAGGAAGGTATGAGGAATAGTATGAAGGAGAATTAGAATACGTTTAATGGCAGAATCTATACATCTCAGAATCTTTCAAGTGTAATAAGGGGTAAATGATAAAATCTCTGGGAATACGTACAGTGACAGTTGTCCATTATTTTATATAACTGTGACTTAGTTTCTGGAAAGTCATTTGTAAAATTTTTGCCAACAATAATATATAACGAACTGGCTATATAAGAGTCTGTTTGAATCTTTCTATAAATTAGCAAAAGATTCTAATGTGATTAATCATCACTAATTTATCTGTTTTGAGAATTCAAAGTTTCATATGTCAGGTTTTCTTAAAGCCTGAGGAGGTGAAGAGAAGAGACAGTATTTTAAAAATGAGATGGTCTTTGAATTGGATCTTCAAGGAATGAGCAAGAGAAGTTGAGACGAGCATTCCCAAAGGAGAGATCTAAATATTTTAGGGATTTATATTAGGATATTTTTAATGGCAGAATCTAAGAACTTGTCTTAAATGTTAATATTTTAGAAGATGTTCTGATGGCTATACCACAATATTAAGTACCTCAAATCCTTTTGGGAATAAGAAATGGTATACATTTTTTAAAAATCACAAATCGTTTTTTGAGGACATTTTTGAGAAGTTCAATCAGTTATGTAGGCAATTCTTATGAAATATGTCACTTGATTTTTAATAAATATATTATGTAGCTATTGAGCCACTTATTAATGTTTAACAACCTATAATATTTCACTTAAATATCATATTGATTTTCTCTTTACTGAAGCCGAGAATATGATAGCTTATAGGCAGGAAAATAAAAGGGTTAAAGTATAATAATATTAACGCATTTAATATATTTTAAATTATAATAAATATTTCACATATATTTCATTTTCTTGAAGGGCAGGCAGAGCAACTTGCTATTATTCGTAGATAAGAACATTGATATTAAATTAATTTGTGCAGAGATAATAATAACATAAAAATTGTCATTTTTGAGCATTTTCTATGTGCAGAACACTATACATCAGCTCTGATCATCTCAACAAGTTATAAAGTGCCATTTTCTTTTATTGATGAGGAAGCCAGGGTTCAGAAAGGGGAAGCAACTTGCTGGATGTCAAATAGCAGTAGATGGCTGTATCAGTTAGCTGTGGTAACAGTAATGCTGCGTAACTGAACACTACAAAGTACCACGGCATTAAGTGGTAGCATTTACTCAGCTCATGAGTCTGCAGATCAGAGTGGTGGCTCTACTCTGTGCATCGTCCTTCTCCTGGATAATCCTGCCAGTGTGCCTCGTGCCAACCCAAGCGTGATGTTGTCATGGCAGTGACAGGAGCAGAGGGACAAGCCATTGTGTGTTTGTTGTTGAAGCCTTTGGTCATGTCGCATCCACTAAAATTCCAGTGCCAAGCGAGTAATAGAGCCAAACCCAAAGTCTAGTGTGAGAAACACTCACCTCTTCAGTGAGCAAAGCCACCTGATAGGTGGAACATGAGGGCCTGAGGAACTGAGGCCATGGATGCAGGTAGCACAGGGGGTGAGTTAGGGTTTTATCCAGGTGTCCCCGCAGTTAGAGCTGGTGGATTCTCTGCTGGCATCCTACCTGCTTTTTAGTACCCTAAAATCTAATTTTTAAAATCGTTTTTCTTTGGTTTGCTTGGTGTTTTGTAATCCAAGCTCTTAATATTTTCTTTACGACTATAGGTCTTTAGAAGAAACTAGTAAATTTATTCATGGATGTCTCTCCACCCTTGGCTCTTTCAGGCTCGATTCTGGGTGCAGGTGATGAGGGATTTGCGGAATGGAGTAAAACTCAAGAAGGTCCAAGAGCGGCAGTACAACCCTCTGCCCATTGAATATCAGCTCACCCCTTATGAGATGCTAATGGATGACATTCGATCTAAAAGATACACTCTGCGAAAAGTGATGGTAAGTAACAAAGAAAACTGTTAATAGACTCAAATGGTTGTTTTTCGGTAATCTTATTTGTTGAAAATGTTCTTCTCAATATAGAAAAGTTGGAAAATACAGTAAGCTCACAGAAAAGTTACAAATGTGTAATTCCACAACCCATGGCTTCAAATTTCTGTCTACTGTCCTTTTCTTTAAGCCTGAACAACTCCCTTTAGGGCAGGGTTACTAGTGATGAACCCCCTTAGTGTTTGTTTGCCTGGGAATGTCTTAATTTCTTCTTCATTTTTGAAGCAGAGTTTTTCTGGGTATAGAATTATTGGTTGACAGTGTTTTTTTCTGTCTTTAAACTTATCTCACTGCCTTTTGGCCTTTATGGTTTCTAGTGAGAAATCACCTGTTCATCTGATTGAGGATCCCTTGTATGTGATAGTCACTTCTTGCTGCTTTCAATATTTTTCTTTCAACAACTTGACTATAATGTGTTCTGTTGTGGCTCTCTTGGAGTTTATTGCTTAGAGTTTATAGAGCTTCTTGGATGAGTAGATTTGTATTGTTATCAGATTTTGGAAGTTTTTAGCCATTAGTTCTTCACATTTTCTTTGTCCTTTCTTGTCTTTCCAGTCCCTCTGGGACTCCTGTTTTGTGCATGTTTATACAGTTTGGAGGTTGTGAGTAGTATGTAAAGAAGAACATGTTACTACTTTGTGGTACCCATTATTGTTTTCCTTTTTCTGTCTTTCTCTGTCTGGCTAATTCCATGCAGTTCACTTGGATACGTTTATACTGAGCCTCTGTGCAGGGGACTAGGCAGATGGCAGTTCTAGTGGTGATTGGTTTCGCATGGGGGAAGTTTTCAAGTTTTAGTCTAACAGGCTAAGATTTTGATTAGTTCCTTTTTATGTATATATGTACCTGACAAATGAGAGTGGAAATTCAGCTACTCATATTTAATCATTCAAAAACTGGATATATTTTTTTAAAAATTTTACTGTTATCAATATAATGCCACTTTCTAATTTCTTTAAAAAAAATTTTGTTGTAAAGAGTAAACACAAAGGATTTTCACACATAGTCTATCTGTATCTGAAGCAGTATGCTAAGATGTTCTTAATTTAATCCTCAGGTTTAAACTACGTAACTATACCATAGTAATCCACTTTTTTTTTGTATATTTGTGATGCTCATGGGAATTGAATGGCTTAGCCATATGGGATTATATTTAGAACATTAAGTTATAGAAGTACAAAACATTTCAATGGAATTTTTTCAAAATGTTATGGTAAAATGCTTTAATTCTAACAGAGAACTTCAAATAACTCACCTTTAAAAGTAAAGATGTAGATCGTCGGCTGCCGGCGTCCGGCTGCCAGTAGTCAAGGAGCGGCAGCCGCTTTCCTGAAGCGGGCTTGGGTGCTCCAGAGCCTGGCCGGCTGCTCCAGAGCCCGGCCGGCTGCTGAACCGCCTCTTCCGGCAGCTGCGGCAACGGCTAGGCGCGGGGCGTGGGTGCCCCGAGGACTGCGTAACCAGGTGGGCGCCCCGAACGGGCAACCCCGCTGAGGGAGGTGGCCGTGGTGGTCGCGCCCGGGTGCCCAGTGCACCGCGCTCCATGCCCGTGTGGTGCTGCCACTGCTCCCTGGCCAGTCATTTCAGAAATTGATGAGCAGATCCTAAAAGTCACATGGAATTACGAGGAACCCAGAATAGCCAAGACAATCTTGAAAAAAGAACAAAGTTGGAGGATTCACACTTCCTAATTTTACAACTTACTACAAAGAAACCGTAATCAAGACAGTGTGACGTTGGCGTAAAGATAAACATAGATCAATGGAATAGAATTGAGAGTCCAGAAATAATTCCCTTCATTTGTTGTCAGTTGATTTCTGTGGGATCCCAAGACAAAAGGGAAATATCAGTCTTTTCAACAAGTGATGCCAGGACAGGTGGATATTCACAAGCAGAAGAATGAAGTTGGACTGCTACCTCATACTATATATAAAAGTTAACTCAAAATGGATGAAAGACCTAAATTTAAGAACTAGAACTATAAAACTCATAGAAGAAAACAGGTTTGTGATCTTAGATTAGGCAGTGCTTTCTTAGATATGACAACAAAAGTACAGCAACAAAAGAAAAAAATTAATTGGACTTGATCGAAAATTAAAACTTTTGTGATTTAAAAGACAATATAAAGAAAGTGAAGACAACCCACAAAATGGGAGAAAATATTTACAAATCATATATCCAAAAAGGGACTTGTATCCAGGACATATAAAGAATTTTTTAAACTCAACAATAAAAAAGACAACCCAGTTGGAAAGTGGGCAAATAATTTGAATTGTTCTCCAAAGAAGATATATAAATGGCCAATAAGCACATGAAAAGATGCTTAACATTATTAGTCATTAGAGAAATGCTAATCAAAACTGCAATGAGATGCTACTTTACACCTACTAGAGTGGCTAAAATAAAAAACACAAAAAATAACATGCTGGTGAGGATGTGGAGACATTGGAACTTTCATATCACTGGTGGGAATGTAAGATGGTGCACACTTGGGAAAATAGTTTGCTAATTCCTCAAGATGTTAAACATAGAGTTTACGGCCCAGCCATTACATGCACTCCTAAGAGAAATGAAAACATTTGTCCACACAAAAATTTATGTATGAATGTTCACAGCATATTTATAATAACCAAAAAGAGGAAACCATCCAAATGTTTATCAGCTCATGAGTGGGTAATATACAATGGAATATTATTCAGGCATAAAAAGGAATGAAGTACCAATACATCCTACCACCTGTGTGAACCTTGAAAACATGCTAAGTGGAAGAAGCCAGACACAAAAGGCTACATAATGTATGAGGGGTTCCATTTATTTGAAATTTCCGGAGTAGGCACATCAGTAAGACAGTAGATTAGTGGCTGCCAATGGCTGCGGGGAGGGAAGAATGAGGAATGAGTGCTAATGGGTGCAGCATATACTTTTGGGATGATAAAATTTCTCTGAAGTTATTGGTAGTGATTGCAAAACCTTGTGACTACTTAGAACCCTGAACTGTACACTTTAAAAGGGTGAATTTTGGACTTCCCTGGCAGTCCAGTGGTTAAGACTCCGTGCTTCCACTACAGGGGGCATGGGTTCATTCCCTGTCAGGAAACTAAGATCCCACATGCCGAGTGGTGCCGCCAAAAAAAATAAATAAAAGGGTGAATTTTATGTGTGAATTATATCTCATTAAAGGTCTTTTTTTTTTAAAGCATTACCAAGTTCCCTCTATTTATTTACCTTGGTCTAAAGCCTGATCAGATGATCTGTTGTTTTTCTGATGTTTTTGAGCTCTTGAAAACTTTGTCTTTCTTTGATTAATAGAAGCCTAACAGAGGAGGCATTTTATTTCTAATTGTCTTAACCTCTTTTTTCTTAAGTATAAACCAATTATTTGAGAAGACTAGTCCAGTGTAATGAAAGATCCTTGTAAAATGTATAGTCAGGGGGTTGGTGGTGGTGGGATGAATTGGGAGATTGGGATTGACATATACGATTGGAAGATTGGGATTGACTAATATGTATAAAATAGATAACTAATAAGAACCTGCTGTACAAAAATAAATAAATAAAATTCAAAACAAAAATAAAGATGTAGAAACTTAAACATTTTTTATATAGAAGTTATTTGTTTAAGGTATTGTGGCTCAAAAGTAAGATCAAGTTCTATAACTGGTCTCATTTACTTATGGGCCTACTATTTGTGTTCATCTAGAAATCATTTATTGTTGCAGCTTCAGAGAGCTTGTTTCAGGATGTGTTCTGTATTTATATTTTAAAAAAGTAATTTCACTGACCCAGCAGCAGAATGGAATTTGCTGTTACTTTTCCTCCTGCTAGTAAGGACTTTGACTGACTGACTCACATCAATACTGGTCTGCCAGCTCCCTCATGAGCGCTGACACACATTTTGTAATTGAGATCCAGTATCCAGTTTCTGACTAGTGAGGAAACTGATGTTAATGTGCTTGTTTGGGGAATGGAACTTACAACCTTGGCCGTATTGACTCCATTATCTCATTCAACCCTGCTGTTGTGATGGAAAGAACATTAAAATAAAAGTATACGAAAAATAGCTAGAAAGAGGGCTTCCCTGGTGGGTCAGGGGTTAAGAATCTGCCTGCCAATGCGGGGGACACGGGTTTGAGCCCTGGTCCGGGAAGATCCTACATGCTGCGGAGCAGCTAAGCCTGTGTGCCACAACTACCGAGCCTGTGCTCTAGAGCCCGTGAGCCACAACTACTGAGCCCACGCACCACAACTACTGAGCCCGCGCACCTACAGCCCGTGCGCCACAACATGAGAAGCCCGCGCACCGCAACGAAGAGTAGCCCCTGCTCGTCACAACTAGAGGAAGCCTGAGTGCAGCAATGAAGACCCAGTGCGGCCAAAAATAAAATAAAAAAAAATTAATTTTAAAAAGCGCCAATTAAAAAAAATAGCTAGAAAGATATGTGTTATCCTGTTCAGGAGTAGAATAGAAAGGTCTGATTAAGTTGTTCATATAATAAGGATTTTTTTAAAAGTCTTGTGTAACAAGAAGTCCATGGGTAAAGAGTGGTGCCACGGTAGGCCCCCAGCTCTGCTGCTTGGGTACACGCCCTCCTTAAACCAAGTACTAGCGGTCACAAGCTTGGCTCGGCTCAGGCAGCTTTCACTCCTAACTCTAACCTTAGGGCTGTTCTGTCCTCACTCAGGACTGGGGGGCGCGGGGCAAGGGAAAAGGGGAGTGGATGATGTCAGCAGGCTTGTCACACACCCTGAGTGGTCGCATTTGTGGGGGGCAGCCACTGGGCCTGGGAGCAGCAGTTCAGGTTCTTTTTTTTTTTTAATTCATTTCTCAGGTGACACAAAATAGTGACATTGACAAAAAATCAAAACTCATACAGCTGCGATAAAAAATTAATAACCAATTGATTAATGATCCTGAGCAATTAAAACAGTAATTAAGATTGGGAAGTACATAACAAAACTGTCCATGCCCTGAAGTCTTACAATTCAGATAAGAAAATACTTTTAAAAAGTTTGACCAAATTTTACGATAATTCTAAAATTGGGCATGACGTTCCAATAACAAATTATGAAGCTTAAAGAAACCTTTCTAACCTATCAAAATAAAAAAATATCAACCATTGGTGCTAGAGGAATAAACAAATTATCTTTTTTCTCTCCAATAAAATTGATATCATAAAATTATTAGAATATGACAAGATAAAGAGTAGGTCACCAAAGTAGAGTGAAAAAGTATTATAGAGGTTTTTTCAGGCAGTTAGTTCATAATAAAAATAGTATGCTGATTTTCTGGATTTTGAGAAGTTTAAGGTATTCATCAGTTTTTTAAATTTGTAATTTGTTAACCTTTCTTTTTTCATCTATCTTTTATGAGAATAATGACAGAAAGTGCCTAGCAGTTCTGTTTTTTCATATGAGGTTGGGAAATAAGTATGACTTATGGTCACCACAACTGTGCCTTCTGAGTGGTCAGAATGTGAGTTTAGGTGGGGGTTTTTTGGTGGGTTTTTCTTAAATTTCTTAAAATTTTTGTAACTTGTTTCTTTAAAAAGAGAAGATGTTAGGGCAAGAGAGTCAGACCAGGCCCCTGCCAAGCTCTTCTGCTCACTGACCCTGTGAAGGGGGCAGACACCACCTCGATCTGAGCCTCAGCTTTGTCTAAGAATGTGAACCATGTCCCCACTCCTTCCCATTACCAAGATTTTGTACAAGGATGAAAATAAGAGGTAAAAGACTTTTTGTTCTTGTTGTTTTGGCTGCACCACCTGGCACGTGAGATCCCAGCTCCCTGACCAGGGACCAAACCTGCACCTCCTGCAGTGGAAGCACAGAGTCTTAACCACTGGGCCACCAGGGAAGTCCCAAAGACATTTGAAATTATACAGTAATTAAGCGTAGTATTACTTTTTCCATTCACATTCATAATTGTAGAAACTTTTTGTTGGAAGGATGCATCTTATATATAATTTCCCCAAATATAGAACTAAAGTGGATGTGGAGTTTCTTCAATTCTGCATAGTTATTTTTGCTCTGAATCATTCAGCCATTTACTCTCCATTTTTATTGATTTGAAATGCATCCTTGGTGGAGCCAGATTCCACTTCAGTAATTTTGAAGTGACATATGTTGACATACGTACCCAGAAACTTATAATGATAATCCTGTAGTCACATGAATCTTCTGCTTTTTGTCTCCTTTCAGGTGAATGGTGATATTCCCCCTCGGTTAAAAAAAAGTGCTCATGAAATCATCCTGGACTTCATCAGATCAAGACCTCCTTTAAATCCAGTACGTAATTTGACATATTCCCCTTGTTTGGAGAGCACATAATGAAGTATTCTCCTCTAGCCTGTGACCTCTAGAACTCAGCTCTTAAAGGAGTATTTACACTGAGCTTTCATTCTCAGAAATAAGAAGCCCAACTGTAAATTACATTTTAAGTCACAAAAAAGTACTTAAAATTATTCAATACAGGCTGTCTTAGGATATTTTAACTCAAACAACCTGAGTTATGGTGCAAAATCTGGCCAAATACCTCCTAGAATAACAGCTGAATATGATACCAAGTAGTTCCTGGTGTGGGCTGCCCTCCCTGTTTACTTTATGGTGCAAACACTTCACCTTGATTAAATTGTCATTTTGATACTGTTTTACAGTAAATCCACCCTGCTGTACCTCCTCTTTTGTATTATTTATCTTCCTCTGTTGACGGGGTTCTTTCTAGTGACCATGGAATCAGGGTGTTCTGATCTGGTTTGAATGTTGGTTTGCGTTTCCTCTGCTCTACACTTACTTCCCCCCAGCTCCACAGCCAGTGCTCACCAAGGCCTCTCAAACCCCATGTATGTTCAGTTTTAAAATAAGGGAAAGAGGCCATGTGGGAAATAATTTTAGTAAGGCGGGTCATGGTGGAGCAGAAAGAGCGTGGAGTCAGATGGGCCCGGATTTGCACACTAGCTACACAACCTAGTGGCCACACGTCTCTGAGAGAGTTGATCGGCCTCCCTGAGCCTGTATTTCCTCAATTATAGAACGAAGATAATAATCTAAGAAGGTTGTGATGACTTACTCAAAAACGTTACTTTCAAAAACAATAATCGTAATAGGTAACGTACAGCTTACATTTCAATGGATTGCCTGTCATAGTAGCACGTAGGGAAGATGACTACAGCTGCAGCAAAGCTGACTCCTTAAAGTTACTTGAGCACATGTGACTGAACCACTGTGAAATCCAATAATCTCCCTATTGCTTGAAAATGGTCTTTTATCAAGCAGTGTTGCAATCAGTAAAACATAATTTCATAATGTACTGTATGAGTGGACTTCGGTAAAAATTATTTAAGGACAACTATGCAAGCAAGTCTCTATAGCCATTAATATTTCTTCTAAGGCCTCAGCCAGAAAACTGAAGCCTACTCCACCACGGCCACGGAGCCTCCATGAAAGGATCCTGGAAGAAATCAAAGCAGAAAGAAAGCTGCGGCCCGTGTCACCAGAGGAAACCAGACGCGGCAGGTTAGGTGAGTCCGGGGCGTCGCTGGAAGACAGCACAGCAGCCCAGTGAGAGACTGCCGTCTGCAGGGCCCTCTCCCTCTCACACACACACACACACACCCCCTCATGCTGGAAGTCTATACTTGAGATTCATGGAATAGGAAATTGTTGCCCCGTGATGCTGAGTGTAGGAGAGCACCGCGCTGCGTAGTGGACAGAGCTCTGCCGACCTCTAGGCTGTGGTTTTAGGACGGTCTCTTCACCTCTCTGAGCATCGATTTCTTCGTCAGCAGAAGGGGGATAAAAAGTCCTCTACACCTTCATTATGACTTTCATGGAAGAATTAAATAGGATCATGGTCAAAATACTTTATAAATTGTAATACATATACATGGATAAGTTATTACGTTTTAGAAATATAAGTGATACATAGTTTTACTTCAGGTTTATATTGTCTTAATTATGGTTTGAAGATATGGTATTATGTGATGAGAGACTCAGTTATTAGTGATATCACTTATTACTCACGTTCCTTTATTATGTTTAATGTTTTTTATAAGCACACATTGATTTTCATTTAGAGCAAAATCATATTATAAAATGTAAACATTTCTGTTTATGCAGCTGTCCTCCAATTTGTAAGATTAAAGATGCCCAAAGAATTCAGGGAAACAGTCTCGTGGCGCCTGAACAGGAAAGGAGCTGGCCCTGTGGCACTGTCTCCTGGTTCTCTCCTCCGACCTCTTCTGCCTCTTTCAGGCCCTGCTTGGTCGTCCGGTTTCTATCCCGGGCTCCCTCTCCCTGAGCAACCACATCCTCCTCCAGGGTTTGTTTCTGGTTTCCTCAGCTCCCGCCCTACAGCGCAGGTTTCTCTGAAAGTTCAGACCCACACCTGCAGCCGTCTGCTGAGCAGGGCCTCCTCGCCCCTCACGCAGGACAAGCCCCGCAGCCACCGGTGACCTTGCCTGCTTTCTCCTCAAACTGTCTCCTCCTGGTTCCCCATCTCAGAGCCCAGGACAGATTGCTCAGCATCACCTCTGACTCTTACCCAACAGCCAAGCCCTGTGGGTTTTACTTCTAGGTCTCTCTAGTCCTCCCCCCTCTGACCCAGGCTCTCCTCTTCTCCGTCTGGTCAGTCGCGTCTGCTCCAACGGCTCTCCCTGCCTTCCATGACTCTCAGTCACTGCGCGCTGATGTTCTTTTGTTTGACTTTTGGCCATTCTGTCACACCGTGGCCTCCATGGCAGCAGGGCCCACGTCTGTCTTGTTGGTTGTTATGTCCTGGTCTCCACTGCAAGGACAGTGATGAAAAGTACTCCCAGAGGTGTTGTAATAATAGCACGTACCTTCCACATAGAGAGCTTCAGAGTGAGGGCAGGCTGTGTGAATTTATCCCTGTCTGATTTTTATGGCAGCAAGTGTTTCCCTTTAAAATGATGTTTAAAACAAACCCATATGAGCATTTATATAATAATGAGCCAGAACATATACACGACATAAATGGAGAGTTCTTATTCTGGGAGTCCTTGCATGAGCCTGAGGACGGTCTGTGAATCCCTTGAAATATAACAGATTTGTATGTATTTCCTAAAGTGTATGTATGTGCATTTTCTGGAGAGGGGGGTTCATAGCTTTGCTCAGATGCCTAAAGGGTCCACAGCCTCAAAGAGTAAGAACCACTATGGAAAAATAAGGAAACCGTGTCATAGGACGGCTGCTTAAGACTGGATTTTTTAAAATTACTGTACCTTGAGAAGGAATAATGGGGTAATAGAAAAGATTTCAACCAAATTATAAGGCAAAACAAATATATTACCATGAGAAAAGTAAGCTTCACGATTTTCAGGAGAAAAGAGGAGGGATTATAAACTCCAGTGGAAGCACCAACAGGACAGAGAAAGGAACAAGACAGGCGTAACGTGCTTGTGTGATTTGGATGATATTTGACATACAGTTCCTTCATTTTTCCAAATGTTTATTAAACAGCCGTGTCAGCTGTTGGAGTAGAGAGACGAGCAGTCAGAGTCCCCGCCCACAGGCGCTGACAGAGGAAAGGCTCGGGGCAGCAGATACATGTTCCCCCTGCAGCGCTGACAGCAGCCCGTCAGGGGCATGGGGGTGGCCGGGGCTGAGCGTGCGGGAGACCAGCAGTCCTTGTGGGTGGCAACGGGACACCGCACGTTGCATACAAGGGGTGTCACATGCCCTTGTCATATACATATTCTTCTGTTTCATTTTCAACAAGTTAGATGCTAACTAGCAGGAAATCTACTTTAGAATAATTAAATATCAATTTTCTGTATAGTATATCTTATTTTATTTTAACCTTATGAATTGGTGTTTCACAACAACCAGAATTGAGCTGTTATTGAAAGTGATTGTTCTATGAGAGTCTTACTTTTCAAATTGATCTTGCACCTTAATTGGAAAGTAAGAGATTTGGGCTCTTCTTTCTGCAGACCTACATTAGTTCTTACTATAAAGTTTCCCCTTGGGGAGTTTGGGTAAAGTTGGCAGAATTATCTTGAAGAAAAGTTCCCTAAATAGTTTTAAAACCTTACCCCTCCATGTAATTGCAAGTAGAAACCCACTGTAGAAATTGGGAAAATGTTTAAAGAAGAACTATTACCCGTAGTTTCACCAGCAGAGGCATGCGCTGTGATGGAGCTTGTGTGTCATGAGGTGGAGACAAGAGCTGTGTGCACAGTGTCTGATGCTCCCATGTAACGTTGTGTGGGGCAGGAACATCTTCCCACGTCGTTAAATATCCCCCACAGCATTATTTATAAGGACATTATTACTAACACATGGCTAAGTTGTCTTTTATTCGCCTATTTCCCTATTGTTCTACAGGCTAGCTCCATTTTTTTCCTGTTAAGTCTGAAATTAGTATTCTTTTGCATCAGTCTTTGTTCATATCTGATCATTTTCTTTTTCCTAACACCTTTTCTAACATCTCATACTATGAGATTTGGGGTTGTAAATGTAAATTGTTCCTTTAAAAACATCTGCCAAAAGCATATGGAGAGATACTTTCATTCTGTTAAATTTGGGTGTTAGAACTGTATGCCATCTGCCTCGGAAACATGAGCTGTGGGGACATTGTGCCTGACAAGCCTGTGGACCTGCGGTTCTCTCCCCTTCCGACCACACAGCCACCTGTCCTCCCTGACCGGGGGCATAGGATGGATGGGGCTACAGTGAAAATAGGTAATTCTCACTCTTATGAATACCGAAATTCGTCAAACCTTGGTAATAACCTTTTTTTAATCAGCTTTATTGAGATATAATTTACCTACCATAAAATTCACCCATTAAAAATATACAATTCAGTGTTTTTTAGTATGTGTAATAAAATTTTTAAAACAAATGATTTCAACAGGAAAGAAATAAGTTTATTCATAAGAGATTGTATTTATTTAACTTCTTCTATATGCTAAGCACTATCCTGAGCACCTTTTCTTGTATGGAATCAGTTAATTTTTATAACAATCCCATGAAATAGGTACCATCATTCCCATTTTACAGATGAAGTAACTGAAGCACAGAGAGGTTAAGTAACTTGCCCAGAATCACACTGCTAGTAAGTGGCAGAGCTGAGGTTCAAACTCAGGCTCTCTGGCTCCCGAGGCCTCGCTTCAACTGCCAGGTTACACTGCCTACAACAGAGAATTAGTGACACTTTGTGATGCTGGTAGTACCTGAATGAGATTTTTTATAAGATGTTTCACCTGTATGCAGAGAGCCACATTTTCATCCTGAAATTAATTATTTAAGAATACATTTGTTGTTAAATTTTAAAGATTTTGTATGTTCCCTAAAATCATGTTTTAAAACATGGCTAGTTTTTTCTTTTGAACTCTTTTATATTTAAGTAAAAAGTCCTGTACTATGATTCTAAAATGTTTGTATCTTTAACATGCTTTCATTTTTAACATGTTCTTTAAAAGTTATTTTTTTTCTTTTATTGTTACTCCATTTCAAGTCTTAGTAATATAATTAAAACTAAGACACATGGTTTTATTGTATTTCAGATTGTTATTCACTGCCTTCTGCCTTAAAGTGTGAAATGTGCCACCACAGGTCTTGAACCCTCCTCCCTTTTTCATCTTCCCTGTATATCCTAACAGCTGAATTACTTTCTTTTTATTGTTTGTTTTCTTTTTTCAGCAATGCGGCCACTTAGCACGTCTTACAGTTTTGACTTGTCAGGTAAAAAAAAAAGCACTTTCACACCTGACATGGGTTTTGTGGTCTCTGTGAAATACATTTCATTCATCTGCTTGTTCAAACACGTCAAAAAAGAACATTGAAAGGCTTCTTCTAAGCTGTGGTCAGTCAAATAAAACATTCTGTTTCTTTGAAAATAGTATACTTGAAAAAAATTAAAACTGTAATAAATCTGTTGCCTTGCAGGAGCCTGTGGAAGAACCGTGACACTTGTGGTCATGGAACACAGTGCCCACCCCACCCCCAATCTCATAAAGCAGCGGTCAGAGTCTAACAGAACTCTGCCTTCAGATCATAGAAAACATTTTCAAGAAACAAAGTTTTGCCACTTCTTACTCTCTAAAGCACTCAGTTATTCAGGTAGCTGAACTCAGAACTGTCAGCTGCTTCAGAGGACGACTGCTCCTCAGTTGAGGGGCAAGAGCTATCTGCGTACCCAGTGCTCCTGTGCGTAGGGCCTTGTCACTCTGGTTCTGTGTGCTGGTTAAGAGTCTAAAAACACACGAGCGTTGTAATGGCTTTGGTTGTAAAATATAATCATGTGTCCCGGGTTTGTAGTACACGTTTAGAGCCCTTCTGTTAAATAGACAGGGACTAACAGTGAAACAAGTAGCTATTAATGATTAAATTTGATCTGTAAAATCAGCCCCCCTTTTAAATTGAAATTTTAAATTATATATGAGCAAATTTTCAAAGCCAACTTAGTCCCAATAAAATGTTTTGCACGTTAGAATTTTAGACTTTGGAAGCTGCTGTTTTGAATGTAAAATGAGATAAGATATTGGCACTAGTATTTCCTTCCAGAATTTTCTTTTACATGCCATGGAATTGTTGGCATATCTTACATACAAATTCATATTTAAAGAGCCAGAGAGTTCTAGTATCATGTTCTGTCTGTGAATATTTACTGAGTATCTTCCAACTGCTAAAATAGTTCCCAACTGCTCTTTGAATTTCTATGTATATTTGTAGTTCTCTTAGGCATGACTAATATTTGCACTTTCAAGAAACTAAGATAAATATGTTATAGTCTTCAGTTACTACTTTTGACTGACCACTGAGGAGCTTTTTCTATTTTCTTTATCCATTTGACAATTTTTATTTTATCAACCATTTGCAGAGTAACTTTGTAAAAAAAAAAAAAACTTGGTCTGGAAAGTAAACTCAGAAATGTTTGAGAACATCTGTGTTACTGCTGATCTCCAAAAGTTGGCAACACATTCTAAGATCCCTCTCTTCTAAATATCTACTAAAGATGTTCCTCCCTGGCGGGCTCTCTGGGAGTGGCCGCTGCCTAAGCACACTGGCTGCTGGCTCCCGTGAAGTAGGCACAGGTGGCTCACCTGGATGGCGTGCATGCCCACACACATGTATGTAGGTGTGTTCGTGTCTTACAGGTTATATGATGGGTTCTTGTGTTGGGTAGAAAGCTCTTGGTGCTGAGCGTCCTCGATGTAAAGGAGCAACAAAAAATTTTGATTTGCTTTCACTGCTTATCATTTGCCATAATTTATTTTGTACCTTAGTGTACTTTGCAATTTCCACACACTTCATTCTCGATTTCTTGTGTTTTCATTGTGTCATTTTGACTAACCAATTTAAATGTCCCAAATTATAAATGGAAAAGACTGATCTATTCTTCTAACCTAAATGCAAAGATTGGGATGCATTTCTTGTCTAAGTTGGGAAATTAGCTAACTAAGGAGTAAATATTTAAACGTGTAGTGTAGGTAATGCACGTAAGTGTAGAATAGGACACATTGAGGTATGTTCTGCTGCTCAGGTATGTTTTAGAAATATTAATTCTTAGTGGAAAATCTTAATCCAGTCAACATTAATTAAGGTAAGTATAATTTATTTTTCTGATGCAAATATTAAATATACAATCTTTATTTCAGCCGTATTTCCTCCAACTAAATAAGGCAGCAGCCTGGGTGTATCTAACAGACATAATTATTACACTATGTAATAATAGAAGTTATTAGATAAGGTATTTAATATCATGGTTGTGCGTTTTAGATTCTGAACCTGAGGCATATGACTTCTAAAGCTCTGTGTAGCATCTTAAATAGTTTGCTTACTTATAAATATCACCAGAAATTCTGTCTTATGTAGAAGAAGTCTAAAGTCTTATCCAAGGGTTTGGTTTTCTCACCAGATACACTGAAGTGATAGTGAGGATTCATTCATTTGAAGGGAAAAGTATAAGTAATCAAACTACTTAAAAATATCTCTTAAAAGTATGTTCAACTGGGGCTTTTACAAATATGCAGTATTAGATAAAATCACACACAGTATTTAGTCTTACATACGGAGATCATCCTGAAGCCTGACTGGGACATAACATATTCTTCTATTAATTCCATTTATCTCAAAGCTTTGAATTGAGTACTATGTGTTTATTTCAGTAGTTTGAGTCAGTGAGCTCAAGTACAGTTACCAACCTCAGCAAAGTCTTCAGGCAGTTAGAGAGCTACTGGGTAATTTCTCAGATCCCTTGCATTGAGAATGAAATTAGCTCATGGCAGCCACTGTCACTTAACAGTGTTCCCTAAACTTCAGTGCAGACATCACCCTCATGATTTTACCAGACTTAAGTGCCACCAGTACTGTTTAAACTTTTTAAATCTACCATAAATGACTTCTAAAATTTTCTTAAGCAAAAACATCCATAAAATCATGTATCTGATATAGTAATTATAATTTTTGTGAAACATTAAATATATAACCATTAAAACTGTGTTAGTGTTCCTCCACACACCACTGGTGACTTCACCCTTAGGGAAACTCTGGCTTGGACCTGTGAGACCCGCCTGGAGAAGCTCACTGTGTCTCCAGGCAGAGCCTCAGTTGGGTGTGGATAGTTGGGCCGGTGGGAGATGCGCGTGCTTTTTCTTGGAAGACTGGCTGTGGCTACTGCGTGAACCTCTGGAGGAAGTGTGTAAAAAATGTGTGCTATAGAATACGATTTTTCAAAAGATACTTCAAGACCATATTTAAACATTACCTTTTTTCTTGAATAGGAATTAATCAATTAGCCCAATCATTTCCTCCTTTGCTCTCTGGAAGACTTTTAAATTACGCTCGTAAGTGTGGCAGCCTACTGCTCTCTACACCTTATGAAAGGTTTATTTAAAGATTTTAACCTTTGTAATTTTGTAAAAACTTGCTGCTTTTGCCCTTTTGTCCCTTCAGCGCACCCCGTCCCCCAATCATATATTTGTTCTAGCTACTTAATACCTGGAGAGGTAATAACAAAATTAATTCATGTGTTGTCAGGTTTTCTGTTAAACATTTTATGTAAAATGATAAATGATTGATGACAAGTCTGTCTTCTTCCTTCCTTTTTTCCTTTCCTCATTCCTTTCTTGCTCACTCAAACCCTTCCTTCTAGTTCACAAGGGCAGTTCTAGTCCTGGCCTTCTTGATATCTAAAAATATGCAGAAATTATGAATATTAAGTTAGATATACATCATTTATAATAAATAATTTACATAATTCTTTTAAATAATGTCAAGGAATGCTGTACTAGAACATACTTACATTCTGAATGCTACCTGGAAATCCACCTCTTCCACTTGAAGCATAAAACTATTACATGTTGAGGGGAGCTACTATAAATAGAACATTCTTGTATTTTATAGTTACTTCAGGTACAATGCTTCCCCCCAAAAAACGAGCATTAATCCTGTCTTTTCAGTGCCCAGCATACCCTTTACTCCCGACCATGGGAGTTTCACAGACTGCTCCATGGGCAAAAACCAGGTTATGGGCTGGTCTGTGAGTTAAATCATGCAGGGACTGCTTTTTCTCACTTTTAAATACTCTAATTTAGTAGTTAGTTATTAAAATTATTAGTTATTGAAATACATGAAGAAAATTAGTTCCACTTGCATTGGAAGATTACAGGCTCCAGTACAGAAAAAGGTGGCCTTTTAGAATCAGTATCGACAAGGATTCTAGTGTCAGCTCTGCCGCGCTGGCTGTGTGACTGGCTGAATCACCCTTAGCCTTAGTTCACTCACTTACAAATGTAGATATAAGTTAGTGTTAATAATTGCTAACATTTACTGTGCACTGCCTTTATTACACACACTATTAAGTATTTTATATGCAGTTGTTAACTTATTTAATCCTCACAACGAGCCCATTTCTGTTGTTAGCCATTTTACAGTTGAGGAATGAAAATTTAACTTGCTCAAGGTCAAACAACTAGAGCTAGACTTTGAATCCAAACCATCTGCATCTTAACTATACTGTATACTCTAAACTGTATACTCTATACGTTATGCTACATGCTCTTATTCTGTATTCTGTACACTGTACTCCATACTGTATGTTCTGTGTTCTGTAGTCTGTACTCCGTACTCCGTGCTCTGTGCTCTGTGCTGCCACATTTCTTTCACTGCCTTCCCATCCAGATTTGAGCTTTGGATAATCAAAATCAGCTTTATCAGAGGGAATGTATCCCAGAGTCTTTGTGTTCATGTTTATATGCATATAGATTATTAGCTATTTTTATTTTAAAATCAAACCACTTTCAGATCTTACAGCCATATGTGCATGCCATTACTCTGATCTGTCGATCACTAGCTCTTTAGAGGCTAAAAGTAAAGTTAGCCTCTCTGGGCCTCTGGAAAATAGAGAAGTTGGAGTCAGTTATCTGTAGTATTTCTTCTAGCTCTAAATTTTAATCTACAAATGTGAATATATAATTATTCATTTAAAGGTTTCCTTTATTTGAATCTGACAGTTAATGTCTAACACAAGTGTTGTATATGCATAGGTGTTACTGTGTCCAGCCTCTGTGTTGTATTTGCATGATGTAGAAATGCCATATCACCTCGGGTGTGATTCCAAGTGCAGGTACTTGGAAAAGTGTGTTTGGTTCACTGATTACCTTTCTGTGCTCAAGAAAAGGTAAGCTTTCACCTTTGTTTTACCAGAGGTAGCTACCCCTGAATCTCCAAAGAATGTCCTGGAATCATCGATGGTGAATGGAGGTTTAACGTCACATTCAAGAGAAAATGGGGCAGGTGCCGCACAGCAGGTGCCTGTGCAGCGGAAGAAACTCCTCAAAGCCCCAACTCTGGCCGAGCTGGACAGCTCTGACTCGGAGGTGAGGCCCCACGGCCCCCCACGTCCCGATTCGGGGTCAGGAGGCGAGCGCCCTCCGACCGGTCCTCGTGTTGCTCCAGCTGTTACTTAATCTCTTCCCATTTTTCAGTCAATTAAAGTTAGGTTTAAAATTCATTCATTTAGCAGGAAATGAAACAGTGGATTACTTACTGTTATTTAATAAAGGCCAATACAGTGGCTGTAGTTTATAGAATAACTTGTGACATACATACGTAGTCTTAGATTACAGTGGGGTTAAAATAAGTCAACAGTTTTCAAACCTATATTTTCTTAAATATGTTTCCCTTTGTTTTGGGGAAGGAAAAAGAAAAACATCTTCATAGAGTCTTCCCTCTCTAGAACACACACACACACACACACACATATCCATACTGAAGCTTCTTTCTGTAATAGTAACACCAACAGACAAGTCCCCCAACACTGCGCCCATGCCCTGCAGATCCTTCCTGTTCCTGATGTGGGTGCTCCCAGATCTCTGCAAGCCTCTGTCTGCAGCATCAGTATTGTATGTCTCCACTACCCGACCCTCAAAGTCAGCTTATATAAAATGAAATGATTTCCCCGCCCCCTGCCAAACCAGGCCACACACAGCAGGCTTCTCGTCTCCTGTCTGCTGTCTCGGTTGCTGGCTCCATTCTCTCCTCATTCATCCAAGTTAGAACTTGAGGAGTTATTGTCTCATAACGCCCTCACCGGTCTCCACACGTCATCCAGCAATATCAGTAATAACAATTTTGCCACTAAATGTTTTTCAAACTTCAAGAATAGTAAAGAAGTATTCTTATTACTGCCCAATTCAGTGCATGCGCTCTCTCATCAGCCATATCTTATCTTCCTTCTTCCTAGCTTCCCTGATTCCATCTTGCAAATACCACCAGGGTCTTTGTCTTTGAAACCGTTTGAAGGCATCCTGCCACTTACAGGACTAAACTCCTGTCCCTGAAGAAGCTGCGTCAGAGCCTGTGCCATCTGGTGCCTGCAACATCACTCTGCCTCAGTTTACCCTTCAGCCCCACTGGGCCCCTTGCTCTTTCCTGCTCACTCCCTTGTTGCTCCGCTCTGTGCATCTGCGTGCAGCCTACACCCAGCTCCTCTCCGATTCCATTATAACCTTCTGATCCGTCTGTTGTGGTAGAGCACTTGACCCTTTGTAATATAATTGTCCAAGTGCAAGCTCCCAGGAGGGAAGGTGCAGAATTCACCTTATATTCCCAGCTCCTAATCCCCATCAGACACTCACGTATTTAAAGAAATTCATGCTAATCTGTGAGAACAACAGTTTAAATTAAAAGAAGATCTAGTGGTTAGCCACTAGAACTGTGATGATTGAAATGTAAATTATATTAAATAAATGTAAAACTCAGTTCATTGAGTTCTCACGTGTGGCTGGAGGTGACCAAGCTGGACGGTGCCGACACCAGTGCCGCCCTCGCAGAGTCTGTTGGAAGCACCTGTGTCCGGTGCAGGGAGCGCGCCGTCCCGTGTGTCCAGGACCCCCTTCCTGTCCTTTCTTCATCCTTCACTGCCCTGAGCTAGAATGCCCAGGCCATGAGGAGGGCAGTGGACAGCCTCTGCAGTTGTCTTAGTTTTCCTCTTCGTGAAAATATTGTGCTGATGCCCTAAATCCAAATCTTGAGATGATTTGCTAGACACAGTTCTCTTAATCAGAGCGAGGCTGTGTTTGCGTGCCTGCCCATCAGTTAGAAAGGAAGTGTGAAATACGGTGCTGAGAAGTGTTGAGCCTGGTCTTTGTCTGGCTGCTGGTCCAGGCCTGGGCAATCATGGCTCCCATGATTGGGAGTAAGGTGGGGACCTCTGATTTCTGGAACAGAGGGAATGGTCCTGGGCCAGGACTGGAGCAAGCACACCCCTCTGTCCTCTTCCCTTACAGCTGATGCTCTAAAGTACTAAGGAGGGGCAGGGCAAAGATGCTGAATGTGAGAATGCCTTACATTCCTTTTTTTTTTAAACTTCTGAATATAGAATTTTAAAACTTCTAAATATGTTCAAACTTTAAAGTTTAGAAAACACAGATGAGCCAGAAGCCTTTAATTCTAAACAGCTATATTTCAAACTTGGGCTTTGTGATAAAGTTTCAGTAGAGGTTTTTTTTTTGGTGCCTTCTCTGAGGCTCCGTAGAGTTTCTTTTGATGAAACTCGGCTTTAATTGTGGTAGATTAGTTGTGTTCATCCTAAAAAGCTTTCTTAATGTTAGCCTCTTTAAGATTATCTACCGGCTGGTTAAAGCCAACTCAGAAAGATGTCTCTTGTAAAGCCTGATAATTAACCGATGTTTCTATAGACATGAACGAAGCACCTTGAGACTCAAGCCGGGTTTCCTTACAGTGTGAGTTAGTCAGGAACGTGCCATGGGCTCTGGCTCTGCTTTGTGGACAGGACACGAAGACAGGTCCCTTTGTGTCAGCCACCACCGTGTCCTCCATCTGAGGTCTCCTCCAGCTCCAGAATGTGGCAGTTCTGCCCATAAGTATGAAAGCGGAAAAGAGGCTGAGGAGTCCTGTCCTGCCTTCTCTAAATTGATGGGTGGGTGTTCTTTTCCCCACCTTAATGAATTCCTGATGTCAGGGAATTCCTAAACCAAGACTGATTTATCTCTGGTCCTATTTGCTCACTTATAAAAATGGCTATAGATACTAAGACAGATATATCCCACATCACATTGCACAGTGTCTTCATTCACATTTTATAGTAACGTTTTTTCACACTTTTTTCTTTAACTCTTCTCCTATTTTTCCTTTTCGCCAACTTCTTTTTTTTCCAGTGCCTCTCCATTTTTTCCATTCATATATTTACCAAAATGCCTTCAGTAAGCAGTAAAGGGACAGCAGTGCAATAGGCTTTGTCCCCTTGCTCATAATCCAAATGGGAAATAAGAAGCATACACTGAGTCATTACACGTGTTTGGTGAGTGCTCGCGGCCTGCCAGGCACCTTTTGAGCCACCCGTGTGTGATGCCACCAGGGGGCCGGGGGCTGGAGAAGCCTCAAGGAGAGGGAGGACCTGGGCTGAGGAGTCAGGTGAGGAGAGCAGTGGGCAGAGGGCTTCCACTGTTTGTGGCACGTGCCAGGCCACGTCACAGCCGGTCTCCTGTTTCTCCCCTACTGGCGTGGACTTCCCCTGGGGGCGGAGGAGCAGACTGACCCCGCCTCTCTGACTTGTCTAAAGCATTCCTGATGGAGGTTGCACAGGAACAAAGACTTAAGACTCAGGCCTGTAGTGGGAGGACAGTGGAGGCCAAATAACGAAGAAGCTCAGAAAAGGCTGGTCTTACTCTTTTCTTCCATCCCCTCAATTTTATCACCACTTCCCCATTTTTCCTCCTTCCCTCCCATTTACTTAGTGGCTTCCAAAATTTTTTTTTAAGGACCAAAACTTTTTCTTCACATCAAAGCTGTAGAAGTACAAGGCGGGTCAGCTAGAAATGGAGGCGGGGCTAGGCCCTGCCCTCCGCTCCCTACCCCGCCACCTCCCCATCTTCATGCCTTTTCCATTCTCAGAGGAAGTGTCCCCTAGGAAGTCCCAGCACGCCTGACACTGAGCTCGTCCCGCTGCGGACAGGGCACCGTACTCACTCCTGGAGGAAGTGCTGCTGTGCACGATCACACGTCTCCTGCTGGCCTTGCAGTCTCTCCACCGGAGGTTTTTCCCTCAGGTTTAAGAAATACCTTCCAGGGGAATTCTCTGGTGGTCCAGTGGTTAGGACTGCAGGCTCTCACTGCCAAGGGCCTGGGTTCAATCCCTGGTTGGGGAACTAAGATCCTACAAGCCATGCGGCGTGGCCAAAAACAAAAAACAGACCAAAAAAACCCTTCCAGCCACCAGAATACCGACTTTATGGTGAACTCTTTCATACATGATCTCATTTAATTTTCTCTTCCACAGAGACTTCATACTAAGAGGTAACTGCCACCGTTCCAGGGTAGCAGCTCTGCTCACCTCTGCAGACATATTTCATTTGATTCCATTGTGCACCACAAAGTTCCTGTTGCCCCTTGCTGTCTTTGAGGTTAACTTAAACTTGGGCCCAAATTATCACAAAGAACAGGTTCCTGTCTAAATATTCCCCATTGAGTAGTGAATTTCCCTGTAAAGAGTCAATATATTATTATGTCAGATATTCTTATGAAATGGAATATTAATGGATTATTTACTTTATCAACATAAACTCAGCTGCTTTATGTAGAAAGAAAAACTCCTTAATCCTGTTCAGAGCCATGAGATGATGACTTGCCCTCAGTCTTCTTAATGCCCTACGTCCTTTGTTCCATCAAGGAAATGCATTTTCTTCCTTTCTGTCAAGTGAGACCTCCAGTTGCATAACCAGTAAAGGGACTTTTTTTTCTCTTAGATTTACCCAGCAGCTTTGTGCGTTTAAATTATAATAGTTAAATAATCAGCATTAACTACAAGCTTGAATTGATGTCTTTAAAAGTTTCTAGTTGTGAAACTGGGCTATTGGTAGTGACCCAGAGACCTTATACCCTGCTTGAGGCCATAGGAATAGGTTATCTAATCTGCCATTTTGCCAGAACTGGAACTAACCCATGTTTTTTACTTAACAAAATATTATGAGCATTTTCCCATCTGATTAATCCTTTTTCAACATGATGCCAAATATCTGTGTGGTATTCTATCATAATAATTTGCCATATTATATTTAACCAGTCCCCTGTCTTTGAACATTTAAGCTGTTTCCAGTTTTCTGTTATTATAAATAACAATAATATTGTGAACATCCTTATGATACATTTTTGCTTTGAATTATTTTTCAGGATATTTCTAGAAGAATGTTTGCTAGATGAAAGAATGTACATATTTATAGCTTTTGATACATATTGCCAAGTTCCTTAAAGAAAGCTCTAATATCTACTTTTTATTGAGCCAACTCTATGTTATACTTTAGGTATTATAAATTGATCAGACCCTAGAAGTAGCTATGATCCTTATATAAAAGATAAGGAAAAAGACACACAGAAAGGTGTTGTCTTTGAACTAAGATTGTTAAAGAGTAAATTATAGAGACGGATTTGAAACCCAAGTCTAACTCCAAAATCTGCATATCTCATAAACTTTCTAGTATTCCAACTAGCAGTACATGAGAATGCTTGAGTTTAAAATAACTTAAACTGGAAAGGGGCTTAGAAATCTTGTTCAACGTCATTACTTTTCAGTGAGAAAACTGAGCCCCTAGTAGAGATAGAGACCAACTTTAAAAAGTCAGACAAATTTTCAGTAGCAGAATCCCTGCTAAACCAGACCTCCCAACACCGGATCTTTTTCCATCACTTTTTTTTTCTCTTCCTAAAACTCTAAACCTCAGTGTTTCTTGCTTATCTTTAATAACCTCTGCTAGCCTATCCCAAGTAACATTTTAAAAGTCAAGATAAGCTTTGATTGGAGCTATATCAAAGCTTTCAGTAGGAAAGCTAAGCAAAGGAGCTGTATCTGTGCCTTCACTGGGATTCTTTTCAGGAAGAGGGAGATTTTCCTTCCTGTTAAGTGAGTTAGGTGCCCAGGCTGGCATCTGAGACAATTCTGGCAGCCTTCAGTGACAGCACCGCCCTGGGAGCAAAGCTGCGGGACTTCTGACAGTGACCTCATTGCATCCAGGACCTGATTTAAGAGTCACTGGTCAGGACATAGAACTAGAAAAGGCCTAACTTAGTGTCAGAGACTAGTAACTTGGATCAGACAATACAAATAAGCAAATTTCAGAAACCAGACCAGGCCGTAGAAAAGACTAATGTTAAGAGATGTCAGAGACCCATTGAAACACCTCAGCCAGGCAGAAAGTGTTTAGTCAATGGGAGTGGACATGACAGGGACACCACACGCCCCCTGGTTCCTTTCTGGGCGTCTCCGTGACTCCTCCGGGGCAGGAACTAATCCTGGTGAAGATTAGTTTTCTTTCTTTCTTCCTTTCTCTCTTTCTTTCTTCTGTTCTCTCTTTCTTTCTATAAAGTAAATACTTTATAGTTGATGTATAATATTATACGTTACAGGTGTAAAATACAGTAACTGACAATTTTTAAAGGTTATCCACCATTTATACTCATTAAAGAATATTGGCTATATTCCCCGTGTTGTACGATATATACTTGTAGCTTATTTTATTTTATTTTTAAATTTTATTTATTTATTTATTTGGCTGCATTGGGTCTTCATTGCTGTGCGCGGGCTTTCTCTAGTTGCGGCGAGCAGGGGCTACTCTTCATTGCGTTGCGCAGGCGTCTCATTGTGGTGGCTTGTCTTGTTGCGGAGCACAGGCTCTAGGTGTGCAGGCTTCAGTAGTTGTGGCATGCGGGCTCAGTAGTTGTGGCACACGGGCTTAGTTGCTCCATGGCATGTGGGATCTTCCTGGACCAGGGCTTGAACCCGAGTCCCCTGCATTGGCAGGCGGATTCTTAACCACTGCACCACCAGGGAAGCCCTTGTAGCTTATTTTATACATAGTAGTTTGTACCTCTTAATCCCCTACCCCTCTATTGCCCCTCCCCCACTGCCTCTCACCACTGGTAATCACTAGTTTGTTCTCTATATCTGTGAGTCGCTTCTTTTTTGTTATATTCACTAGTTTGTCGTATTTTTTAGATCCCACATATAATTGAGATCATACAGTATTTGCCTTTCTCTGACTTATTTCACTCAGCACAGTGCCCTCCAAATCCATCCATGTTGCTGCAAATGGCATAATTTTATCCTTTTTCATGGCTGAGTAATATTCCATTGTATGTATATGTGTGTTTGTGTGCATGTATGTATGTGTATATATATATATATATATATATATATATATATATATATATATATATACCACATCTTCTTTAGCCACTCATCTGTTGGTGGACAGTTAGGTTGCTTCCATATCTTGGCTACTGTAAATAATACTGCTGTGAACATTGGAGTCCACATATCTTTCTGAATTAGTGTTTTTGTTTTTTTCAGATACATACCCAGGAGTGGAATTGCTGGGTTATATGGTAGTTCTATTTTTAGGTTATTGAGAAATCACCATACTGTTTTTCACAGTGGCTAGACCAATTTACATTCTTGTCAATAGAGTACCAGGGTTCCCTTTTCTCCACATCCTCTCCAGCATTTATTTGTGGGGTTGTTTTTGTTTTTTGATGATAGCGATTCTGACAACAAAATGACAGGTGTGAGGTGATAGCTCATTGTGGTTTTGATTTGCACTTCCCTGATGATTAGCAGTGTTGAGCATCTTTTCACGTGCCTGTTGGCCACCTGCATTTCCTGTTTGAAAAAATGTCTGTTCAGTTCTTCTGTCCATTTTTTAATCTGTTTTTTTTTGATGTTTAATAGTATGAACTATTTATATATGTTGGATATTAACCCCTTATCAGTCATACCATTTGCAAATACTTTCTCCCCTTTAGTAGGTTGTCTTTTCATTTTGTCAGTGGTTTCCTTTGACGTGCAAAAGGAAGTTTAAGTTTAATTAGGTCCCATTTGTTTATTTTTGCTTTTATTTCCTGTTTTAAGAGACGGATCCAAAAAAATATTGCTATGATTTACGTCAAAGACTGTTCTGCCTATGTTTTCCTCTGCATTTAGGTCTTTAATCCAGTTTGAGTTTATTTTTTTAATGGTAGGATTAGTTTTCAAGTAGTCTGAAAGTGGGTGCAGCTGCCTGAGGTGGGCATGCATGGCCAGAGGACCAACCACAGCTTCTGGGAGCAAATCCCAAGAGGCCCTGAGCCACACCCCATCCCTGCAATGGCCCTGTCTCCCGCACTGACCTGCATCCGCCCTGCCTGCCCAGGACAGGCTCTTGGCTGTTCTCAGTGGGAGGATTTCAGACCAGTAAGTAGTGGGGTGCAAGGCATGGACATGTCTCAGACTTATGTGAAATTAGGCTGTAAAAATGATTCTAGGGAAGGTTGGCTGAAATATTTGCGATGGGGATGGTTTCTGCTGTTTGTTTCTAGCTCCCACCTCATAACTACTGGAAAGTCCTGGTATGACTCCTTTTTTCTTTTCCTGTGAGATACTCTTAGCTTTTATTTCCTTTTTGACCTTCCATAAGCAGAAGGGGATTATGGTAGTTCTTGCTGGCTTTTCTGGAGACTTGTGTGACCTCCAGCGTGTCTGGGGTGAGGCTTTGCTTACGTTGCCTGGCTTGTTCTTGGTGGTGAGTATCAAGAATGCAGAGGTTGCTGCTCAGACTGGCTTTGTTTGGACTTTGTGGTTTACAAGGCTTTCTTCTTCTCTTGTTCCTTGGCCAGATCCTTCGTAGTGAGGCGTGTTCAAAACTAATGCTTTCAGCAGTAGGTTTTAGGTAAAGCCAGTTTTTAGTGAATGGCTAATTCTTAAAGTCACCTTAACTAAGTAGGTCAGAGAGAATTTTCGCTGTTTCACATAGTCATAGATTAATATATTAACCTAACTTTCTTGTATATTTAAAAATATTTAGCAGTTTTCTATACATATTATGGAAATAAGTTGTCTTCTAGTTAATGTATATCCCCTGTCACGTAGTAAATAGTAAATTTTTCATGAATAAATATTATACTTTATTTTGGTATAGTCTAAAACAAATTAAGAAGGTCTCTTCTCACTGGTAATAGGAATTTAAACTTTATTTGGCACAATGCAGACATTTTTCTAGATTCATGACATTTCATGAAATATTTTTCATTCATTCAGCAAATATTTATTCATTACTTAGTAAGTGATGGATTTGGTACTAGGTAACAACGATGAACAAGATACACCACATCTATCCTTGTGGGGTTCCAAGTCTATTACTTTTATAAATGTGTTAAATACTCCACTAATGATAATATTAATCACCATTTCTTGTGTGCTAGGTAATGTGGTAAGCATTTTAAATGTGTTCTCAGATCTGTCCTTGCAGTGACCTATGGAAATTATGAAACTAAGATAAGAAACTTGCTCAGTGTCACATCTCTCTAATGAGGGAAAAAGCCAGGGCACAACCCAGACATGTCTAATTTTAGATCCCTTCTAGCTTGTCTCCAACCTGCCTTGAACCTTTGACATTAAAATTTGGTGCCTCATGTTAAATATTTATGAGTGAACATTATTAATTAGCATGAGATCTCTCTCTCTCTCTCTCTCTCTCTCTCTCTCTCTCTCTGTCTGCCTGTGCCTTTCTCAGGAAGAAACTCTGCCCAGGTCAGCCAGCAGCAGTGCATCTCCCTCCTTCCTTGAAGCTCCCTTTCTGGAGGCTGTGTCCACAAGGAAGAGTGAGTATTTGTAGTACAAAGAACTAGTGTCAGATGCCTTAAAAAACATACTTGACCTAAAAAAGGGAATCCCAAAGTGCCTTGTTGTCATTTGGGGTAACTAGTTAATTAAAGAACTAACCCTGGCATTTCACTAGTCAGGAAGAGAAATATTGTTATTTTCCTAGAATGACATCATAAGGTAGGGCTAAACTGGCCGTTGGGTCTCAGATTCTCACCTTATAACAAATCAGTCACCTTTGGGCTTACAGATAATAGTTGTAGGGAATAGGTCAACTGTCTGTATGTATTTTTTAGATTAATTACCTCCTTATCTAAATTTAAGCCAGAAGCTCTGAATAATCACACTTGTTATCCCGCCTACACACACACACACACACACACACACACATCGTTACCCACGTACACGTGTAGATAGTAAAAACACCTTTATAACTCTTCAGGCAATACGGAATCTAAAGTTAAGTGATTTAAAAAAATACTATTGGTAATCTTTTCATTTATAAGACCAATATAAAAAATTAAAAATTATATATTAAAGGGGAGGATTCTGGGAAGATGGCAGAGTAGGAGGCACCGGAATTTGTCTTTCCACCTAGACAATAATTGTAGTGGTAGAATCTGTCTGATGTAATTATTTTTGGAACTCTGGAGTTTGTTGAATGCCTAAAACTTCCAGGGTTAATTTCAGTAGATTTCAGCTCATAGCACAGTGGCAGCTACTCATCCCCCACCCCCAGCCACATGACAGGCAGCTGTGTGCTGTTCTTAGAGCAGCTTGCAGGAGCCAGGGTGGACAAAAAGGACCCTGTCCTCCAAATATTGGGGATCTGTCCTCTGATTGCTGATTACTGCTTCTGATTTCAAAGGTGCAAAGAGGCAGGCAGCCATTGTTGCACTGTTGCTAGCTTCACCCCCTCCCCTCTAGCTGAAGTCATCTCCAGGGGATTTAAAGGGCTGGTGCCTTTCCCCCACCCCTTCATTTTTCATGTTTCCCCTTTCAAGAGTGAAAAGCCTAGAACATTCAAAAACAATGGCATATGCACATGGGAGAATTAGAAAGTGACTATGAATGCCCAGGGAATGGCTCATAAAAGACCTGAGGAAATGTTAAGTTTACACCTCAGGCTGATCTTCAGAGATCAGCCTTCAACAGTAAGAAAAACAATAAACAAAAACAATAACAAAACCCAACAAACCCTGGGGAAGGGGAAAATCTGACTTCCAGATTTACCACATTGATAAATTCAAATGTTCAGTGTTCAACAAAAAATCACAAGGAATATAAAGAAACAGGAAAGTATGGCTCATTCAGAAGAACAAAATAACAGAAACAGGTCCCAGAAAAAGACCTGATGACAGATATACTAGACAAAGACATTAAAACAACAATTTTAAAGATGCTCAAAGAAATAAAGGAAGATGTGAAGAAAGTTGAAAAAAACAATGTGTGAACAAAATGGAAATATCAATAGAGAGAAAACCTAGAAAGAAACAAAAAAGAAATTCTGGGGCTGAAAAGTACAATAACTGATATGAAAAATTCACTAGATGCATTCAAAGACAGATCTGAGTAGGCAAAAGAAAGAATTAGCAAGTGGAAATTATCAAGACTGAAGAATAGAAAGAAAAAAGATTGAAAAAAGCAGAGACTAAGGGACCTGTGGAACACCATCAAATGGACCAACATATGCGTGTGGGAGTCCCAGGAGCAAAGGAGAAAGAAAGGGGCAGAATATTTGCAGAAATAATGGCTAAAACTTCCTAAGTTTGATGAAAGACATGAATATAAATATCCAAGAAGCTCAACTGAGGTGAAGTCAAGAGACCCACACCAAGACACATTACAGGTATCCCCTGCTTTTCAAAAGTTCACCTTACGTCCCTTCACTTTTACAAAAGACCTAATTGGTACCTGTTTTCACTAACTGAAAGAAATCAGCAGAGGATTTTTGCTTTTACAAAAAAAAAAGCTGAAAAGCAAAAATAGTGTTCAGGGCTTCCCTGGTGGCACAGTGGTTAAGAATCCACCTGCCAATGCAGGGGACACGGCTTCGAGCCCTGGTTCAGGAAGATCCCACATGCCGCAGAGCAGATAAGCCCGTGCGCCACAACTACTGAGCCTGCGCTCTAGAGCCCGCATGCCACAACTTCTGAAGCTCACGTGCCTAGAGCCCGTGCTCCGCAACAAGAGAAGCCACTGCAGTGAGAAGCCTGCGCACCACAACCAAGAGTAGCCCCTGCTCACCGCAACTAGAGAAAGCCTGCGTGCAGCAACGAAGACCCAACGCAGCCAAAAATAAAAATAAATAAAATAAATAAATTTAAATCTCCAGCCCAATTTTCTAAAAAAAAAAAAAGTAGTGTTCAGCCTTTGCATCAGGCCACCATAACTTTGAACTGTGTCTGTGAGCATCTGTGCTTTACCTTGATTTATTTTGTGCATTCATTAGCAAGATGTGTCCTAAGGTATTTGCTTCTTTGCTTTATATCATTTCAGTTTATGAAAGGATTCATAGGAATACTCTTTCAGATAGTGGGGGAAACCCGTATATTCAAAATTTCAAAAGACAAAGAATCTTGAAAGCAGCAAGAGAGAAGAGTGTCATCACACACAAGGGATCCTCAGTAAGATTTTCAGCAGACTTCTCATCAGAAACTTTGGAGGCTAGTAGACCCTGGGCCACTATATTCTAAGTGCTAAAAGAAAAAAGTCATTAACCGAGAATCCTATATCTGGCAAAACTGTCCTTCGAGAGTGAGGGAGAAATCAAGACATTCTCATATAAACAAAAGCTGAGGGAACTCAAGACCATTAGACCTTCCCTTCAAGAAATGCTCAACAGAGTCCTGTAGGGTGATATGATAGGACACTAGACAGTAACTCAAAGCCATATGGAGAAATGAAGATCTCAATAAAGATAAATAGATGGGCAATTATGAAAGCTAATATTATTATAACAATGGTTTGTAACTGTACTTTTTGTTTTCTGCATGATTTAACAAACTAATACATTTAAAGAAAAAAAGAACTATTAGTATAAAAGCTAGTTTTACTGTAACTTTGGTTTGTAATTCCAAATCTTGTTTTCTATATAATTTGAGAGACTTAAGCATTTACAAGAATTATTAGTCTGTTTTGGGGCAGACAATATATAAAGATGTAATTCTGTGACACCATGAACTAAAAGGGATGCGGACAGAGCTGTATAGGAGCAGAGGATTTTTGTGTTACTGAAGTTAAGCAGGTATTAATCCAAATTATAGTGTTATGAAGTTAGGATCTTAAATATAATCCCTACGGTAACCACAAAGAAAATAGCTATAGGATATAAACAAAAAGTAAATGAGAAAGGAATTTAAACATTTCACTATAAAAAATCAGCTAAACACAAAAGAGGACAGGAATGCAGAAAATGAGGAATGAAATGCTATAAGGCATATAGAAAACAAATAGCACAATGACAGAAGTAAGTCCCTTCTTATCAGTAATTACTTTCAATGTAAATGGATTAAACTCTCTAATCAAAAGACAGATATTTGCAGAATGGATAAACACATGATCCAACTACATGCTGTGTACAAGAGACTCCTTGAGATGCAAAGACATAAACAGATTGAAAGTGAAAGGACAGAAAAAGATATTCCATGCAGAGAGTAACCAAAAGTGAGCTGGGGTGGCTACCAATTGATTAGAAATCAATAACAGAAGTAAAGCTCTGACAGCAGAAATGATTTCTGTTGTCCTCCTTATGTTTCCAAAATGTGAATCAGACCCTGAGACATTCTCCTTTTAAACCCTGTCCCCAAATATTCCTAGGCAGAGGAGCAGTAGCATGTATAGTATTAAAATTGAAGCTGGAATTTATTTTTTGAAATTTAAATAAAGCTTGATTTAAACCTAAGGATAAAATGTCTTGATACACATCAAGAAGAAAGAGTTTTCATATATTATTTTCAAAAAGGAGAATGTAAAAGGAGGGTACACTTGAGAATTTTGGTATGATTTGACACACAGAATACATAATTTTTACATGCTTTTAAAATAAAGCCCAAGATCTATTTCTTGAATTTTTTGCTCTTAAAATTTTTTATTGAATACAAGTCTTTTGTCCAATTAAAAAAAATTTTAAATAAAGCCTGACTGTTCAATTGCAAAATTCTGTGGAAAATAACATGGCATTTGTATTACAAATCTGAGAGACTATTTATATTGTGTTTTATGCATGAATTTGAATGAATGTTAAAAACTGTTTTTTCCTTTTCCTTGCTATTTATGTAGCAAGTTTATCTTGCAAAGATTCTTCTATAACAGTCCTTCCAGTATCCCCCTAGGGACCTCCAATCTTAATATAACTCTCCAACAAAATAAACACTTCATCTTTGAATGCAGTGTTTGTCACAAATGACAAAGGGTTTTCTGTTAGAAATTCAAAACCTAAGTTTTTTTTATAAGAGAGTTGATTTCAATGTGGTTCATTCCGTTTCTTTAGACCCTCCAAAGTTCTTGCCCATATCCTCCACACCCCAGCCAGAACGACGGCAGCCACCCCAGAGACGACATTCCATTGAAAAGGAAACACCCACTAACGTGAGACAGTTCCTGCCAGCGTCCAGGCAGAGCTCCCGGTCTCTCGTAAGTAACCGACAGACTCTGCAGAGTAACTTGTGAGCAGTTAGAGGGTCTGGAATCATTAGCTTCCTTGAGAAGCTTCCAAAAGCTAGACTGAACTTTAAATAACCTTATTGGTTTTTAGTAGCTACAGAAAACCAAACCTAAGAGTAACCCAAATGAAGTCTGACCATTCTTTGTTCATTTAAAGTACTTTTTTTCCCCAGAAGACTTATTAATGGTTGAAAGTATGGATATTTATTAAAGAAATACTTTCTTCCTTTCAAAGGGCATTAATCCACTTAAAAATTGTTGAAACTAAACAGAAAACTTAGTGAAGTCTGACTACAGTAGACTCTTTTATTGAGGCAGAAGTCCAAGGGGAGAATTTTGATCCATGAAAAACCATTGTTCATTGTTTTCAAGCATGTTTTGTGATATTGGAGCCAAAGCAGCTGTTTGGACGGGTTGACAGTTTTTGCTGTTTTCCGGAGACTTCCAGGCTCATGTAGTGGCTACTCATTTCTCAGACAGGGGATGTGGCACACAAGGCCCTTCCAGGAAGAGCTAACAGGTCTGCCAGCCAGAGGAAGCCTGCGAAGATTCTTTCTGTCCCACTTGACTTCTGAAATACTTGCAGGCAAGATGCAGGGCTTCAGTCAATAATTCTACCAGCAGCCAACCCGATACCTAATCGTTCTTCAGATTCTCATGAATAAAACACTGGACTACACGCAGTCCATACTTTTAGGCTGTGATGAATCATCAGGGGTTCAAATGAAGCAGTGATAGAGGTCCCTCCGTCCAGGTGAAGGGAGATAGTATGGATCTTGTGAAGAAACGAAGTTTGAACTACACTGATAGTGTTGAAATTTGATCAGTCTTCTCTATTCCCAAATAATGTGATTAAAGAACTAATGATTTCGTGACAACTCCTGTTAGGATTCCTCTAACTCCTAAATAATCACCACACACTGATATATGGTGAAATACAGCCTCATCAGTGGTTTACCAACTGAAAAACAGAACTCTAACCCGACAGGTTCAAAGTTTAAAATCCGAAGACTTCTGTTAATAAGTTATTTACCAAAATACACGGTTATTGTCACACCTGAAAAATATTGTCACAACTGAAAAAGAGAGAACTCCTTTGGGTTTTTTTTTTTCCACAAGTCCAACGATTAGGTGATTCTTTTCTTCACAGCTTTTCCTAGAAGTCAGTTTAGCATTCAGCTGTGTACCTGGCCTTGTGATCATATGACATCATTGTTGAGGTTAGACTTAAATTTTAAAATTATCAGTATAAAGAAACTGTCAGATCAACTACAAGGATTTTTTGGCTAGTGATGGAAGCTTTACCAAGAAAGGCCCGTGAGGTATATTTCCTGGCGAAGGGGAACTCAGTGTGTGTGTGGTCCGGCTGTCAGTTGTTTTTTGTGGAGAAGGAGAGGAAGATACAACCCACATGCCATGGCGGAGAAGGGGCTCAGTGAGCAGGCAGGGGAGACCTGTGGTCGGCACAGAACTCTGCCCCCGAAGTGCCTCTAGACATCAGCTGAGACAAAAGAACCTCCAGGTCAAAGTCCTGACTTTTCTTGCCAGTAGCTTGTCTTGGGAAATCCATAAAATCACACTCCTTTAATGGTAGTGCCGTCTAGCTTGGTAAGTATTGTTTTTAAAAGTATGATAATTTAAAATTTTAGCTATATTTTAGAAAACATGGAATCGTTTTGTATTTATAAGCTCTCAACTAAAAATGGCAGAAATGTCTTTGTTGTTACTCATTTTCATTTTTATTGTATCTTCCTCCCTTTCCTTAGGATGTTGAAAGTGTAATTCTTTTCATCATTTGGTCAGATGATTGTGGGTGACGCCTCTAAATGAAGGCGACTTGTCTTTAAGTACCGACCGGGGGAGGGGCGGCTGTGTGGTGTATGTTTCTGCATTCACCTCTGGCCTGCATCCCACGGAGCCCGTGTGCAGGAGACTCAGTGTTCACAGGACAACCGAGTTCCAGAAAGCTTAAGTGTTGCCGTGTGAATTCTGAGGTTCTCTAGGCATGGTTGGGCTCCTGATTGATACATGTGGATGCAGACGATGGCATGGACTTGCATGTGGAATCTACCATTAATGTCCTCCGTGGTGTTTGTTTATTTTTGTTTCATGCTCTGTAATCGCTATTTGTAGGTCACTCATGTTCAGCATTATTTTCTCCTTTTCTTTTTCCCCTGCCATTTTCTTTTCCTTTATCTATTGTTCAGGTTCCTAGGATAACCAGAGTATGGCCAAGGACACCTTTCCGACCACTTTTTTCTACCCTTCAAACAGCTTCTCTGCTCGGCTCTCACCCTTTGGAGGCAGCCTTGTTGGGGGTAGCAGGGGCTATGTATTATCTGTGTGAGAGAGCTTTTACCAGCAGGTGGAAATCCGCAAAGGTTGGCCTCTTTCTGCTGGTTCTGGGAATTATTTTCCTCTCTGCCTCTTTGGCAGTGATCCCTCAGCTACCGCACTCTGCAAAAATTAACAGCTTAGATGGACACTTTGCTTCTGACTGTTGATTCCAATCTTTGGTAGATGCGTAGATCACACCATGATCTCAATTGACGGGACGATAGTGAAAGGACAACAAACTCAGAATGCAGCGGCATCAGCACAGAGGGGCTATGGGCGGTGCTTCTGAGCCCCCTGATTGAACCACGTTCCCCCACACCCCACCCCCAGATCAGGACCTTCCCCCAGCCCAGAGCCGCCCCACCCTCAGAAGAGCCGTTGCCCATATACTCAGCTGCCTGGCCAGGGAGGCTCGGGCACTCTTTCTCTTCTCCAGCACCTTTAAAGCTGTGTTGTGATGGTCAGGATATTATGTGGTTGTTATGAAAAGACACCGTGCTTCTCTGTAGGGAGAAATTTGAAGTCTTTTTTAATTGATGTGATTATTTAAAATATTTTAAATAATTCTCATTTTGTATTGTTTTTGAGATTTTCATACAGAATACATTTTTTAAAGGAAGTATAATAGTTTCCAAACTTAAGTGGGATAAAAAGCCTCAGACCATATTGAGGTTTCCCCTGCCCCCAGTGTGACCCGAGCTGCTGACCTGCTGACCAGGTGTCGGCAGCCGCCCAGCCCGGCTCTCCACAGTCCTCTGTTCACCAGACCTGTCCCGGATAAGCGAACCAGCAGCTGGTTTCTTTGTTTTTCTTTATGACCCATCTTGGTTTAGAAAAGAGACTGAATGTAAATGAGGTACAACAGATTCCTTTCTCTTTATTTGCCGTGAAATACAGGATAAATCTCTTCTTTTCATTTTAGATCTGGCCCTGTGAGCACATGGTCAGATGCGGAGGTGGCATTTAATCCTGTCCCTCCTGCTGCTGTTTCTGAATATCTGCTGACATTTTATTTTTATTTTCAACCCTCCCCAAACAGTCTGTCTACTAAGTCTACATGTGACTTTCGACAGAGAATTCACCTTGAAATTTAAAAGTGAACTTGAAAAAAGAGTAATTAAACTTAATATCTGCTATTTTTATTTAAATCTGCCTTCCTTTGGTTTATTAGAAACAAAAACCAATGGTTGTTTTGGATAATTGTCAAATATCTGCTACTTATTTATGAAGTTTTTGCTAACCTAGAACACTCTATAAAATATGACCATTTCCACTTCTCTGGCTCAGTAACCAGGTTATACACCATGCTCTCTGATTTCTGTGCTCCCTAACTCTGACCCCTTTTGAATGGTAAAGATAACCAGAATATTTAACAAAAACTCAGCCATTTTAGTGACGTACGTAACAGTGAGTTCTAAAGGCACATCTGCTCCTACAGTATATTGTAATCTCTATTAAAACTCTTTAAGATTTAGCTTCCCTTTCCTAAATTTGGAAGCCACACTGAAGCACAGAGCAGCCAGAGAATCAGAGTTGTGCTGCTCTGGTCCCTGGAGTCCATGCCATGAACTGAGGTCAGTGCCTGCTGCAGGTGTGACCCTGCCCATCATAACAACGGGGACTAGGGCTCGGCTCATGGGTAGAACCCTGAGTGCTCTTCACGATTTGGGGCATCAGCATCTCAGCAAGATCTGTTAAGGTTTAATTTGGCTTTGGGGATGCTGAATTAATATTTTTTGTCAGTTGAAAAAAATAATGAAAGCTATTCTAGTAACTAATATTTTCTTTCATGTTGCATTAAAGTTTTGTTGTCCTTGGGAAAGCACCAGAATTAAAACATTAGCATTTGACCTGATGGAAGGTATTTTACTAAAGGGTAATCCGCTTGAAATTTTAAAAAAGAACAAGAACACAAAAAAATCCACAATTTCTTATTACATCTGATGGAACACTCTATTTGTGTATGGGTCAAATCAGTAAGTTGGAAGTGTGCTTGACTGGGCCCTTTTATGACTTGAGACTGAGGAGCGGGAACTGCAGGCTGTCTGGGTTGCTGTGTGTGGAGCATCCCCACCACCCAGGCATCGCAGCTGCGACGTTGGCGCCATCGCCATCTTCCTAATACACGACAGCCAATCTCAGGGAGTGGTCTTCTGCTTGTTTGCTAGATTCATACATTATTTTACTCCAGCTCAGCAATTCTGTCACATAGGTAACTGTCAGAAAATGTACGATAGTCATGCTTGTTGCTGATGAATAAAGATGACCGTAGGGATACTTCTTATGAACTATGTCAGAAGCTGAGAAAAGTCGCTGTTCAGACGTGTGCAGCTGACCCTACTATCTGTGCACAGTTGTGATGCCCAGCGTTCAGAGGCGAGCCTGTTCCCACACTCTGTTCTCAGGGTCAAGCGAAGCTCAGGAAATATGGGACATGCCAACTTTGAAAGCTCTTCCCGTTGAAAGAAAATTGGGTGATGGTGGGTTTTTTTGAGTATTTCAGACATCCTAGAGCACATGAATTATCCTCCTACCCTCCAGATACTAAGCTCTTCATCTTAAACGTTCAATTGCAGGATCTTTTCCAAAACATTTTTAGCAAATTTAATCTTCCCTAAGTTAGCTTGAACAGAGATGATTTTGTATTGATTATTTGTAAGAAGCAGTAGTTCTGCAAACTATTTTTTTTTTTTTTAGTAAATGCTAATGTTTTTCAAGTTTGCAACCTAGATTTATTTTTGTTTTTCTCTGATTGAAAGACAGAACTAAATGTTAAAACTCCATAAACTGACTGCACTCATAGTCCTGTGCTGTCTCCTTTGGCTTGTTTGATTCCAGAATGCCTGTGCGCAGCACTATTGTGTGTGTGGGCGTGAGTTACAGCGTGTGTACACCGAGGACATCGGGGTTGTGTCGCTCCGCCACAATGGCCCTTGTGAAGCCCAGCAGGGTGCGGGCGCACAAAACCGTTCTGTCTTTCTACTGGGCCCACCAATCAAGCGCAGGGCCGGCTGGGGAGCAGATGGTGTGAGGCTCTTTATTCAGTGGGATCAGTTACATCAACATCTTCCTCCACTGTTGTTAGGAAAACCATTAACATAAGACAGCCAACTTCGATATTTATCGTCAGAGTTCTCTGAGTGTCTCCACATCTGTCCAGTGTGGCCTGTGCTTCCGTAGTTGTTTAAAAGTGGTGAGAGATCTGGAGAGCGTGGGGCAGCCTGACGGGAGTGCCTGCTGGCTTCCAGGTCCAGTTCCACTCACACTGTTAGGAGTTTTTAGGCTGTGCTGATGTAACTTACCACTAAATAACGCTTCTCAATATCAATTACTAACCACCTTCTTTTGGCTATTCTGGGTACCACAAATCAGTTTTTAAAACAGTACCAATGTTGTAGATTTGCTATTTATCTATTAGCAGATATATACAACACAAAACGAAATAGTATCTTTGTGTAATCATAGGAGAAAACTGACAGAAATTTGGTTTAGAACAATAACATTTTTTCCCCAAGATTTCAATGCATAGATATGTAGCTCCACTTCATGGAATACAGATACCCGAGGCAAAACATCTAAACAAATGTGAGGAAATTTTATTAATTGGAAATTTCAGTGGCTACTGTGTTTCACATGGTCCCCGGAAATTTTCTGCCATCTCTTGTCTCAGTGTAATTAGAAATTGTGTGGTCCCCAGAGTGAGCCAGCTCTGCTCCAGTGTTTACTGGGAAACCTCTTTTCTTCTCTGAAGCTACTAACCAGGTGACTGATCTGAAGGGGAACTTTGCCTTGCCAGAAGGGTGGTGGGAACTTCTTATTCATGTGGAATTTTGAATTTCAGGAGGAATTCTGCTACCCAGTGGAATGCCTAGCACTTACTGTGGAGGAGGTGATGCATATTCGTCAGGTCCTGGTGAAGGCAGAGCTGGAAAAATACCAACAGTATAAAGATGTCTACACTGCTCTGAAAAAAGGAAAGGTAGAGCCACTTACAGTTGATGGATCAGCAGGGTTAGAAGATCGGTCAGTCACAGGCATGTCCCCTGAGGACACTGTCTGCTGGCCAGATGGCATAGGACTTTGGGGGGATTCTAGGAGGTAAGAGGCTTACCCCGTGGCAGGCAGTCCCTCTTCTGCCTTGCTCACGAAAGTGAGTATTTTTATTTCTCCCTGAGAAATTGAAAACCAGAAGGTTAAAACCACCATAATAAATAATGGTATGCCTTCATAAAACAAGGTCTGCCCTTAGTTGTTATACTTTTAAAGGATTGTAGAGAAAATGTATCTGAGAAACAGAGAAGACTTTTTCAGAACCTTCTTCAGTTTGATTCCATGGTGGCAAGACCCTTGAGAACTGTGGCCTTTTATTACCATTTAAAGGTAGAATTATAATCAAATACAGAGCAGATTATAATTATCACAGAACCAAACTTAATAAAAGGGTCTCTAAATGCTCTTCTCCCTTTGTCTACTAAACTTTCCACATATAAATGTGTGTACAAACATGCAAATTAGGAAATTAACTATTGGCAATGCCTTTTTCTCCTTTAAAATTTTTATTTTTTAGCTCTGCTTTTGTTGCCGAACCAGGAGATTTTCCTTCTTCACTTGGTCTTATACCTGTCAGTTCTGTAAGAGGTAAGGCTTTTGTAATTGATGACAGTAGTCAAGGATCCACTGTTTCATCATTTTTCTCTGAGGAACAATATTAGAAATAATCCAGTCTGTTATCATGTGCTGTGCTTGTAAGTTAGTAATAGTGATTGCTTCAAGAGTGGACAATTATTTGATATTAAGCCTGGAAAGTTTCTCTGCATGTGTTTCTTTTCATATCCAAGATAGGTCTAATAATAATATGTCATGTTTGAACAGAAAAAAATAGATGTGACTGTCACGTGATCCCAGGATAGACAAGTAAGAAAATCCCAAACAGACGTAAGTTGATCCTTTCATAGGACACAGTGTAAGAGTTAAGTTTTACAGTGTGATTGTCTTTTTGGCAATCCAGTTGTCTCAATTTGTTACGTTCTGATAGAAGAAGCAGAGAGTCCAGGGGACTTACTGTAGAAATTCACAGCCACGCAGCCTGCGGCTTCTCTAACTCTGCAGTTGCGTTCATGGTTATCACGCTGAGTAACACTTCTGATTTTGTGTACAGGCCGGTGTGCTCACAGTGTTGCAAAAAGGTAAGCTAAGCTTAGTGAAATCACAACTTGTGCTTATTTTATTGACTCTGCCTCTTTAACGGTACTGCTCATTCTCAGTTTTATTTGGGATACTAGATGCGGCTGCCCTCCAAGCCATACTCCACCCTTCCTATCTTTTCATTGGGACCTTCTGCCTTGCAGAGAGGGGAAAGTTGTATGAGGCCAGAAAAACCCTCCACTGGCCACCATCGGCCACTTCGGAGCATTGCCAGGTGAGCAAGGGGCCGGGTCTCCAGAGCATCCTTTGTGAAAGACGAGAGCTCTTTTGAGGACTGTGGTGATATGGTGGGGTTTTGGCTTGCAGGGGTTTGGGTGGGTGGGTGAGTGGGTTGGTTTTAATATAGTTTTGACTTGTACACAAATCTCCAAAACTTGCCAAAGGTCACATGACAAGGGATGATGGCTAGCTCCCTGAAAGATACTTAATCTCACAGTTTAATTTTTTTTCTACTTTGGAAGTAATTACTTTTGTGTGTCCTTTAAAAGTCATCTTTAAAACTGACCTTGTTTTCAACAGAGTTGAAAACTTGCACCTAACAGTCTAATCTTTCTCTCCTTCTTTAGTTTTGAAAAAAATCTTTTTAATCCTGTGTTTACAGTAGTCTGTGATAACTTTGGCTTACTCTCCTATTGTAAAGGCAGAAATAAAGCTTTATGCCAAGAGCTGACAATTTAAAAGAAAAAAGGTGCCCAAATATCAAGCCCTTTGCATTTAATGCAGAGTAAGGTTAGTGTTGGTCCTTAAGAAAGACAGGAGGTCAGACCACACGCTGGCAGGGCCCAGGGTATTGGGGTTTTATGCACCAGCAGCCCCCTGTTTGGGAGGGACACTGGTGTTGGTGCCAGATGCTGGACAGTGGCCATTCTGCATGTCAGGGTCTGTGGACAGTGAGCTGAGGGAGCTGAGAGCCCAGCAGTAACCTGTACCCGAGGTTCCTGCCCCTGTGCTCAGTCCCCATCCTGACCTCTTGAGTATGGGCTGCTGTCCACGGGCTCAGGGCAGGCGAACTACAGTCTGTTCTTTCCTGCACTAGCTCTACGTTCCTGTTTGGTTTAATTAAAATAGTGAATGAGTAGATGGTTCCTAGTTATTTCCAAAAACTACCCAAAACATTTATGATGATTTGGTCTAGTTAACTCCAGCTCTCTGGAATCCAAATAGTCAGTCACCCAGATATAGAGAATTGTTGTGGAGGGGGAAGCACATTTGATAAATATGAAAATGAAAAGAAAGCTGGTCCAAAGATAATTTTTCAGGATTTGTCATAGGATTAAGATAAATTTACTTCAGTTTCTTGTAGTCTGACCTACCATCTACAGTTAACTAATGTTCATTAACCATGACACAGGGTCACTGGAGAAAGAACTTGAAGTTCTCTCTGAATCATCAGAGAGATTAGCAACATGTACTTCATTTCATTTTGGTTGTTGAAGTTCATGATCTATCTATGTATAGTAGTCAGGTGAATACTCTGTCCTATTTTCCAAAAATTCTAGAAGGGATACTAAGAGCTTTTAGTAGTAGTATTTTTTTTTTATATAACGTTATTTTTTTATTTTTATTTTTGGCTGCGTTGGGTTTTCGTTGCTGCGTGTGGGCTTTCTCTAGTTGCAGCGAGTGGGGGCTACTCTTCGTTGCAGTGTGCGGGCTTCTCACTGCAGTGGCTTCTCTTGTTGCGGAGCATGGGCTCTAGGTGCACAGGCTTCAGTAGTTGTGGCACACGGTCTCAGTAGTTGTGGCTCACAGGCTCTAGAGCGCAGGCTCAGTAATTGTGGCGCACGGGCTTAGTTTCTCCGCGGCATGTGGGATCTTCCCGGACCAGGGCTCGAATCCGTGTCCCCTGCATTGGCAGGTGGATTCTTAACCACTGCGCCACCAGCGAAGTCCCGTATTATTATTTCTTAATAAAAGGTTTCCTGGTTTCTTTCTTAAAAAATATTTTGTTTCTTTTTTTTTTAGTAATTTGACTTGTCTTTATTTTTTTATTTTTGGCTGCGTTGGATCTTCTTTGCTGCGTGTGGGCTTTCTCTAGTTGTGGTGAGCGGGAGCTACTCTTCATTGCGGTGTGCAGGCTTCTCATTGCGGTGGCTTCTCTTGTTGCGGAGCACAGGCTCTAGGCACGCAGGCTTCAGTAGTTGCAGCACACGGGTCAGTTGTCGTGGCACATGGGCTTCAGCAGTTGTGGCGCACGGGCTTAGTTACTCCGCGGCATGTGGGATCTTCCCGTACCAGGAGTTGAACCCGTGTCCCCTGCATTTGGCAGGTGGATTCTTAACCACTGCACCACCAGAGAAGTCCCCAAAAATATTTGGAAAGTTGTTGCCAATTATAACTTCTTCTTTGGACAAAACTGACATGACTAAATCACCCACCCATTCCATCATGTTTTGCCAACAGATTTACTTTTTTTGCACATATTTTCTTAGTATTGCAGTAGAACTATAAGTAATAATAATGGATGTTGTACATGTTTTTTTTTTTTCCAGACTGTCCTCAAAATCCAAGTCTGTGGACAAATCAGATGAAGAACTCCAATTTCCCAAAGAGTTGATGGAGGACTGGAGCACCATGGAGGTGTGTGTAGACTGCAAAAAGTTCATTTCAGAAATCATCAACTCAAGCCGGCATAGCCTGGTGCTGGCCAACAAAAGAGCCCGATTGAAAAGGAAAACGCAGTCTTTCTACGTGTCCTCAGCAGGCCCTTCGGAGTACTGCCCTTCAGAGAGGACCATCAGTGAGGTCTGAGCCCCGTGCGTTCGTGTGCAGAGTCGCATTTGCGAGAGAACACTGAGCGGGGCTGTCCTCTCGCCGCAGTTAACTGGTTCGGGTTTGCATGAGATCAGGGTTTTGCTGCATCACACTGTTCCACAGACTGAACACTGTGTTCATATCAGCCAGTCCCTTGTCTGCACTGAGAGAGGACAGTAGTTTGAAATTTGCTTCTCTGTGTGTGGGGATTTGGAGGCCAGGAACTTTTTCCTTAGTTCAGTTCTCTACTGTCCCTCAAATAATTTTCTGACTGAGGCAGAAAGCTTCTGGTGTGAGAAATCGGTCTAACACAGGCATGGAAGTCAGCACAGTCTAAGCAGTAAGTCATATTGGCATTTCCACTTGACAGTGTTCCTACCTGATGCACACAGATCCCTGGAGGCTGGGCCAGGCTGTTACCGTCTCACAGCACAGAACCTACAAGGATTTGCTCATGCTCTCAAACTGGTTTTAAATTATTGTTGCTCTGAGATAAAGACTCGGGAGGGACTTTACTCCGTGCTCCAGTACAAAGCATCTGAATAAGCTGTACGCTCAAGTGGGCGCCCATGTCCCCCACGCTGTGTCTGTGCCCGGGCAGTGGGGCGGTGTCTCTTGAGGCAGGTGCAGGGCTTTCCTTATCTTGAATGTATTATGGTTACTAGTAGTTTTATATTGGAGGTCTAAGATTTAAAGTTTTGTGGCGTTTGGGGACAAGGGCAGGCTGGAAGTTTGTCCAGAAGTTGAGTATTTTGGCCAATAGGAGAAGGGCTGTGAGTGCGTCGGCCACGCCGCAGGGAACGAGCTGGAGCGCCCACATTTCCAACCGTGGTTTTCATAACTTTAGTCTCGCCATCACGACTAAATTAAGCCACAATTTGGTACCTCAGTTCTCAAACAAATTTATTTTTATAAATGAATTTTAAAAGAAAAAACATGGTCTAGTTCTTTAAAATTAACCTGCTGATTGATAGGCTTTGTGGATGCTTTTTGCACACGTTCTCCTTGTAAGTGACTTGAGTAGGACGGGTTTTGATGAAGCCAGGTTGAGGTAGCACCGTACACCTGTCATTTCTCGACTTGTGTGGCCCATTCCGTGGCCATCTTTATGATTTTGGTTCGCTCAGCAGACCAGCCAATCAAGTTGCCAGTCATGTTTGGAAGCTCGGTTAATGCACATGCACAGCAGTTTCCTGAACGCTCTCTAGGACACATCTGTCGTCAGCGCCGTGACAGCACCGCTCACCAAAAGGCAGGGCAGTCACACTTCACACCACCTCACAATACAGGAACATTTCTATAGCGAATTAACAGTAATACCTCAGAACTGCCCTGGTAGTGGTTTTACGTAACTGAAATTTATAAATTAGTAAATGGCTTAAAATTACTTACACTTACAAAATAAACTTTACCAATTGACTGAAGTAATGCATGTTAACAGTTTGTCTGTATTTGCATGTAAAAGTGGGCCACCAGAGAACCCTTACTGATTATGGAAATGTTTAAAGTTTTAAAGACTCTCACGTAAGAGCTTTAAACATTATATTGAGTGAATCTCATTTATAAAATTTTGGCGTGAGCAGCTTCTAAACAACCACCAGGAATGGTGCAAGGGAGATGGGGTGGTGTTTGTATCCATGCACAGACCAGACCTAGGAGAGTGTGCTTTTTAAAATAATGACTAGTTTACAGGTGTTTGTTATTAAAACACAAGAAACTAAACCCCCCAAATGAGAATCCCGTCCACATTCACAAGGCACATAAAATCTAGCACATCTAGTCTTTGACTTCACTTCTCCAGGTTTGTGACACTGTGCAGGCTGTCTGGGCATCGTGGGCGCCTCTTAGCAGAGCGTCCACAGCACTAACGGGCTTTGCCAAGTGTATTGAAGAGGTCAAGTGGGTGGTAGGTCTCCGTGGGACAGTTTGCAGAAAGTACAGTAGAAAAAGGCACATGGAACAGCTAATATTGTAGAAATCAAATCAGCATCACTATCTGGTGCCAAAACAAATTCTTGCACTTACCCCCTCCCTTATCCATGGCAAGTATCCCCAGCACCTCAACCAAATCAGGTAACTTCCAGAGGGTCATTCACTGCCAGCCTGTGGGGCGTGCTTTCAGTCCTCAGCCTCGTTTGACCTGAGGCCTAGCTTCCTTCCTCCCTTCCTACTGGGATGACACACCTTCCCAGGCCTCCTCTTTGTCCTGGTTGTTGGCACTTACTTCTGGTCTGACAACAACAGCGTCATTGGCTGGCTGGTCTCCTAGAGCCTGATGTATCCCAGCGGGGGGCTTCACTTTCACCCTCTCCCTCCAGGCTCACACCCTCCCTTGCATCCCCTGCCTCATGAGCTCACCCTTCTCACAGCTGAACTTTCTATCAGTTCAGGATAGATAAGAAAGCTTGTAAATACTGTAATATAGTTATTAATATTTGAAAGGCGTTCATTCAGTGGACAATGAGAATTAACTCTCCCAAGGCAAGTAAAAGTTAAATCAAGTAATTGATTTGTACATCGACTTAACAGTCTTACTAGATTTCAAGTCTTAAGCCTTTCAAATTAAACCAGAAAGTTGTTATGCAGTTTTTAAAATGATCTTACATTTGATGAGATCCCGTGAACTCATAAACTCACGTCATGTGATTAGCACCGTGAGCTCATACCATGAATTTTTTAAGGCTTTTATTTTTCTAACTGTATTAATAAATGTTGGACTGATTTTAGGTGTCACAAAGGAGACATGAAAGTTTTAAATTATGTTGCTGTTTGCTAAAGCAAAATAGCAGACAATTTTGTACATGCAAAACTGTTGAAGGGCCATGGGGAAATGTGTACACGTTGACCTGGCTTCCTGTGTGTATAAAAGTCAAGGTACTGCTGGCATTCAGCATGACATGACAGTACTAAACGTTTTCCATTAAAGTCTTTTATTTTAAAATTTATCGAGGGGAAAATAAATGACTTTCCATCATACCTTCTGTGTGGAGTTCCTGTTGTAAAATGATGATGTCTTTTGGTAACTAGCTGTTGGAAACCACCTAGGTTAGGAAGACAAGATATATTTATATGACATCAGCAGTTTATGATCAACTTGAGAAATACAATCTACAAGGACCACACTGGAAAAATAAATGAAAATGAGCAGTCACTGTAACTCTGCTGTGTCACCGAGCAGCCTGCCTCCTTTTTCAGCTCAGCAGGGTAGGAAACTAAAATCTATAAATAGTATATATAACACTTATTATATAAGAAGTCACACCTATGGAGACAAATTATGTATAGAAAGATAAAGCTTTTATTTTTTTTCCTCAATCGAATTCCTCAAGGTATATATTCTTAAAATGTCCAATGAAGAAAATTTCTTGCTGTAGCTCTTAAAGGGTCGAGAAAAAATTAGGAAGATTAAACCCAGAATGAATTTAGGAAAGTTCTTTTGTCTTTATGTTAACTAAATATAGAGCATCATTAGCCCTTTACGTATCTTAAACATTACGTGATATTGAGTGTGATATTAATTCATTACCTATTTGCCAGATATATTTTAGGCTCTTTTTCTGCTAAAGTTTCTCTGTGACATGTGTGTAACAAGATGTCAGCTCATAATTCTAATGTTCACTGACTTTCTGAATCCGGGTCACAGCCCTTGCCTTGTGCCTCCTGGATTCCAGAGACACAGAGAGGTCGGGTACCAGGAAGGGAAGCTCTGGGTAACCCTTATTTAACTGCATCTTTCTTTTTCCTTCTCAGCTCCTGTTGAGAAGTTGTATAGTTGCAAATCATCAGAGTCTAGAATTTCATAAGGAGTACTCTTCTAGGTAAGGGCTTGATTGCACATATGATGTGTTTCAAGACTCCAGTTACACACACACATACACATACATTCATCAGAATGTGCCTTCTTCCTGCATGTCAGCCTAAGGCCCACGTCTAGAAACATCTCCCTTTGCTCATCCAAAAAAATTTAAGAGCTAAGAACCTACTTAATATAAAATTCTGCTTGCACTAATTAAATGTTCAGGTGCAGTTACCTGGCAGACTGAATTCACAATGCTGTTCTGGCTCGTTCCACTTGTGTATGATGTATATATTTATCTATTTAGAATAGATTTTACTGTGTGGAACATTCTACAGCTGTTTCTGCTGTTGGATTGTGATGCTGGTGGCAAAATCTGAGCCACTTCCTTACCATCGAAGTAGTGGAAGTAAAAAGGCTTCAGAACTGACAGGACACAGTTCTCTAAAAGTGGGCTCTTGAAAACTGGGGCATTAATTAAAGTTCACTTATGTCCCTGGGGCTTAAAAGCTGAGGGATCACCTGGATGTCCCACTCACCCAGGGGGCCAGATGCTGGCTCCTGTACTAGGGGTGAGTGCTCTCAGAGTGGCTCCAACGAACGTGACTGTCTATGAATTGAAGAAAAGGCGGAACTTCCTTCCCTCGGGAGTGGCTAGGAAGAAGGGGCAGCCTCACTAGAAGTTTGCCCTTCTGTATAATTCTTCTTTGCTTTGATGTTCCCATGTAACTGCAGGAATCATCTGTTGGTCCCTGGCCTGCCTCCCCCAGTTCCTTTCCCTAGGATAACACAGCAGAAAATGTCACACCCCAAACTTTTCCGGGAGCAACAGTGTTTGGGAGAGTGGAAATGCCAAAGAGAAATTGAGGATTTCCGGAGAGCTAAACTGAATATCAAATTCCTAAGCAAACATGGTGTAAAAGCTGCAGGAAATCACTTGGGAGAAAGAGAAGGAAGAGCAAGATTCTGCACAGGTAAACCTCAGCAGTGTAGCTCCTGCAGCAGGGAGCCTAGGGTGTAAACAGAAAACAGAATAACTTCTCGTTTAAAGGGAAAAAACTTTGATCTTAGACACCCCAAAGACAGAAGAAGCCTGAGAAGATTTCAGCTGTCCACCAAGGAAGGGAAGATGACTTGGGTCATCCTACCACAATCTCAAGGTCATTTAAGGAGTCAGATCCACAGACTGTGAGCTTGGACTGAGCACTGTGGGTGTAATTGGCTGGACACCCCCACTTCTGCGCGGCTCCTGTGGTGGCCTAAGGCACTCCTCCTGGTGCAGCCGGTGGTGGGCACACCTCCTTCATGGTAGGAACTGGAGCTGACTCTGCTCCACAATGGTATTCACTTGCAAAGAGCTTTCTGATAACTGGAAAAAAAAAACTAGTCTGTAATTAGCGAAGCAGAGCCTTCCAGCAGTACCTGGTCTCAAGTATCTAAAATGGTTCTAACTGAACTGTGCTCCAGCATGGCAGCAAAACAGCTATCAGACATTGGGAAAGCACCTTAACATTTCTGGATTTCAGTTTCAATTTTAAAGTGAGGGTGTTGGACGAGGTGGTCTCTGAGGTCACTTTTAACCAGGAGAGACACAACACACGGGGCCAAAGAACCAGTACTGCACAAACACTAACTAACAGTGAGTAACCGGGAGCATGACCCACTGTAGTGAGAAACTCATCTCTCTGTGCATCCACACCAGCACTTTTACTGAAGCGAAGTGTTATTAAACAATATTTCTCTGTATTGATGACGAACCTGATTATATTACATGAATGCAAGAAACAGTATATGCTACATTTATTTGAAACTTGGGGAGGCAAAGGCAAGTTCAGCTTCACTATTTGCTATAAAGAACCTGAGTCCATCTCCCAAAAAAAAAAAAAAAAAAAAAAAAACAGAAAGATGAGTTGACATATATTAAAAACAGACAAAAAAACCCAAACAAACACCTCTGCACCCGCCACTTTGTGTTGGCACCATCCGGTTACTGGTGGTTCATCTCCCAGCCCTGCACGATGGAAAGACGTGGTCTGTCTTGGCAGGTCTCTGTTCCCACAGTGTGACGTGTGCTCCTGTCGAGACGTAAAGGGAAGCAAGTAGCTGGAGGGATGACTACATGTAACAGACTTTTAATTGTGTTAAGTGGAAACAAAAGTACAGACAACTCTTGGTGTCCAGCTTAATCAAAGAAATAGTTACCACAGCTACAGGGGTCCCCAGTCTACACACCTCCCGTGTGTGGTAATGGGACCCCCGGCCAAGAAGCTTGTCTCTTTGGCCCTCGCGGTTCTCAGCCCTGATGAAACACGTCCAGGGCCAGGCAGATGCTTATGCTCTGCCAAGTTCCATCACTGAACAGGTCCAACAGCTGGGACGGAGCCCTTGTGTCGTTCACGCAGTCATTTACTCCCTGGTTCTGTCTCACAGCTCTACTGAACGGGCTTCCTCCCCGGCAAGGGGCTGCTTCCAATAGCTTCTCGCCTGCCATGTCTCTGCAGTGCTTCCTGCCTTTCCTACTCCTTCTGCATCTTCTTTTTCTCCACTGCACTCAGCATCTATTACATTGTTCCATGAAGACACGGATATTTGTCAGATTTCTTTACTGCCACATCCCTAGATTTGGAAAACTATCTGGCATGCAACAGGTGCTCAATAAATGTTTGTGGAGTCAATGAGCAGGTTCAATATGGAAATGAGAAAAAGTCAGCAATACAAAGATGGAACCATCAACGTCTTCAAAACAGCTGAGACAGTGTGTAGTCTGTGCTCTTTAACACGTAAGGGCCACGTACAGCCTTGTGTTTTTCCTTTAAGGCAGGAGTACAATCCTAAACCAACAAATCACTGCAGCCCTAACGTGGCCAATTAGAATAGGGAGCTTGAGTCAGCAGCTCATGCATCTGTTGGTCACCTGCAGCTCGCAGAAACCCTACTTGCCAGTCTGGGTTTCCGACCCCACTCTTGTAAATGCCACTCATCACAGTTCCTCTCCAGGCACTCTTCCACTTCCAGAGCTGCTGGGTGGAGCCACCATGTACAGCCCAGCCTCCTGACCCAGCTTTTTCCATTAACAAATTGATGGGCAGATGTTAAAGACCCATAATTGAAGCCGCTACATAAATGCAAAGAAGCACATGTTTATCAGCACTGAGCTCGTACTCATTACCTTTTTACTACTTGCCCCTTTCATAGTATGGTAGTAATCATAATACTTTGATTAAAATTTATGTGTCAACTGGGCTGAAATAAAATATATTAAGTGATTTCAAATTTGTCATATTAAAATAATTTGGCCAAGAAAAGAAAATAAGGGAAGATAAAAGGTAAGTTTTATGAGATTAGATATTTTGTGCTGTTACTATTAATAACTTTTAAAATATTTTGCTGATTTTTAGTAGCTAATAATAGCTACCAGTAATTGAGCACGTTACTGAACTACTGAACCAAACTTGATTTCACTCGTCTGACACACAGCAAAGCTAATCTACTGACACCGGGTTGTGAAGGAAAGTGCAGCATTTATTGCAGGGCACCCAACATGGGGCCAGGCAAGGAGAATGGGCAGCTCATGATCAAAAGACCTGAACTCCCTGATGGCTTTCAGGTAAGCGTTTTTAAAGGCAAGGTGAGGGAGAGGGTCAGGGTGTCTAGTCAACTTGTGGACGTTTGATTGGTGGGTGGTGAGGTAACAGGGTGGTATTGCAGGAGTCAACATCATCAGCCTTCTGGTTCCAACCACTCTGGGGGGTCTGTGTGCCGATGGTCAGCATGTAGTTAACTTCTCCACCTGGTGGGGGATTTAGTATCTGCAAAACAACTCAGGGTATTTTCTATTGCCCTTGAGGAAGAACTAAAGGTCTTTGACTTTGTTTAATGGCTAAGCTATTGTTTTGACTTGCTTAACTGTTTTCCTTTGTTTCTGCATTTTCTCACTTCTCTGATTAAATTTGCTCTTTGGAAATTGGGGAAGGCCTAGGAGGCTAAAACTTTTCTACAAACAAGAGGCAGGGGACACAGGAGGGTGGGGTCTGTCACAAGGAAGGCCCCACAGGGTCCTGCCCAGTTTCAGTCCCCCCTTTTCTTTGATATTCCTCAATCCTGAGGGGAACAGGAATGAAGACTGCTCTGGCTACTAACTGCTGAATGGGGGCAAAGCCAAATTTTCAGGATAAGAGGAGAGAAAGTCATTGACTTTATTATTTTTTAAAGTTAAGGTATAATTGATTTACAGTGTTTCAGGTGTACAGCAAAGTAATTCAGTTATACATGGGTGTGTGTATACACACACACACATGTATTCTTTTTCAGATTCTTTTCCCTTATAGGTTATTAGAATATACTGAGTATAGTTCTCTGTGCTATACAGTTGGTTATCTGTTTTACATATAGTAGTGTGTATATGTTAATCCTCAAATCCTAATTTATCCCTCACCCCCATTCCCCTTTGGTAACTGTAAGTTTGTTTTCTATGTCTGTGGGTCTATTTCTGTTTGTATATAAGTTCATTTGTATCATTTTTTCCACATATAAGTGATGCATGATATTTGTCTTTCTCTGACTTCACTTAGTATGATAATCTCTAGGTCCATCCTTGTTGTTGCAGATGGCATTATTTCACTCTTTTTTATGGCTGAGTAATATTCCACTGTATGTATGTACCACAGCTTCTTTATTCATCCATCCATTGATGGACATTTAGGTTGCTTCCATGTCTTGGCTATTGTAAATAGTGCTGCTGTGAACATTGGGGTGCATGTATCTCTTTGAATTAGAGTTTTCATCTTTTCCAGATATATGCCCAGGAATGGGATTGTTGGATCATATGGTAACTCTGTTTTTAGTTTTTTAAGGAACCTCCATACTGTTCTCTGTAGTGGCTGCACCAATTTACATTCCTGCCAAAACAGTGTAAGAGGGTTCCCTTTCCCCCCACATCCTCTCCAGCATTTATTATTTGTAGATTTTTTGATGACGGCCATTCTGACCAGTGTGAGGTGATAACCTCATTGTAGTTTTGATTTGCATTTCTCTAATAATTAGTGATGTTGAGCATCTTTTCATGTGCCTGTTGGCCATCTGTATGTCTTCTTTGGAGAAATGTCTATTTAGATCTTCTGCCCATTTTTTGATTGGGTTGTTTGGTTTTTTTTGTTACGGAATTGTATGAGCTATTTGTATATTTTGGATATCAATCCCTTGTCGGTTGCATCATTTGCAAAATTTTCTCCCATTCCATAGGTTGTCTTTTCGTTTTGTTTACGGTTTCCTTTGCTGTGCAAAAGCTTTTAAGTTTAATTAGTTTGTTTATTTATTTCTGCTTTTGTTTCCATTACTCCAGGAAACAGATCCAAAAAAATATTGCTGTAATTTATGTCAAAGAGCATTCTGCCTATGTTTTCCTCTAGTAGTTTTATAGTGTCTGGTCTTACATTTAGGTCTTTAATCCATTTTGAGTTTATTTTTCTATATGGTGTTAGAGAATGTTATAATTTCATTCTTTTAGCTGTAACTGTCCAGTTTTTCCAGCATCACTTATTGAAGAGACTGTCTTTTCTCCATTGTATATTCTTGCCTCCTTTGTCATAGATTAATTGACCATAAGTTCATGGGTTTATTTCTGGGCTATCTATCCTGTTCCATTGATCTATGTGTCTGTTTCTGTGCCAGTACCATACTGTTTTGATGACTGTAGCTCTGTAGTATAGTCTGAAGTCAGGGAGCATGATTGCTCCAGCTCCATTCTTTCCCAAGATTGTTCTGGCTATTCAGGGTCTTTTCTGTTTCCATTCAAATTTTAAAAAAATTTTGTTCTAATAAAAAAAAATTTTTTTGTTCTAATCCTGTGAAAAATGCCATTGGTAATTTGATAGGGATTTCATTGAATCTGTAGATTACTTTGGGTAGTACAGTCATTTTAACAGTATTGAGTCTTCCAATCCAAGAACACACTATATCTTTCCATCTGTGTGGTCTTCAGTTTCTTTCATCAGTGTCTCATAGTTTTCAGAGTATGGGTCTTTTGCCTCCTTAGGTAGGTTTATACCTAAGTATATTATTCTTTTTGATGCAATGGTACATAGGATTGTTTCATTAATTTTTCTTTCTGATAGTTCATTGTTAATCTATAGAAATGCAACAGATTTCTGTGTATTAATTTTGTATCCTGCAACTTTACCAGATTCATTGATGAGCTCTAGTAGTTTTCAGGTGGCATCTTTAGGATTTTCTATGTATAGTATGTCATCTGCAAACAGTGACAGTTTTACCTCTTCCTTTCCAGTTTGCATCCCTTTTATTTCATTTTCTTCTCTGATTGCCATGGCTAGGACTTCCAAAACTACGTTGAATAAAAGTGGCAAGTGTGGTCATCCTTGTCTTGTTCCTTATCTTACAGGGAATGGTTTTAGCTTTTCACTGTTACGTATGGTATTAGCTGTTGTGTATGAGTTTGTCATATATGGCGTTTATTATGTTGAGGTATGTTCTCTCTATGCCCACTTTCTGAAGAGTTTATCACAAGTGGATGTTGAATTTTATCAAAAACTTTTTCTGCATCTACTGAGATGATCGAATGTTTTTATTCTCCAGTTTGTTAATATGTTATATTGCATTGATTGATTCATGGACGTTGAGAAATACTTGCATCCCTGGGATAAATCCCACTTGATCATGGTGTATGATCCTTTTAATGTATTGTTGGAGTCAGTTCACTAATATTTTGTTGAGTTTTACATCTATGTTCATCAGTGATATTGGCCTGTAATTTTCTTTTTTTGAGTGTGATATCTTTGTCTGGTTTTGGCATCAGGGTGATTGTGGCCTCACAGAATGAGTTTGGAAGTGTTCCTTCCTCTGCAATTTTTTTGAATAGTTTCAGAAGGATGGGTGTTAACTCTTCGCTAATTCACCTCTGAAGAAGCCATCTGGTCCTGGACTTTTGTTTTGGGGGAGTTTTAAAATTACTGATTCAATTATAGTATTGGTAATTGGTCTGTTCATATTCTAATTCTTCCTTGTTCAGTCCTGGGAGATCGTACCTTTCTAAGAATTTGTCCATTTCTTTTAGGTTGTCCATTTTATTGGCATATAGTTGCTTGTAGTAGTCTCTTATGATCCTTTGTATTTCTGTGGTATTGGTTGTAACTTCTTTTTCATTTGTGATTTTATTGATTTGGGCCCTCTTCCTTTTCTTCTTGATGAGTCTGGTTAAAGGTTTATCTTTTCAAAGAACCAGCTTTTGGTTTCATTGATCTTTTCTGTTGTTTTTTGGTTTTGTTTTTGTTTTAGTCTCTATTTCATTTATTTCTGCTCTGATCTTTATGATTTCTTTCCTTCTCCTAACTTTGGGTTTTGTTTGTTCTTCTTTCTCTAGTTGCTTTACGTGTAAAATTAGGCTGCTTGAGACTTTGTTTCCTGAGGTAAGCTTGTATCTTTATAACCTTCCTTCTTAGAACTGCTTTTGCCATGTCCTATAGGTTTTTGGGTCATTGTGTTTTCATTTTCATTTGTCTCTAGGTATTTTTTAACTTCCTCTTTGATTTCTTCAGTGAGCCATTGGTTGTTTAGTGGCATGTTGTTTAGCTTCCACCTGTTTGGGTTTCTTGCAGTGTTTTTTTTTTTTGGTAGTTCATTTCTAGTCTCATAGTGTTGTGGTTGGAAAAGATGCTTGTGTGATTTGTTTTCTTAAACATACCAAGGCTTGTTTTGTGACCTAGCATGTGATCTATCCTGGAGAATGTTCCATGTGCAGTTGGAAAAAATGTGTATTCTGCTGCTTTTGGATGGAATGCTCTATAAATACCAATCAAGTCAAGTTGGTCTAATGTGTTATTTAAGGCCTGTGTTTTCTTATTGATTTTCTGTCTGGATGAGTTGTCCATTGATGTAAGTGGGGTATTATGGTCCCCCACTACTATTGTGTTACTGTCACTTTCTCCTTTTATGTCTGTTAATATTTGCCTTATATATTGAGGTGCTCCTATGTTGGGTGCCTATATGTTTACAATTGTTATATCTTCTTATGTAGCGTCCCTCTTTGTTTCTTGTAACAGTCTTCAATTTAAAGCCTATTTTGTCTGATGTAAGTATTGCTACTCTCGATTTCTTCTGATTTCCATTTGTGTGGAACACCTTTTTCCATCCCCTCATTTTCAGTCTGTATGAATTTCTAGATCTGAAGTGAGTCTCTTGTAGGTAGCATATATGTGGGTCTTGTTTTTGTATCCATTTAGCCAGTCTGTGTCTCTTGGTTGGAGGATTTAGTCCATTTACATTCAATGTAGTTATCAGTACATATGTTCTTACTGCCATTTTTTTTTTTTTCCGGCTGTGCAGCATGTGGGATCTTAGTTCCTGGGCCAGGGATTGAACCCACGTCCCCTGAGGTGGAAGCACGTATTCTTAACCACTGGACCACCAGGGAAGTCCCATTAATTATTTTGGATTTGTTTTTTTAGGTCTCTTTTTTCCTCTTTCCTCCCTTTGTTCTGTTGTGATTTGATGACTATCTTTACTATTATGTCTGGATTCCTTTTTCTTTTTTGTGTGTTTATCTATTACAGATTTTTGGCTTGTGGTTACCATGAGGTTTTGGTATAGCAGTATTTATATATACATGATTATTTTAAGTTGCTGATCTCTTAATTTCCAATGCATTTTAAATACCCTGCATTTGTACTCTCCTCCCCTCACAATTACTGTTTTTGATATATTTTACATCTAATTGTTCTTGTTATCCCTTAACTGCTTATTGTGGATACAGATGATTTTACTACTTTTGTCTTTTAACCTCCCTTCTAGCTTTGTGTGTGGATGATTTCCTACCTTTACTGTATGTTTGTCTTTACTGGTGAGCTTTTTCATTCTGCAACTTTCTTGTTTCTAGTTGTGGCCTTTCATTTTTCACCTAGAGAACTTCCTTTAACATTTGTTGTAAAACTGGTGTGGCGGTGAATTCTTTTAGCTTTTGCTTGTCTGTAAAATTTTTGATTTCTCCATCAAATCTGAATGAGAGCCTTGCTGGGTAGGGTATTCTTGGTTGTAGGTTTTTCCCTTTCATCACTTTAAATATATTGTGCCAGTCCCTTCTGGCCTGCAGAGTTTCTGCTGAAAAATCAGCTGATAGCCTTATGGGAGCTCCTTTGTGTGTTATTTGCTGCTTTTCATATTCTATCTTTTATAAATTTTGTCATTTTGACTACAGTGCATCTTGGTGTGTTCCTCTTTGGGTTAATCCTGTATGGGACTCTCTGTGCTTCCTGATCTTGGATAACTCTTTCCTTTCCCAGGTTAGGGAGGTTTTCAGCTATTATCTCTTCATATATTTTCTCAGGCCCTTTCTCCCTCTCTTCTCCTTCTGGGACCCCTACTAGTGCACTTGATATTGTCCCAGAGGTCTCTCAAATTGTCCCCATTTCTTTTCATTTTTACTTTTTTCTGTTCAGTGGCAGTGATTTCTGCTACTCTGTCTTCCAGCTCATTGATCCGTTCTTCTGAATCATTTAGTCTACTATTGATTCCTTCTCGTGTATTTTTCATTTCAGTTACTGTATTCTTCATCTCTGGTTGTTCTGTTTTCTAATTCTTTGTGAAAAACTTCTGACTTCTTGCTCTGTGCATCCATTCCCCTCCAGAGTTCTTTTGATCATCTCTACTCTGAACTCTTTCTCGGGTAGATTACCTATCTCCACTTCACTTAGTTCTTCTTCTGGGGTTTTATCTTTTTCCTTCGTCTGGAACATAATCTTCTGCCACATCATTTTGTCTAAGTTGCTATTTGTATTTTTATGCATGTGGTAGGTTGGTTACATTTCTTGACCTTGGAGAAGTGGCCTTCGGTAGGTGTCCCAGCACTGGCACCTGCAGGCTGTTTGGTGGGGCCAGGTCTTGGCACTGATGATCCAAGGTGTCAGCCACCAGCCTCAGTAGTGTTCACGCAGCTGAAAGTTCCCCAATATGTCTGCCCCCAGTGTCTATGTCTCCAGGGTGAGCTGCAGCCACCCCCCACCTCTCCAGGAGACTCTTCAAGACCTGCAGGTAGGTCTGGCCCAGGCTCCTATCAAATTACTGCTTTCGCCCTGGGTCCCAGGGTGCATGAGGTTTTGTGTGCACCCTTTAAGAGTGAAGTCTCTTATTTCCCCAGTCCTGTGGGCCTCCTCCAGTTAAGCCCTGCTGGCCTTCAAAGCCAAATGCTCTGGGGGCTCATCTTGCTGGTGCTGGACCTCCAGACTGGGGAGCCTGACGTGGGGCTCAGAACTCTCACTGCTGTAGGAGAACCTCTGCAATATAATTATTCTCCAGGTGTGTGTTGCCCACCCAAGGGAGAGGTATGGAATTTTGATTATATCATGTGTATGCCCCTCCTGTCTCGTTGGGGTTGCTTTTTTTAGAAGACCTTTTCTGGTAGGTTCCAGTCTTTTTCGTCAATGGTTGTTCTGCAGATAGTTGTGATTTTGGCATGCTCGTGAGAGAAGGTGAGCTCAGGGTCTTTCTACTCCACTATATTGGCTGTCAAATCTTTCATTGACTTTAATTTTAAAGAATTCTCAAGTCTCAAGCTTAGCATCAATATTTTGTATTATGAAAAATATTACCTCTCTCTTTGATTGCTTTGTCTTTTTTTTTTTCACCGCACAGCACAGCACGCAGGATCTTAAACCCCCTACCAGGGATTGAACCTGTACCCCCCTGCAGTGGCAACATGGGAGTCTTAACCACTGGACCACCAGGGAAGTCCCTGATTCCTCTGTCATAGTACCTGAACAAATATTTGAAAATTAGTACTCATATTACAGTGATGATAATGACCAAAATGCACACCCTTGTAGTAGTCCCTGAAAGAGTCTTCCTATTCCAGATAGCAATCAGAAAAAATAAGTTTTGAAGTGGGTCATTCCTCTTTACATACATTCTGTAACCAAGTAACCTTCGGAATTATTCTATTTATTTGGGTTTCAGCTTTTCCGGGGTGTTAATATATACATAGCAGGAGCTACTGGCCATTTACACATATATCTCCTTTTTTGCTAAAACAAAATTTAAAGCAATTTTATTTTCTCGTATTATTCTTGTTAAAGAATGTAGTGCCTTCTGCTGGCAGGCTACGTCTTGAGTTGTCTCATTTGCCATTACTATTCCTAAAGTAAGAGAAAGGTTTCATAGTTACAAGAGGAGACCTTATGACCAAAAGGTGGCAGCTGCTAGCAGATAATGTTTTGAGAACAGCTGGTGGTGTCCTTGAGTCTGATACAATTCAGAAAATTTAAGTTCTCAGTAATACAGGAACACGTCTGAAACCATGTCCACAATGGACACCCAGCTCCATTTGGATGCCTGAACCATGGTTATTCTATTTTTATTTTTTTAAATGCATTATTTCATTTAATGGTTAAAGCAGATATACGATGTATGTTTAATAGGCCATAAACAGACTGTTTTGATTAGCCTAAAAGTTCAAGTTAAATCATGTGTACGCCAGAGTGACATCCCCCTACCTCAATATGTGAAAATTTCCTCCGTCATTTTCCCCTTTTGATTGCAAATCTTTCTATAGAAAGCATTGATGATCAAAATATTTGTCCCTCGATGCCAGGGTGGTAGTTGCCTGCCCTCTGATGCCCAGGGTGGTAGTTGCCTACCCTGGTTATCCTGTCCCTCAGTGCTAGGCCTACTTTTGTGTGTACACACATTTGCCTAGTTGTCCACACTGGGGGGAAAACTGACAGTAAACAAGCTCAGAGCTAGATTAATGGGGAAGCATTTTATAGGCTATACATTTTATCAATTATACTGAATTGTCTCATAAACATTGTACATGTGCTTCTAGCAATAGACTTAAAACAAGCAGTGATACATGTCATGATTAGTTATACTCTGTGACAACTTTACTAGAGAATTTTCTTTCCATTTTGATAGGGAGACAAACATTTGGTAAACAGTTTTATGAGGTCATTAGGGTTTCTATTATAATTCTTTAATTTCTTACCGAGTTCAGCTGTATGATCTGAAAGTTATCAGAAACCTATACTTGTCCAAAAGTCCTTTCTATGAATTGTCTTGAAGATGAAGCATTTTTGCAAAAGCATCAGAGTGAAACAATAACTCTCCATGGATGAAAAAAGACTTAAAAAGGCACAGGTAAAGATCTGATTAAAATGCAATTGGACAAACTTAACCAAGTTGATAAACAACATTTTAAGATAATAGCTAAAATTGACTGATAACATAATATCAGGACATATTCAAATTTTAGGAACTTCATATAATTTCTAGAACACTTATACTAATGACATTTATCCATACAGCATAACCTAAGAATGTTTATCACCACTCATTTGCCAATGCTTCTCATGTAATTTAATATACCAAATAATTCTAATTAGTTTAACATTTCTCACTGAGATGCTTTACAGGCCCTTTGAAACATCCCAACGTCAGCCAGAGAAAGAAACCTATGAAGCTTACAATCTGTTATCAAAAGCAGCTCAATACTGCAGGAAAACTTTGTTCTCTTAACAGAGAAAATCAAACTCCAGTTTGTACCAGCCTACTTTTAGTAACAAAATTTATTTACTTAATTAAATTGAATCTAATCTTAGCCAATGTTGACCACGAACAAAACTCTTTTCTCAAGGTTCCTTTTCCACAAACATTCTATCACTTTCTCTATCCATATTAGTTTGTCCCTTATTTTCTTTCTCATCCAGAAACAACCAGCTCTAGAATAAAATTACTTTTTTTCACTTAACAAAATATTTCCATTCTTTATACCTTCTCTCATTGACAACATATATACTACTTTCTTTACATATTGTAAAGCTTCCCTTACTATCTTTAGTAGTTTAATTGCATATATATTGTAATTTTTAAGCTTTAAAAACCTTATTCTCTAGCAAAAACCAAGAAGCAAGCAATTGTGAACTGTTTCTTACATCAGCATTTCCTGACTGGCACATTTAATGAAAACATTCCATAACCTTTAAAAACATACATTTTCTCATAGCATAATTTCTTTCTTTTAACATGGTCCAAGACGTTTGTCTAATAAACATACGTTTTTAGGCTTTTCTCTCATAAGAAGATAGATAGGCAAACTTAGACTTGCCTAGCAATCAATATTCCAGTATTTTATCTTAATTAAAAATGATCTAGGGGGCTTCCCTGGTGGCGCAGTGGTTGAGAATCTGCCTGCCAATGCAGGGGACACGGGTTCGAGCCCTGGTCTGGGAAGATCCCACGTGCCGCGGAGCAACTAGGCCCGTGAGCCACAATTACTGAGCCTGCGCGTCTGGAGCCTGTGCTCCGCAACGAGAGAGGCCGCGATAGTGAGAGGCCCGCGCACCGCGATGAAGAGTGGCCCCCGCTTGCCGCAACTAGAGAAAGCCCTCACACAGAAACGAAGACCCAATACAGCCACAAATAAATAAATAAATAAATAAAATTTTAAAAAAATGATCTAAACATTCAATGAATCCTCATCATTTACCTTATTAATTTAGTAAAATTCTAAAATTTCAAGTTACCAACCTCTGGAGAAATTAAAGCATAATTATTCCTAAAGAGTTCACCTAAAAGCTTCTATCCCATTTATCTCTATTTCAGTGCTTATGAAAATATCATCATACCAAGTTAATTTGTTTTGCTGACAAATTTTACAGCAGATATAATATGAACTTATTTGGCTTCTATTAAATCTAGGTATGATAAAAGTATTATATTTAATATTGATGACTGTAAAGACATTTCTGTATTAATTAAACCAACAAACTGTAACTTTAATGCCAGATATTAATTTAATATTGAATATTCCCCAGATCACGTGAGAGTTTCTGTTGTATTTCTGAGAATTTATATAAGCACTTAATTTCCTTTAAGCAAATTAAATAGAGCTCATTCATAGATTCATTTTTACATGAAGACAGAATCAGAGATCTCATAGCTTTATTTTAAAACTTAGTCATGAATCAGACATTATAAAACTCATTAGTTTATAAATAACAGTTGGAGTAAGTTTACTCACTTGAATTTTAAGCCTCTTTTCCCTTTTTTCCTTTCAGTTTCAGGTTCTACTGATTAACCCAAGGCTGTAGTCTCAGGCATTGTGGACTGTGTTTGCATTCCAAGGACATGATAAGAGTTATAACTTAAAGCTTTCTCCTAGCAATACTTTTGTTCTCGCAGGATCAGAATTTTGAAAAAATATTTTATCAAGCCAGTTTTCTCTGAGTAAAAAAAGAACCAGTTTTGGAATTTTTCTCAAGTCTAAAGAATATTGTGGCCACACAGTGTTGGAAAAATCATTTTCTTTCTATCTCTTTGTAGGAGCATAACTAAAGCTCTCCCAGTTTTGCAAAATACATCCCAGGGGACTACGAGATGGAACAGAGCTCCGATTCCTGCCCCCCCACCTTTTTCTAATTTTGCAGATATTTCCAGAAACACATCAGAACCAGGCAGAGTGTTAACCTGGTGGCCTTTCAGGGTTGTAGTTCCCTAGCATGAGAATGGAAAGTTTCTTATTTGGAATTCCAGACAGGGGTGCAGATCAGCGTTGGTCTAACAGGGAGTTTTCCAATTACCACTCAGGCAGTGCTGGATGGCTGAGGGACTCCTCGACCCAGAAGGGGAAATCCAATTAAAGTGGCATTCCACTTAAAACCAGATGACCAAGTTTTACGTCTCCCCTCCACACAGCCCCTGCCAAAAGGAAAATTCCAAGCAAGGCAACCCAGTAGGGAAGAATACCCTGGTGTAGTCACATAGGAAATTCTGCCACTTACCAGAGAGGTCTCACAGACCAGACCAGATCAGGACCAGAGCCTAGTTTCCTTCACCATGGAATCAAAACTGCCATGGGCCAGCAATGTCCAGTCAGTGCAAGCACTTGGGGCTGCTCCTGAGAAAAAAGTGCTCAGGCAGCTGCTGGACAGGATCCATGAGCTGCCAATGGCCAGGGGCCAGTGTGCCATTGGCAAGATGCCCACTTGGGATGGAAGGCCCACCTGGGTCACCAAAATTGTTTTCCAGCCAAATTTGGGTCTGCTCGCCCAACATGCAGCAAAGCCAACCTACTGACACTAGGTTGTGGTGAAGGAAAGTACAGCATTTATTGCAAGGCACCCAACATGGGGCCCAGCAAGGAGAATGGGCAGCTCGTGACCAAAAGACCCAAACTCCCTGATGTCCTTCAGCCAAGGGTTTTTAAAGGCAAGGTGAGGGAGAGGGTCATGGGTGCCATATCAGCCTGTGGACATTTGTCTGATTGGTGGGTGGTGAGGTAACAGGGTGGTATTTCAGCAGTTAATATCATCAACCTTCTGATTCTAACCACTCTAGGGGTCTATGTGCTTGTGGTCAACATGCAGTTAACTTCTCCACCTGGTGAGGGTTTAGTATCTGCAAAACAACTCAGGATATAGTTCAGGATATTACCTATAGCCCTTGAGGAGGAACTAAAGCTCCTTGAGTTCGTTTAATGGCTAAATTATCATTACTTTGACTTGCTTGACTGTTTTCATTTGTTTCTGCATTTTCTCACTTCTCTGATTAAATTTGCTCTTTGGAAATTGGGGAAGGCCTAGGAGGCTAAAGCTTTTCTACAAACAAGAGGCAGGGGACATGGGAGGGTGGGGTCTGTCACCACAAAGGCCCTGCAGGGTCCTGCTTGGTTTCAAGCACTTTTCCGTATCAGGTACTGTGCAAAGCACCCTCAGCCACAACTCTGATACTCAACTCTAAGCAGGTGCTGTACATACCCTCTTTTACATCTGAAAAACAGGAGTAGCAAAGTGGTCATTTGCCCAAGGTCAAACCACTAGCCCAGCATCACACCTGAGGTCACCACTTCCGATGCTGTGCTCATGACCCTGCTGTGTTTCCACCTGCTTTTCCCACCAAGGGCTATGATTCTGAATCCAGTCCTCACGTCACCAAGCACTCAGTGAATGCCCAGGGCTGTGTGTGCAAAGTAAACATCTCATCTTGGCTCCTGGTCAAATACATGTGTGAATAGTTCAAAAAAATCCAAAGCAATATAAATGTCTAGGAATTTGTAGTAAGCTGTGAGCTGGTATCAGTCAAGAACACCTTCATGGAAGTAGATTTCAAGGTGGGTTCAGAGGAGGGAGGGGACCCAATATGCCCCAAAGTGTGGTCTGATGACACCTGGATCAGAATCATCTGGGCCAATGCCTAGACCTTGGTTTTGATTCCAGTGAGAGTGGGCATAGAGGGAACTTACCTCAACATAATAAATGCCATATACAACAAACCCAGAGCTAACATCATTCTCAACAGTGAAAAGCTGAAAGCATTCCCTCCAAGATCAGGAATAAGACAAGGATGTCCACTGTTGCAACTTTTATTCAACATACTGGTGGAAGTCCTAGCCACGGCAGTCAGAGAAGAAAAAGAAATAAAAAGGATCCAAACTGGAAAAGAAGTAAAACAGTCACTGTTTGCAGATGACATGATACTATACATAGAAAATCCTAAAGATGCTACCAGAAAACTACTAGAGCTCATCAATGAATTCAGTAAAGTTGCAGGATACAAAATTAATACACAGAAATCTCTTGCATTCCTACATACTAACAGCAAAAGATCAGAAAGAGAAATTAAGGAAACAATCCCACTTACCATCACATCAAAAAGAATAAAACAGCAATAGGGACTTCCCTGGTGGTCCAGTGGTAAACAATCCGCCTTACAATGCAGGGGACTTGGGTTCCATCCCTGGTCGGGGAAATTGGATCCCACATGCCACAGGGCAACTAAGCCCGCATGCCACAACTACTGAGCTTGCGTGCCTCAACTAGAGCCTGCATGCCTTAAACTACAGAGCCCACACGTTCTGGAGCCTGCGCACCACAACTAGAGAAGAGAAAACCCACATGCCACAACTAGAGAGAAGCCCGCGCACCACAATGAAGAGCCCGCGTGCCGCAATGAAAGATCCCGTATGCCTCAATGAAGATCCCACATGCCACAACGAAGACCCAATTCAGCCAAAAATAAAAATAAATAATAAATAGATCTTTAAAAATATATATAAAAATAGGAGTAAACATACCTGAGGAGACAAAAGACCTTTACTCTGAAAACTGTAAGATGCTGATGAAAGAAATCGAAGATCACAAACATAGATGGAAAGATATACCATGTTCTTGATTGGAAGAATCAATATTGTCAAAATGACTATACTACCCAAAGCAATCTACAGATTCAGTGCAACCCCTATCAAATTACCAATGGCGGACTTCCCTGGTAGTCCAGTGGTTAAGACTCCACACTTCCAATGCAGGGGGCACAGGTTTGATCCCTTGTCAGAGAACTAAGATCCCACATGCCGTCTGGCACGGCCAGAAAAAAAATTACCAATGGCATTTTTCTCAGAACTAGAACAAAAAATTTTTAAATTTGTATGGAAACACAAAAGACCCCGAATAGCCAAAGCAATCCTGAGAAAGAAAAATGGAGCTGGAGGAATCAGGCTCCCTGACTTCAGACTGTACTACAAAGCTACAGTCATCAAAACAGTATGGTACTGGTGCAAAAACAGAAATATAGATCAATGGAACAGGATAGAAAGCCCAAAAATAAACCTATGCACCTACAGTCAATTTATCTATGACAGAGGAGGCAAGAACATACAGTGGAGAAAAGACAGTCTCTTCAATAAATGGTGCTGGGAAAACTGAACAGCTACATGTAAAAGAATGAAATTAGAACACTCTCTAACACCATATACAAAAACAAACTCAGAATGGATCAAAGACCTAAATGTAAGGCTGGACACTATAAAACTCCTAGAGGAAAACATAGGCAGAACACTCTCTGACATATACTGCAGCAATGTCTTCTTTGATCCACCTTGTAGAAGTAATGAAAATAAAAACAAAAATAAACAAATGGGACCTAATTAAACTTAAAAGCTTTTGCACAGCATAAACAAAATGAAAAGACAACCCACAGAATGGGGTTGCCAACCCCATTTGCCAACAAAGTGACCAACAAAGTATTAATCTCCAAAATATACAAACAGCTCATGCAGCTCTATATCAAAAAAAAAAAAAAAAAAACCAAACAACCCGATCACAAAATGGGCAGAAGATCTAAATAGACATTTCTCCAAAGAAGACAAAGAAATGGCCAAAAAACATATAAAAAGACATCAACATCACTAATTATCAGAGGAATGCAAATCAAAACTACAATGAGGTATCACTTCGGTCAGAATGGCCACCATCAAAAAGTCTACAAACAGTAAATGCTAGAGAGGGTGTGGAGAAAGGGAACCCTCATACACTGTTGTGGGGAATGTGAATTGGTACAACCAATATGGAGAACAGTATGGAGCTTCCTTAAACTAAAAATAGAGCTACCATATGATCCAACGATCCCAGTCCTGGGCATATATCCGGAGAAAATCATAATTCGAAAAGATACATGCACCCCAATGTTCACTGCAGCACTATTTACAATGGCCAAGACATGGATGCAACCTAAATGTCCATCGACAGAGGAATGGATAAAGAAGATGTGGTACATATATATGATGGAATTCTACTCTGCCATAAAAAAGAATGAAATAATGCCATTTGCAGCAACATGGATGGACCTACAGATTATCACACTAAGTGAAGTAAGTCAGAGAAAGACAAATATCATATGATAGCACTCATATGTGGAATCTAATTTTTTTAAATGATACAAATGAACTTATTTACAAAACAAACAGACTTTCACATATCGGAAACAAACTTATGGTTACCAAAGAGGAAACGTGGTGGAGAGGGATAAATCACACTGCTGTATATAAGACAGATAACCAACAAGGGCCTACTGTATAGCGCAGGGAACTCTACTCAATATTCTGTGAAAACCTATTTGAGAAAACAATCTGAAAAAAAATGAATATATGTATAACTAAATCACTTTGCTGTACACCTGGAACTAACACAACACTGTAAATCAACTATACTCCAATAAAATTAAAAAATAAAAAACAAAACAAAAAGTAATGAGAAATTGCTCTAGCTTTTTAATCAAGGGGAGTTACGACAGGATTATTTTTGAGTAATCTGACAAGAAGTGGAACAGAAGGAAAGGGAGACCAGTTCAAAGGTGAGTGTACTTAGTACATGGTGAAGTATCAGTTAATAATAAACATTTAGTGCCACACAGGTTTCTATGGGTCAGGAGGTGGGGTGCAGCTCTAGCTGGGTGGCTCCAGCCTGGGTCTCTAATGCGGGTGCACTTAGTTGAAGGCTTCACTGGGGCCAGAGGATCTGCTTCCGGGACGGCTCCTCCCATGTCCGCACAACCTGGCATCCAGCTTGCCCCAAAGCACATCTTTCATGACCGGCCTGGGAAGCCACACCCATGATGGGGTATTCTGCAGTATTTCACTGACCCCACAGGTCAGCCCTTTCTATGGAGGAGGCCACATGTGGGTGTGGTCAGCAGGAGGCAGCCAGCCACCCCACGCAATAAGCACCTAAACCAGACAGGGACGGTGAAATGAGAAGACAGAGAATTGATGAGACCTTTTAGAGCAATATTTGGTTTCCAAATGGCTACAGAGAACGAGCAGGGGGAAGACGTCTCAAATACCTCAGGTTTTGTACTTGGGAAATGGAAGGAGCACTAATTAGAAAGCGGGGAGAGGAAAGCAGTTCGGTGGAAGGGACCAAATTTAGTTTTATTTATGTTGACTGAGAGATGCAGTGGAATTTCTAAGAAAGGGGTTGGCTTTACAGAAACTTTTTCTGTAAAGGGCCAGACGGTAAATATTTCAGCCTTCGTGGGCCTCTTAGGTCTATGTCACGTACGCTCCTGTGTGGAGGGGTTTATTTACAACCCTTTAAAGATACAAAAACCATTCCCACCTCATGGGCTGTGGTTTGCCAACTCCTGCCCTAAGCAAACTGTCCTATAACAGCTGAAAACACAAGCATAGAACGTGATGAGAAGTCAAGGCCAGAAATCCAATTCACTACTGAGTCAGTGTCCATTCATTTCTTACTGCCTGCCTCTTTCACTGTTGATAGTTAACTCTTACTAGTGATTATAAAAGTTTTTTTAAAAAACAAAAATACCATTGTTAAAAAAAAGTATGTTCCATCTGTGAAGCCCAGTGTTCCCAATTCCAGCCCCACCAGTGGTCCCCTTGAGGGACTCTGCAGCCCAGCGACAGGCCAGCACAGGCAGAAACAGCGCTGTGGACCGGGAGCCATGAGGCCTTCGCCTCGCTTTCTGGTTGGATACTTTGAGGTAGGTCCCAGTGTCCACACTTTACAGACAGGAACAAAGCTCAGGGGTCACGTGGTCTGCCCGGTTCACTCCTACACGCCTTTAGCCCCACGATGGGCTGGCAAAGTGCTCTCTCCCTAGCCGCCAGAGTCACCAGAATGACCCTGCCTCTCCTTTGGATACTGAAGTTGTAACAGAACCTGTGAAAATCTGTTCTTAATATATGGGCATTCACTAAGGCCTAGCCATAAGTAGAGGTCTGCTAGGGAAGACTACTCTGGAAGAAAATGGAACTCGTAACAGACACCCAGCAGGTAACTCCTACATCGAAGCACCCCGTTCCTTAACATGAGGACAGAAATGCTGGCGCAAACAGTCACCCACTCTTACGAAGCCGAAAGACACTGGCTCAAATCAGAGACACTTGCAACGGTTGGTTCTAATGCCAAGTGGGCAGAAGACTCTTCAAAGGATATTCAGCACCATCGCTTTTCCTACAAGAAGAGAAGCCTCTGATCCCAGAGCCCCTGGCACTGCTTCTACAGTAATGGCGAGGCGGGGCCACCCAACCAGGAGGCTGGCGCCTACACAGACCACAGGATGGCCTGGGGCCCAGCTTCCAGAAAATACTCTCGGTTTCTCCTGAACATCAGCCCAGTAACTTCTGGTTTATCTGCATACTTGACACAGTAACTAGTGCATTTCAACTTTTATTCCTACCAGACTTCAGGGCCACAATAACAGGGATGTAACACAGGAAACTGAGGAAAGGCAGCAGAATTCTGGATTTATTTCTATGCTTTTGGCAAAAAAATAAACCTTACGCAAGTAATACATTATCAAAATAAACACCTCCTCCTGATACTCATTTCTCTAAAACACTAAACTGGTTGGTTTGGTTAAACATAAATATGTATCCCATTTCATGTTCAGAAACTAAAATGAAATAAGGATGCTTTCTTTATGTTACTATATACGTATAATTAAAAACACATGTCCGTAAATAAATCTAAGGTCTGTCGTCAGTGGGAGATAATGATGTCTGACAAACAAATGAAGTGATGTTTGTAGAACATGAGACTTGAGTATGGGCAGGTCGGCGGAGGCTGGGCAGAGGCCACGCCCAGCCCCCCGACGGAGCACAGGGCTCCTGGGCCACTGAGCGCCAGGCCTGGTCTGAGCAGCCACAGCCGGACCTGGCAGGAGCCCCGAGGCTGACGGCCTGGAATGTGTCATGTTAACAAGCTCCAAGACCAACCTCAGGCTCTCACGTTTAAAACCTGCTCCCGCCCTCTGACAGGTCATCCTTCCTGAGAATCCGAGGCAAATATCCACCGTCTCCAACCACAGCAAACCTGCGGATCAGCACCCACAAGAACTTTCCATTTGAATGTGGGAGGTTAAGGAGTGTGAGAAAGCCATTCCTTTTTCACCCTGATACCTTGGTTTCTAGGGAAGGGATATCAGAAGTTTAACTTCTTAAACAAAAAATCTTTCCACCAAAAAAAGAAAGGTAAATGTGAACAACAGGCCCGAATGTAGCAAATTCAGCCCCTTTCCAGAGTCCTTCTCCTCAGTGTCCCCAGGCACGCATGCAGTAACCGCGAATGTTCCCTTGGACACACATGTAGAGCGTGTGTGTGCAGCCCCGGCTGTCAACTTGCTGCCCGGACTCTGTGTCTCCTGTCCTGGGTGCAGGGAACCACAAGGCCAGGTGCCAGTGGTGCTTCAAGCCCTGGCGCAGGCGGGGGCTGCCAGCCCCTCCAGCTCTGAGTTCAGGCAGCCGATAACCCACTCCAAGGCCTTGTGACCTGGATGAGAGAATAGCAGTGAGGACCCTCCCGGGGAAGAAGGCCTCGGTCAGGTCCCACCGCGCTCATGTTCTCCAGCCTCCTGCCTAGGTCATCTCAGGAGAGGGGGCCGCCCCTGGATGCCGGGGGTACCTTCTGAAGGTCAGTGCCACAGCAGTGTTGACAGATACTCATTAAGAAACGCTAGCAGAGAGTATTTCTCAAATTAGAAATCAAGGTTAAGTTTCACACGGCCATCCGCACTCAGCTTCGTGTATTCTGTCAGACAACATTTGCTACTGTACTAATGGTGAATTCCAAATACAAATAAATATTGAATCCACTTCCAGACCAAACTGAAAGTTACAAAGCCAAACATTTTTGCACTAAACAAATTTTGAAGATAATCACTACTGCTTTCTTAATGACTAACACCCCCCAAGAAAAAAATGTATTGATAATGGAAAACATAGGAGAATAAAAACCCAGCACATGCATGTGCTTATTTTTACCCAACTTCAGTCTACTAGAAAATTGAAGAGTCCAAATAACTGACATTTACAACTGTCCTTGCCCTAAAAATGCAGTCTTCCTCCAAAACTACACAGGGGACTTCTGAACACCATAGCCATTGTAGAAGGCTCACAAGAATCCACCCTTTCTGGCACTTTTATCCCTGCTTCAAAAATGTGGTTTGCACAGACTCACAGATACAGAAAACAAACTAGAGGTTACCACTGGGGAGAGGGAAGGGAGAGGGGCATGATAGGGGTGGGGGATTAAGAGGAACAATCTACTACGTATAAAATAGAGAAGCAATAAGGATATATTGTACAGCATAGGGAATATAGTCAATATTTTATAATAACTATAAATGGAATATAACCATTAAAAATTGTGAATCACTATGTAGTACACCTGAAACTTATATAAAATACTGTAGGGCTTCCCTGGTGGCGTAGTGGTTAAGAATCCACCTGCTAATGCAGGGGACACGGGTTCGAGCCCTGGTCCGGGAAGATCCCACATTAAAAAAAAAAAAAAAATACTGTAAATCAACTATACTGCAATAAAAATGTATGTGTATATATATATTTTTAAAAACCATGGTTTCCAAAATGACAAATATTCATGTCTCCCTCTAGAACAGAACTCCCTACATGACAAGTTTAGACCATTACCTCTATGAGATTATACAGAGTTACCTAGAGGTCATGGAACAAGAGGTTCACTGCAGAAAAGGGTCACCCATTGTAGAGGGCAATGCTTCGCGCTGAGTGTGTCAGAGTAAAGCCCCCAACACAGATGGACACAGAGGAAAGCTCCCTTCACACTCATCTCTATAGACAGGAGGGAAGCAAGGACAGGATGCCATAATGAACAAGAAAGATTTAGAAATCTAGAATACAGCTTGCCAAGATAAAAACTAGTGAAAAAGTTGGAAGGTTTGTCAATTTTATTAATCTTTTCAACAAAACAACACTGGTTTCAATAATTCTGTTATTTTCCTATTCTCTATTTCCCACTCAGCTTACAAGTATTTTGTTAAGGATTTTTGCATCAATATTCATAAAGGATATCAGTCTGTAGTTTTATTTTCTGGGGGTGTCTTTGCCTAATTTTAGTATCAGGCTAATACCGGTCTCTCAGAATGTTAGGATGTATTCCCTCCTCTGTTTTTTTGGAAGAGTTTGCGAAGGATTGGTGTTAATTCTTCTTTAATGTTTGGATTTTTCTTTGTTGGGAGGTTTTTAATTACTGATTCAATCTCTACCTGTTTACAGGCCTGTTGAGATTTTCTGTTTCTCCCTGAATCAGTTTTGGTAAGTTGTGTGTTTCCAGAAATTTGTCCATCTCACTTAGGTTATCTAATTTGTTCTGGTATAATCGTTCATAGTACAGGCATAACTTGGAGATATGGCAGGTTCAATTCCAGACCATGAAAATAAAGTGAATATCACAATAAAGCGAGTCACAAGAAATATTTGGTTTCCCAGTGCATATAAAGGTTATGTTTATGCTATACTGTAGTATATTAAGTATGCAATACCATTATGTCTAAAAATATATATACATAACTTTAATTTAAAAATACTTTATTGCTAAAAAATGCTAATTATCTGAGCCTTCAGCATGTTGTAGTAGTGACATCAAAGATCACTGATAACAGATCCCCGTAACAAATATAATAATAATGAAAAAGTTTGAAATATTCCAAGAATTACCAAACCATGACACAGAGACATGATGTGAGCAAATGCTATTGGAAAAATGGTGCCAACAGACTTGCTTGAGGCAGAGGTGCCATAAACCTTCAATTTGTAAAAAAAAAACGCAGTATCTGCAAAGTGCAGTAAAGTGAAACGCAATAAAATGAGGTATGCCTGTATTTTCTTATATCCTTTTACTTCTGTAAGGTCTGTAGTAATGCCCCCGCTTTCAATTCTGATTTTTTTATTTTGAATCCTCTTTTGTTCTTGGTCAGTCTAACTAAAGGTTTGTCAATTTTGTTAATCTTTTCAAAACAACTTTTGGTTTCAATAATTCTATAATTTTCCTAGTTTCTATTTTATCTCCTCTCTAATCTTTATCATTTCTTTCCTTCTGCAAGCCATGGATTTAGCTGCTTCTTCATTTTCTAGGTCCTTAAAGTCAGGTTAATGATTTGACAGCTTTCCTCTTTTTTTAACATATGTGTTTGTAACTATGAATTTCCATCTGAGCACTGCTCTCACTGCATAAGTTTTAATACGTTGTTTTCATTTTCATTCATCCCATTTTATGATTTCACTTATAATTTCTTCTTTGACTCACTGGTTGTTAGATGTACGTTTTTTAAATTCCACATTTGTGAATTTTCCAGTTTTCCTTATGCTACTGATTTCTAACTTCATTTCATTGTGATCACAAAAGATACTATGATTTCAGTCTTCTTAAATTTACTGATGCTTGGTTTTTGGCCTAACATATGGTCTATCCTGGAGAATATTGCATGTGCTCTTGAGAAAAATGTGTATTCTGCTGTTATTGGGTGAAGTGTTCTATATGTGTGTTAGGTCAAGTTGGTTTACAGCGTACTTCAAATCCTCCATTTATTTACTGATCTTCTGTCTATCCAATAATGGACATTCTATCCATTATTGAAAGTGGACTATTGAAGTCTCTATCATTATAGAATTGTCTATTTCTCTCTTCTGCTAATGTTTGCTGCATATATTTGGGGGTTCTGTAGTGTGGTATGTATATATCTTTCTTTGCCTTTTGTAACAATTTTTGCCTTAAAGTCTGTTTTTTCTGATATTAGTGTGGCCACCCAGCTCAGCTCTCTTTTAGTTACCATTTTCATGGAATATCTTTTTCCGTCCTTTCACATTCAACCTATTTACCTCTTTGGCTTTAAAGTGAGTCTTTTATAGGCAGCATATATAGTAGGATCATGTTTTTTCATCCATCCTGCCAATCTCTGTCTTTTAATTGGTAAACTTAATCCATTTACCTTTAAAGTAAATGTTAAAGATGTACTAACTTCTTACATTTTGCTATTTGTTTTCTATAAATGTCACAACTTTTGTTCCTGAATTCTTTCTTCACTGCCTCCTATTATGTTTGATTTTCTTCTAGTATAACATTTTAATTCCCCCTTTGTTTTATTTTTTATATAGTTTTTAGTTATTTTCTTACTAGGTATCCTGGTAATTATAATTATCATCTTAAATTCATAAAAATCTAGTTTGAATTGATACCAGTTTTAGCTTCAATAGTGTATTAGTCAGGGTTCTCCAGAGAAACAGAACCAATAAAATGTGTGTGTGTGTGTGTGTGTATGTGTGTGTATATATACACACATACACACGCACACACATACACACAGGGATTTATTTTAAGGAATTGGCTGCTCTACTTTTGGAGGCTGCGAAGTCCAAAATCTGCAGGGTGGGTTAATCAAGATTCATTCAGCGCCCCACTTGTTGGTTTAGGTATTTGACTAGAATCCAGAGTTCTACAAAAGTTGATTCTGTCATATTTTTTCTTGCCAGTTTACTGATTGTTTCAATGGGAGGACTGTTTATTGATTTGTTTCAGAGGTGGGAGCACCCACCTCTACCATTTTCCATGAAGTCACTATTTATGTATTTTTTTAACCTTTAATTTTGAAATTAACATAGACTCACTGGAAGCTGCAAAGCTGCCTGCATTACATCCCTCAGTAACGTTTTACATAATTGTAGCGCAGCATCAAAAACAGGAATTTAACACACACAGTGCAGCACAGAGAGATGTAAAAAGATCACTTCAAACAAAGCTTAGCTGTATGAAATTTCACATCAGGGACAAAGAGATCCTGAAAGTTTTCAGAGAGGAAAAAAAAGCCACATACAGAGGCTCAGGAATTGGAGTGGAAAACGATGGAGCAGAGCCTTCAAAATTCTGAAAGTATTTTTATCTACAGCTGTATGTCCAACCAAGCTTTGAGTGAAGAGTGGAAACAGAAGGGACATTTTCAGATGTGCCAAATCTTGGAAGCTACTATGGGGCGTCCTTCCCCATCCTGTGGTAAGAAACAGAGAGAGGAAGGCAGGGAGGCCAGGAGACAAGGGCTCCAGGAGGGGAGACGAGCCAAGGAAATGGCCAGGAGGGATGACAGCCACACAGCTGCTGGTCAGAGAGAGCAAGACTGGCCTCCAGGAAGTACAGCGCCAGAGAAATGAGAAAGGGATGTGCTACCTACAGGGTCTGACCTTGGAAAAGGATGTCACAAGGTGCTGCAGAGAGCAGGTGAAGAGGTGAAGAGTGTGGGGGACTCAGCCAGCGACTTCTAAAAATAAGATTAAACAGATGAAGAGGATAAGACAGTTACTACCTTCAAGGAGAAAAAAGCTACATAAGAAAGAAAATGCAGGAACTTCCCTGGTGGTCCAGTGGGTAAGAGTCTGTGCTCCCGATGCAGGGGGCCCAGGTTCAATCCCTGGTCAGGGAACTAGATCCCACATGCCGCAACTAAGAAGTCCGCATGCCACAACTAAAGATCCTGTGTGCCACAGCGAAGATCCCACATGCCGCAAATAAGACCCAGTGCAGCCAAAAGAAAGAAAGAAAGAAAATGTAATTACAGTACACTTTTTCACTTGGTAGTAAACAATAGTTATGTATGTTTTAATTATGGAACCAATGTGCTTTTAACAATAAGTGACAATATAGCTACATTGGAGAAATGGGAGAGGGGAAGAAGATTTAAGAGAGAAAATAACCATCTACCACGGCAGGAAGTCAGCAGATAACGTCTAAAATTATTGAATCAAGAAATAGCAGAATATGCTTATTTATTTAGAAATCTAACAGTAAATGCCAAAACTACCAAAAGAGTCAACAGCCCCCTCAGAAGGGTAGAAGAGTGCTTTGCAGAAGAGGTAAGAGGGATTGTTTTTGTCATAAAACTTTTAACTCTATTTCACCTTACGCTATGTGCATAAAATATTCTCATAAAAATAAAAATGAATTTCATTTCATTTCGGATTGGAAGTACTATTATCAAAGAAAAAGCAGTATCTAAAAAAACCACAGTAGAGTATAGTTCTACCCATCCTTTACGGAGGAGAGCTTCTCTAAAGTTGTTATAATCTGAAACACACTAAAAGAGATACTACATTTTACTTTTGAAAATGAGAAAATTAGAACTCCCAGTGGGAGGTACCTTGACGCTAACAGGACAGCTCAGAGCTTGAAATCACAGCTCTTTTGCTGCGACCTCCTGACAGTGGCTGCGGGTGCCTGCGTGGTGAGGAGCAGCACAGGCTGCGGGCTGGCCGGGGGCCCCAGACGGCGGGACAGTCTAGTTGCAGCCCAAGGGCAGAGCATGCAGCTATCCCAACCAATCGTAACTGTCCCTGTGTTGCCATCGGGGTGGACACCCCGACTCTAGCGTGTGCAGATCCGTGATGGGGGAAGACAGGGACACACGTCAACTGCCTCTGAGGTGACAACTGGTGGCCAGATGTGTGTGAAGAGACCGGCAGTGAGACTGTGGATCAAGGGCGAGTGAGGGAAATGGGATGTCCTCTGAAAAGAGACAAGCTCTTTAGTGAGACGCCGAGAGTCGGCAGAAGAGCTGGAGCTGAGGGAGGACAGATAAGGCCCCACAGCCGTCTGAGCAAACCTGGCTCTGGTGGCAGAGCAGGTGCGTGGCTCAGCATGGAGTGGGCAGAGCGGCGGCCCGGCCTCCTCCCAGCAGGTCTGCTCCCCGGGCCTCGCTCCACGGGCGCCACCACCAGCCGGGCCTCCTGCCCTGTGTGGTCATGACTGACAAGCCTGGTGGAGGCTGTGGCCCAGCAGCTCCCGCCTCTCCCAACCCAGCCAGAACCGCACTCCAGACTCGCTGCTTCCTTCTTCTCTTCCTTTTCCTGCTTTTTGATGGTATTTTTTTTGGTGAGGCATCTGATTAAAGACTGAGGCAGTTTAGCTCTAGTTTATGAGGAAACAGAATGTGACAGAGTCCACAACTCAAAGTGACAGCCTCACATACACACCACACACACTCCACACACACCATCAAACACACACATGCACACGCACAAGCAGGACGCCCACAAGGTGGGCAGGCTCTCTGCATGAGGTCACCCTAGTGGTTCATCCAAGGAAGAAGGTCATGATTCTGGGTTCAGGGTGAAGGTCCTGGCAAACCTAAGTGTCAGTGGCTTAAACAAAATCAGCAGGAAGTTCTTAAAGGAGCCTGAGCCATGGGGCTCACGTCTGTTGACAGAGGCGCTGAGTGTGCACACATGCTACAGACAGACCGACCGTCCGACCGATGGTGGGAAGCAGGGCCCAGAGCAGCACAGCTCGGAAAGCCAAGAGCGAGAGGAGGTTCAAGGCAGGAGTGTAAGGATTCCATGAACAGAGGGAAGCAGGAAACTCTGACGTTACGAAGTACAGAGACGACTGCTGACCACACGAGTGTCAAATCCGCTCTGACACCCCAGCCACTTGGCCTAGGAAACCAAGGAGTGTTTGTGAAGCTCAAGGAGATGCTGCAACGGCTTCGGCCACTAAAAGCGAGGGTGCACAGCTGGCAGCACGAGGGGAGGAGGGCTGCCTTCTCACCACAGCACTGACGCCCAGGCCTGGGGCACCTTCACAGGAACGTGGGCAGGTATTCCAGTCTTGCCCCCAATGAAAACTGCCCCCATAAGATCAGCCCTTCACACTGTCTGGACCTGCTCGTGAAAGCCTTCCTGCTGAGGACACACCAGTCCTGGGACACATGACCACGTGCTGAGAACAGCTTGAAGGAGAAGCTGAACTGCCCTCAGAGACGAGATAACAAACCTGAACATAAATCCTGCCACGAAACGAGTTGGTGCATTCGGAGGAGGATGAACCCAGTTAGGTTTTTCACTACAGGGCTGGAGACCCCCATGCAGCTGTGTCTTGCAGACCCCCTCCCAGCACGCAGGCCATGCACACGGTGAGCGGGCACCAGATCCTCCCCAGGTTCAAGAATCCTGTAGTTACCGCCGCTCAGCACAGGGGCGCTGCAGGCCTCGTTAGCTCAGGGCGCGTTCAGCATTTTCAATTATCCACTCAATAGCAGCCCACCCCTGGAGCAACACAGAAAGATTTCAACGTGGTGTCAGAAGTCCTGCCTGTCTCACCGCAGACAGCAGGCTATGCAGGTCACATAAATGCACAGGGACAGCCCCGCGGCTCTGCAGCAAACGCAGCCAAGACGTTCTGCAGGCAGCTTCTCAGCCCCAGAAATAAGGTGGCACCTGTTCTGCCTGAAATTCCCGCACCAGCTTGAGCTATGCTGAGTCCGCACCCCTCATCAGTGCCGTCACCTACTGAGGGCAGTGATGGGAGCGCGGCCCCTCAGCCTCCTCCACGAGTCACCCCTAACTTCTGGCTCCTGAACCGCGTGCGGAGCCACCCGCCTCTCCACCTCCATCTCCCCCTCCGGTTCCCCCTCTGGCTTCTCCTCCATCTTCAGGCCGCTGGATGCCCCGGCATCCCCCGAACTTGGCTGGGATGCTGTCGGATGGCAACCACAGCTGGGGCGGCCATGATTCTCCATAGGCCTCCAAAACAGCAACCCCCAAATAAAGTGAAATAAAAGACCTTGATCTGGCCTCACTGAGTTTCCCCTGACTTTTCTCATAAAGGGCTGAGGTGACTCTGGCCTCACCCAGTGCTGCCTTCCTCCCAGAATATTCTTCAGCAAACACTCAGGCCTGCCCTAAGCCAGACCCCGGACACACAAAGTGAGTCGGTCAGGTTCTGTCCCCAGGGCTCACAGAGTGGACATGATGCATGCTGCTCTGGGCAGGGGGCCTCCCCGACTTTCTTGAACTGAGCTGAGCTACTGCCGACCTTCCTCAAATCTGGATTTTTCTAAAAATAGGGCAGACTGGCTCTGTATTAGTGACTAGACCAATGAGCCTAAACACAAGCATAAGTGGCTCTTGGCCAAGCCGTGACCTGAGCATGGTAGGAAGGGAAGGACGGCTTAGGTGCCATCCCACTGGTCCCAGAATGAAGAATCTCTTCCGACCAAAAAGAACAAGAGAGAGAAGGGGAGAGGGGAGAGTCGGGGTGGCGGCAGGAGGAGGACGGCAAGGGGAGCTGGGCAAACAGCCAGGCCCTGCTCTGGCACCCAGCACTGCCTGGGATGTGCCTCCCAAACACCCAAGCTCTTCATGCCAACCCCACTGGAGAGGAGGCCAGGGCTGACAGCCTCCTGGTCCATCCCTCCGCCACTCCCTCCACAAGGCTCGCTCCCAAATCCCACCAGAGCGAGAGGCAAAGGGAAACTCTGCACACGGAGAGGCTCAGCCAGAGCCACTCAATGCCAATTAAATATGAAACTGCTGAAAATTCCGAGTGTCCTGCCTGCCCACGCCAACACCTGTCTTGGATGTGTGGGGTATGTCTTGTTAACTGAGCCCAGATGGTTCGGCTCTTGGAAGGGGTGGCTGCCTTGCTGGCCTGTGCTCCCCCAGGCCTGGAGCCCTCCCCACTTGCCCACGGTCAGTAGGACCCCCGCTCATCTGGCCCCCGAACAGCTAGAGATGGTACCTTCTTTGCGTTGGACGATATCGTGTTGGCCATCAAACTTTCCAGATAGCTGCCGAGGCTGATCCCCTTCACGGTGATGACGGCTTCTTGGGTGAGCACGGTCCTGCAGGAGAGCGAGAAGTGAAGGAGCTGAGCAGCTGGGGGGTGGGGGGAGCCCCCGCCCCGCCCCAGCCTTGGAGTTCAATGTCTGCTTACCTTCCTGGGTCCTCCGGGTGGGGTGTGTACACCAGCCTCTCGCTCACCGACACCCAGTTTGTGAGTGTGATCTTAAAACAGGAAACAATGGCTGTAGGTTCTATTTCTCTTGGATTTCTTCCCAGACCATCTGCCCCCCCACCTCCCATCCCCGAATCTGCACTTACTGGAGCCAGAATAGAAGAAACGCCAAGGCCCACCAAGGCCCAGGAGGCACGGCCAAAGTACGGCTCAGGGACACCACGTCCTGGCCACTCCTGGCGACGGTCACCGCCCTCCCTTCACACCCCACCCAAACCTGAGCCGGGCTCATTAGCTGTCATCATTGTATGTGCAATATTTTTATGCCAGGCTCTGTATTTAATAAACATTTTCTTTCATTAATCCTCAGGACAATACTGTGAGGTTTGTTCTTTTTTAGAAAAGGAAAGTGAGGCTCAGAACAGGTTGATCACTGACACCCGCAGCCATACAGCGATTCCGTGATAACCAGGATGCAGGCATGCGGCTGTCCCGCCCAAAGCCCTTCCTTTCCACTAGACCTCCTACAACAGCAAGAACCGTCCCTCTTTACTGACAACTAAGCTTTCTTGAAGGAGGAAGAGGAATTTTCCAAGTGAAGGAGAAGAGAGAACAATATATAAACTGTCAGTAATGGCTGATGTGGACACACCCACCCGGCTCCCTGTGACTTTGCAGAAGGGCTGCCTGGGCCAAGGAAAGGGGGCCCCTGACAGAGGTCCAGGCGGTAAACCAACGAGCCTCCGCACACAGTGACACGACCCACAGGGTAAGGGGCCTGACGTAAACCATGCTCCCGGGCCACCCATTTTCCCCAACACGCTCTTTGAATGTGCATTAGGCCAATATCAATGGTTCTTCATTGTGAGATGTGAGAGAGGAGGCCAGGAAGAAAGTGGCTGTTTCAGTGGCTGCGAAGAGCCGAGTGTGCTGTTGGCGGGCAGGATGGTGGCTGGGGGGGGCGGGGAGGCACTGGGGAGGCACACGGGGGCCCCAGGGCTGCCAGTCTGTCCCCTGGCCTGCCCACTGGTTACAAAGGTGTGTTCACATCATTGTGTGCGTTCTTCTATACATTTTTATACTGGAATAAAAGACAAGTAAGATACTGCTAAATAAACTCAGCCTTTCTATTAAAAATAAAAGATCACTTAGACCAAAGGTGGGCTGGAAATAAAATTAAATGAAGACATTACGCACCATCGTGGCCATTGCTTACATTGGTGGAACAGAGCTCCATTTTCTTTCCCACTGGATCCACAATAGAATGTTCTCTGATGTATGTCAAAGTCCTACTGGTTCCCAAAATCTGAAAAACAAAGCAAAACCAGCATAGTGACATGTTAGAAACTCCACCTTATATCCTGGAACACCGACCGCCATTTCCTATCCGCTACCCGTCTCTTCAACCAGGGACGCAGGTGTGGCTGCAGCAGCACCTCCAGCTCCTCCAGGTGCTCTGTCCAGCAGGTGGGACGGACACATGAAACAGGGACATAGGGACCGGTGCTTAGACAGAGGAGAAAGCAGGGCAGGAACTGGGGCGCTGAGGCCAAGGTTGAGGTCAAGGTCCGGCTGGTGAGTCAGCTGTGGACCGACCCTGACCCCCACCCCCCGGGCCCCCGCTGCGCGGAGCCAACTCTGGGGTTCAGGCCACACCAGGCAGGATGATGAGGCTGGGGTGGGGGGACTGGGTGTGGGGAAGGGTGGGGGACCGGGGGGTCATGGGATTTTGGGAGTCCTGTGGGCGGTGTCCCCACTGCAGTTTGGTCAGGGGAGGTGTTGAACACTCAGGTGGACGATTAACTCAATTCACAGAGAAACAAACCATCTCTGGGGCTCCCCAGAAATCCCAAATGGGAAGGTTGTCATTCCCTGCATATGGTGCCAGCTGGGCCGGCAGGTGTAGACAGCTGTGTGAGTGTAGCTGGGGGTCATGCGGGTGCAGCCGGGCTCCACTGGGGGCTCACCGCTCTCACGAGGCCGGGCAGCCCCCACTCGGTGCTGAGGAGGCGGTGGCTGTGAAGCCGGCCCCGGCTGTCCACACTGCGCTCCAGCACGTCGACGCCCACGACACTGGGGTTCATGGGATTCGGGTACTTCCTCATGGCAGCCTTGATGACTGTGTCCCACGGGTGGCTGGAGGAAAACGCAACCACCAGCATGAGCGGGCAGTGGGTCCAAAGTCAGGTCAACCCTGTTCTTCAAGCTTTGTTCCAACAAATACGCCTGAGGAGTTGGGCTCTGGACCCAGATCCTGGATCCCTGATCCCCCGGGCAACCAGGGGGCGGGCGGGGGGTGCAGACCAGGCTCAGGCTTGGCCGTCCCAGCTTGGCTGAGGGCCCCCTACTTCCCCAGCCCTGCAGAGCCTAAAGAGGCAGAACCCTTTGGTCTGGGGCTCCTGGGCAAGAGACAATGTCCCTATCCCCTGCCTGTCACCACCTTCCGTGCTGTTCTGTGGGCTGCAAGGCCAGGGGGCCAGGGCTCATTTCTGCCTCCACCTGGTCGCAGTAACTGTGGGGGCCCTTTTGCTGACTGCCCGCCTCACCCCTGCAACCCACCACAGGCCAGAGCAGCACACCTGCCCAACACGGATCGCCCACAGCTGCTGCCCAGCTATGAGGTCCTGAAGCAACTACTTTGTTCCAACTTCTAAACAGTATGTGACTTGAAATGGCTACATATGTTTTCTGATTATTAAAAAATGTATTCGAAATTTTGAAAAATAACACAGGATGAGGAAAATAAAAATCCACAATTTCACTATCTGGAGACAAGTCTGTGCAGGCATCCCGTAGACCCCACCCTTCCCCTCTGGCCCTGAGCCCTGGAGTGAGGGGTGGACACCAGTGTCCCTGTTTATTTCCTGACGTCAGAGACCACACAGCTGCCCCTGCTCCCCGGAGCTCTGGGCCTATTGAGGCCAGCAGCCGTAAGGGCGTCCAAGGGCTCAGAGTCTGGGGTACTTAGGGTGGACCTTCCCCAGGCGCTGCTGTCCTGGTTTTTCCTTCAGGATGCGCGCCCAGGTGCATCCCCACAGAGGTGAGTGCGTCTCGACAACACCGTTGTTTCCCCATATGTACCCACACAGGTTTGAGCAGCATGTACAGACACAGCCCAGACCCAAGACCTGGAGACACACATGCATGCATAGACATGCACACACTCAGGAATTAAACTGGGATCATGCTCCTTACATGCACTGATCACCGCTTTTTATATGTAACAGACGAACATTTTCCTGCATCATGAGGCTATTATCAGAAATATGACTCTAAGTAACTGCACAACAGGCCACCCTGTGGACAGTGGTGTAACCAGACCCCTCTGGCGCATTATTATTATTTTTTTAATCTAGCTTTTCTTTTATTTATGTTACTTTCATCATCATTTAAACTTGGAAACCTTACATTTCTTTTTTTGCTTTTTGTTTTGAATTTTATTTATTTTTTTATACAGCAGGTTCTTATTAGGTATCCATTTTATACATATTAGTGTATACATGTTAATCCCAATCTCCCAATTCATCACACCACCACCACCACCCGCCACTTTCCCCCCTTGGTGTCCATACATTTGTTCTCTACATCCATGTCTCTGTTTCTGCCCTGCAAACTGGTTCATCTGTACCATTTTTCTAGGTTCCACATATATGCGTTAATATACCAGATTTGTTTTTCTCTTTCTGACTTACTTCACTCTGCATGACAGTCTGTAGATCCATCCACGTCTCTACAAATGAACCAATTTCGTTCCTTTTTATGGCTGAGTAATATTCCACTGTATATATGTACCACATCTTCTTTATCCATTCGTCTCTTGCTGGGCATTTAGGTTGCTTCCATGACCTGGCTATTGTAAATAGTGCTGCGATGAACATTGGGGTGCATTTGTCTTTTTGAAATATGGTTTTCTCTGGGTATATACCCAGTAGTGGGATTGCTGGGTCATATGGTAATTCTATTTTTAGTTTTTTAAGGAACCTCCATACTGTTCTACATAGTGGCTGTATCAATTTACATTCCCACCAACAGTGCAAGAGGGTTCCCTTTTCTCCACACCCTCTCCAGCATTTACTGTTTGTAGATTTTCTGATCATGGCCATTCTGACTGGTGTGAGGTGATACCTCATTGTAGCTTGATTTGCATTTCTCTAATAATTAGTGATGTTGAGCATCTTTTCATGTGCTTCTTGGCCATCTGTATGTCTTTGGAGAAAGGTCTGTTTAGGCCTTCTGCCCATTTTCTGATTGGGTTGTTTGTTTTTTTAATATTGAGCTGCATGAGCTGTTTATATATTTTGGAGATTAATCCTTTGTCCGTTGATTCGTTTGCAAATATTTTCTCCCATTCTGAAGGTTGTCTTTTTGTCTTGTTTGTAGTTTCCTTTGCTTTGCAAAAGCTTTTAAGTTTCATTAGGTCCCACTTGTTTATTTTTGTTTTTATTTCCATTACTCTAGGAGGTGGATCAAAAAAGATCTTGTTGTGATTTACGTCAAAGAGTGTTCTTCCTATGTTTTCCTCTAAGAGTTTTATAGTGTCCGGTCTTACATTTAGGTCTCTAATCCATTTTGAGTTTATTTTTGTGTATGGTGTTAGGGAGTGTTCTAATTTCATTCTTTTACATGTAGCTGTACAGTTTTCCCAGCACCACTTATTGAAGAGACTGTCTTTTCTCCATTGCATATCCTTGCCTCCTTTGTCATAGATTACTTGACCATAGGTGCATGGATATTATCTCTGGGCTTCCTATCCTGTTTCATTGATCTATATTTCTGGTTTTGTGCCAGTACCATATTGTATTGATTACTGTAGCTTTGTAGTATAGTCTGAAGTCAGGGAGTCTGATTCCTCCAGCTCTGTCTTTTTCCCTCAAGACTGCTATGGCGGGCTTTCCTGGTGGCGCAGTGGTTGAGAATCTGCCTGCCAATGCAGGGGACACGGGTTCGAGCCCTGGTCTGGGAAGATCCCACATGCCGCGGAGCAACTAGGCCCGTGAGCCACAATTACTGAGCCTGCGCGTTTGGAGCCTGTGCTCTGCAACAGGAGAGGCCGCGATGGTGAGAGGCCCGCGCACCACGATGAAGAGTGGCCCCCACTTGCCGCAATTAGAGAAAGCCCTCGCACAGAAACAAAGACCCAACACAGCCATAAATAAATAAATAAAAAATTAAAAAAAAAAAAAACACTACATACTAAGATCCAGCAATCACACTCCTTGCTATCTGCCCAAATGACTTCAACTCTTATAGTTCTTATGTTCACACACACACACACACACACACACACACACACACACACACACAAAGACTGCTATGGCTATTCAGGGTCTTTTGTGTCTCCATACAAATTTTAAGTTTTTTTGTTCTAGTTCTGTAAAAAACGCCATTGATAATTTGATAGGGATTGCACTGAATCTGTATATTGCTTTGGGTAGTATAGTCATTTTCACAATATTGATTCTTCCAACCCAAGAACATGGTATATCTCTCCACCTGTTTGTATCATCTTTAATTTTTCTCATCAGTGTCTTATAGTTTTTTGCATACAGGTCTTTGTCTCCCTAGGTAGGTTTATTCCTAGGCATTTTATTCTTTGTGTTGCAATGGTAAATGGGAATGTTTCCTTAATTTCTCTTTCAGATTTTTCATCATTAGTGTATAGGAATGCAAGAGATTTCTGTGCATTAATTTTGTATCCAGCTACATTACCAAATTCATTGATTAGCTCTAGTACTTTTCTGGGGGCACCTTTGGGATTCTCTACGTATAGTATCACGTCATCTGCAAACAGTCAGTTTTACATCTTCTTTTCTGATTTGGATTCTTTTTTTTTCTTTTTCTTCTCTGATTGCTGTGGCTAAAACTTCCAAAACTATGTTGAATAACAGCGACGAAGGTGGACATCCTTGTCTTGTTCCTGATCTTAGTGGAAATGCTTTCAGTATTTCACCACTGAGAATGATGTTTGCTGTGGGTTTGTCGTATATGGCCTTTATTATGTTGAGGTAGGTTCCCACTATGCCTACTTTCTGGAGAGTTTTTATCATAATTGGGTGTTGAATTTTGTCAAAAGCTTTTTCTGCATCTATTGAGATGATCATATGGTTTTCATTCTTCAATTTGTTAATATGGTGTATCACATTGATTGATTTTCATATATTGAAGAATCCTTGCATCCCTGGGATAAATCCCACTTGATCATGGTGTATGATCCTTTTAATGTGTTGTTGGATTCAGTTTGCTTGTATTTTGTTGAACATTTTTGTGTCTATGTTCATCAGTGATATTGGTCTGTAATTTTCTTTTTTTGTGATATCTTTGTCTGGTTTTGGTATCAGGGTGATGGTGGCCTCATAGAATGAGTTTGGGAGTGTTCCTTCCTCTGCAATTTTTTGGAACAGTTTGAGCAGGATGGGTGTTAGCTCTTCTCTAAATGTTTGACAGAATTCACCTGTGAAGCCATCTGGTCCTGGACTTTTGTTTATTGGAAGATTTTTAATCACAGTTTCCATTTCATTACTTGTGATTGGTCTGTTCATATTTTCTATTTCTTCCTGGTTCAGTGTTGGAAGGTTATACCTTTCTAAGAATTTGTCCATTTCTTCCAGGTTGTCCATTTTATTGGCATAGAGCTGCTGTAGCAGTCTCTTAGGATGCTTTGTATTTCTGCAGTGTCTGTTGTAACTTCTCCTTTTTCATTTCTAATTTTATTGATTTGAGTCCTCTCCCTCTTTTTCTTGATGAGTCTGGCTAATGGTCTATCAATTTTGTTTATCTTCTCAAAGAACCAGCTTTTAGTTTTATTGATCTTTGCTATTGTTTTCTTTGTTTCTATTTCATTTATTTCTGCTCTGATCTTTATGATTTCTTTCCTTCTACTAACTTTGGGTTTTGTCTGTTCTTCTTTCTCTAGTTCCTTTAGGTGTAAGGTTAGATTTATTTGAGATTTTTCTTGTTTCTTGAGGTAGGCTTGTATAGCTATAAACTTCCCTCTTAGAACTGCTTTTGCTGCATCCCATAGGTTTTGGATCATCGTGTTTTCACTGTCATTTGTCTCTAGGTATTTTTTGATTTCCTCTTTGATTTCTTCAATGATCTCTTGGTTATTTAGTAATGTATTGTTTAGCCTCCATGTGTTTGTGTTTTTTACGTTTCTTTCCCTGTAATTCATTTCTAATCTCATAGCATTGTAGGCAGAAAAGATGCTTGATACGATTTCAATTTTCTTAAATTTACCGAGGCTTGATTTGTGACCCAAGATGTGATCTATCCTGGATAATGTTCCATGTGCACTTGAGAAGAAAGTGTAATCTGCTGTTTTTGGATGGAATGTCCTATAAATATCAATTAAATCTATCTGGTCTAGTGTGTCATTTAAAGCTTGTGTTTCTTTATTTTCTGTTTGGATGATCTGTCCATCGGTGTAAGTGAGGTGTTAAAGTCCCCCACTATTATGGTGTTACTGTCGATTTCCTCTTTTATAGCTGTTAGCAGTTGCCTTATGTATTCAGGTGCTCCTATGTTGGGTGCATATACATTTATAATTGTTGTATTTTCTTCTTGGATTGATCCCTTAATCATTATGTAGTGTCCCTCCTTGTCTCTTGTAACATTATTTTAAAGTCTATTTTATCTGATATGAGTATTGCTACTCCAGCTTTCTTTTTATTTCCATTTGCCTGGAATATCTTTTCCATCCCCTCACTTTCAGTCTGTTTGTGTCCCTAGGTCTGAAGTGGGTCTCTTGTAGACAGCATATATATGGGTCTTGCTTTTGTATCCATTCAGCAAGCCTGTGTCTTTTGGTTAGAGCATTTAATCCATTCATGTTTAAGGTAATTATCGATATGTTACTACTACCATTTTCTTAATTGTCATGGGTTTGTTTTTGTAGGTCTTTTTCTTCTCTTGTGTTTCCCACTTAGAGAAGTTCCTTTAGCATTTGTGGTAGAGCTGGTTTGGTGGTGCTGAATTCTCTTAGCTTTTGCTTGTCTGTAAAGCTTTTGATTTCTCCATCGAATCTGAATGAGATCCTTGCTGGGTAGAGTAATCTTGGTTGTAGTTTCTTCCCTTTCATCACTTTAAATATATCGTGCCACTCCCCTCTGGCTTGTAGAGTTTCTGCTGAGAAATCAGCTGTTAACCTTATGGGAGTTCCCTTGTATGTTATTTGTCATTTTTCCCTTGTTGCTTTCAATAATTTTTCTTTGTCTTTAATTCTTGTCAATTTGATTACTATGTGTCTCGGCGTGTTCCTCTTGGGTTTATCCTGCCTGGGACTTTCTGCACTTCCTGGACTTGGGTGGCTATTTCGTTTCCCATGTTAGGGAAGTTTTCGACTCTAATCTCTTCAAATATTTTCTTGAGTCCTTTCTCTCTCTCTTCTCCTTCTGGGACCCCTATAATGCGAACGTTGTTGCATTTAATGTTGTCCCAGAGGTCTCTTAGTCTGTCTTCATTTCTTTTCATTCTTTTTTCTTTATTCTGTCCCGTGGCAGTGAATTCCACCATTCTGTCTTCCAGGTCTCTTATCCGGTCTTCTGCCTCAGTTATTCTGCTATTGATTTCTTCTAGTGTATTTTTCATTTCATTTATGGTATTGTTCATCTCTGTTTGTTCTTTAATTCTTCTAGATGTTTGTTCTTTAATTCTTCTTGGTCTTTGTTAAACATTTCTTGCATCTTCTCCATCTTTGCCTCCATTCTTTTTCTGAGGTCCTGAATCATCTTCACTATCATTATTCTGAATTCTTTTTCTGGAAGGTTGCCTATCTCCACTTCATTTAGTTGTTTTTCTGGGGTTTTATTTTGTTCCTTCATCTGGTACATAGCCCTCTGCCTTTTCATCTTGTCTATCTTTCTGTGAATGTGGTTTTTGTTCCACAGGCTGCAGGACTGTAGTTCTTGCTTCTGCTGTCTGCCCTCTGGTGGATAAGGCTATCTAAGAGGTCTGTGCCAGTTTCCTGATGGGAGGGACTGGTGGTGGGTAGAGCTGGGTATTGCTCTGGTGGGCAGAGCTCAGTTTAACTTTAACCCACTTGTCTGCTGATGGGTGGGGCTGGGTTCCCTCCCTGTTGGTTGTTTGGCCTGAGGCGACCCAACTCGGGAGCCTACCCTGCTCTTTGGTGGGGCTAATGGTAGACTCCAGGAGGGCTCACACCAAGGAGTACTTCCCAGAACTTCTGCTGCCAGTGTCCTTGTCCCTGCAGTGAGACACAGCTACCCCCACCTCTGCAGGAGACCCTCCAACACTAGCAGGTAGGTCTGGTTCAGACTCCTATGGGGTCACTGCTCCTTCCCCTGGGTCCCGATGCACACACTACTTTGTGTGTGCCCTCCAAGAGTGGAGTCTCTGTTTCCCCCAGTCCTGTCGAAGTCCTGCAATCAAATCCCACTAGCCTTCAAAGTCTGATTCTCTAGGAATTCCTCCTCCCATTGCCGGATCCCCATGTTGGGAAACCTGACGTGGGGCTCAGAACCTTCACTCCAGTGGGTGGAATTCTGTGGTATAAGTGTTCTCCAGTTTGTGAGTCACCCACCCAGCAGTTATGGGATTTGGTGTTACTGTGATTGAGCCCCTCCTACTGTCTCATTGTGGCTTCTCCTTTGTCTTTGGATATGGGGTATCTGTTTTGGTGAGTTCCAGTGTCTTCCTGTCTATGACTGTTCAGCAGTTAGTTGTGATTCCGGTGCTGTCACAAGAGGGAGTGAGCACACATCCTTCTACTCCACCATCTTGAACCAGTCTCCTCTGGCGGATTATTTTGATCGTGTCCAACCTTCACTGTACAATGAAGGCAGCAGGGCAAACTGGTTCACACCAGCCTTTCAACATACGTCTTTTTCCTTAGGGTAAATTTCTAGAATGAAATTACTAAATTAAACATCAAAGATTATGAACATATTGAAGGTTTCTGTTTCATCTTTGATGTCCTTTTTAAATATAACTTACTGACCATGAATTTACTTTATCCTCATAAAACACTCATCCCAGGTCAAAAAGCTAGCAATGAGACACAGACTAGAGCCGGGCCTTCCAGCCCTTACTCCACGATCTTTCTGTCACACCCATGGCCTCTGCACTGTCAGGTCCAGAAGCCCCGCTCTTTAACAAAGAAATGCTTTTTCAAGCTGTGGAATCGTGTCACTGCGCTAACATGTCCACCAGCTCCAACATAAAGGAATAAAGGAGCAGAGATGAGGCTGGTCCTGATCACTCTGCAGGGGACAGGGAGCCTTTCTTCTCAGGAAAAGAACTGTCAGGGGCACAGTCGACAATTCTGGGGAAGGAGGGAGAATCCACATACTCATGAGAGCAGAGGCGGGGGATGGAGGCTGCCCAGTGAAATAAGCTGTGAGCTTTGTAAGTCAAGTTCCCCAGAGTAGTTCCCATAAAAATCATTACTTGAGGCAGAATAGGGTTTGCCTTCTAAAATTACTTGAAATTATCTAAAAGTTGATAAATATTTGTATTAAGCACATATCACACAATGCTTCTTTTATATAGAAACTTTGCATCTTTCTAATTGATGATTTCAACTAAATACAATATGCTTAAAACACATAAAAAATAATTTCCAGACATCAACAGAATGATGCAGGAAAAAGATAAACATAATAATATTTTTTAGGGACTTTCCTGGTGGCGCAGTGGTTAGGAATCCGCCTGCCAATGCAGGGAACACGGGTTCAATCTCTGGTCTGGGAAGATCCTGCATACCGCGGAGCAACTAAGCCTGTGTGCCACAACTACTGAGCCTGTGTGCCACAGCTACTGAAGCCCACGCGCCTAGAGGCCGTGCTCCGCAACAAGAAAAGCCACCACAATGAGAAGCCAGCGCACAGCAATGAAGAGTAGCCTCCACTCGCCACAACTAGAGAAAGCCCACGCGCAGCAATGAAGACCCAACGCAGCCAAAACTAAATAAATAAATAAATTTATTTATTTTTAAAAATAATATTTTTTAAATTACAAGGTTTAAGTACACAAGTCAGTATCACATACTTCTTGGTTAAAGAAAATAGCCCAATACTCATTTGACTGGCAAAAGCTGAGAAGTCTGGCAATGTCAAGTGTCGGGAGGACGTGGGAGCAGGAAGCCAGGCCTGCAGGTGGACATGTGAACGGGCCCCACTCCTGGGAGAGGCAGAAGGGAGACTTGCTGAAGTTCATCCTCGGGATAAAGGTCCCCAGCCTTGGCCGAGGCTCACGGTGAGCATGGTGGCCTGTGAGCCGCACCAGGGAGGCCTCCGTGCCCGTCCTACAGGAACGGGCCAGCAGCAGCACTGGGGGCTGGGGGCACACGGCTGGGCTGGCAGCCAGGGAGGGGGCAATTGCTGGTCCCACTTGGGGGCACTGGAGAGGAAGAACAAGGCAACTCTACGCTCAGCGAGGGTGTCGGAAATAGGAAGCGGGGTGAGGACACAGGGTGCCTGGGACCTGCCTACAACAACCCAGGGGAAGGAGCAGGGGATGGGGGCACGTGAGACCAGACATCTGTGACAGGCACTGTTAGCCTGCAAGAGGGCACTGCACTCATTATTCCAGTCTCCACTCTTGCATAACGTGCATAATAAGGAGTCCAAAAAAAAAAAAATTGAAGGAGGGACTTCACCGGTGGCACAGTGGTTAGGATCCTGCTCTCCCAATGCAGGGGGCCCAGGTTCGATCCCTGGTCAAGGAACTGGATCCCACATGCTGCAGCTGGGAGTTCACATGCCACAACTAAGCGGCTTGCGGGCCACAGGGGAGGAGCCCATGAGCCGCAACTAAGAAAGCCTGCGTGGGGACTTCCCTGGTGGTGCAGTGGTTAAGAATCCGCCTGCCAATGCAGGGGACACAGGTTCGAGCCCTGGTCCAGGAAGATCCTACATACTGTGGAGCAGCTAAGCCTGTGCACCACAACTACTGAGCCTGCGCTCTAGGGCCTGCGAGCCACAACTACTGAGCCTGCGTGCCACAACTACTGAAGCCCCCGCACCTAGAGCTTGTGCTCTGCAACAAGAGAAGCCACCGCAATGAGAAGCCCACACACCGCAACAAAGAGTAGCCCCCACTCGCCGCAACTAGAGAAAGCCCGCCTGCAGCAATGAAGACCCAACACAGCCAAAAATAAATAAATAAATAAATAAATTTATTTTTAAAAAAAAAGAAAGCCCGCCTGCCGCAACTAAGACCCAGTGCAATGAAATAAAAAAATAAAATAAAATGAAATGGAATGGAAATGAAATGAAATAAAGTAAATATATATTTTTTTAAAAAAGATAAAGGAAAAGTGCTCAGACCCCAAGAGACCCCGGGCCAGCCCAGTGGTTATTGGAGCAAGGCCCGCAAAGCTGGGCTCTCTGGCCCCCCCGGGAGCCTGGGCACTGCTGGAAGGGCCTGCCCTTCTGGCTGCATGACATCAGCTGAAGCTGCAGGAGCCTGAGTCAGGCCACAGACTGCCAGCCTCTTCCCAGGAGTGACAGCCGGGCCAAGGCTGCATGGTGGTCACTGCTGAGCTGTGCACTCAGGGCCCATCCCTGATGAGAGAGTAAAAGGACTCATTTTACTACACCTGGATCCCTGGTTCTGAGCGAGGGCACAGAAAGGACGCGGGAGGCCTCGCTGGTCGGGAAGCACTGGCAGCCACAGGGGTGGCAGCCCAGCTACTGTGCTTCCCCAGCCACCACTTCTCCTTGAAACAACTGACCACAAACTGTGGTCACTCAGACGTGGGTGTCGGACAGGCATTTTCTCAAAGATTAATGAAGTGAGCCTGTCACTTGGAGGAAAACACCTGATGGCATTTGCTGCCAAAGATAAAACTTGAGCTTCTAAGTGAAAACTGGAATTTTAGAAAACTTGCATCACTACCATGGGCCTGCTGCTTGCCCCACACTGTACCCGGTGACCCACACAGCCAAGTGACCAGTGCAAGACATCACAGATCACATGGGAGAGGGACTCATTCAAAGTACGAGACGGGCCAGTTACTCTGGCCTTCGTGGTGTCAGATTTTACACTGCAATTAATTTGAGAAACTACTGCTTGTTTTGTTGCAGTAGCAAAGAACAACCACGACTACTTTTAAAGACTTTTGAAATATCTTTGCCAACTAGGTTTTACTCACATACAGTGTGAGGCTGGATTTTAATCATTTACTTCAACCAAAACAACAGACTGCAAACACTGAATGCAGAAGCCGACAGGACCATCAAGTTAGCATCCATGCAAGGACCTCCCTGGTAGTCCAGTGGTAAAGAATCTGCCTTCCAATGCAGGGGACACGGGTTGGATCCCTGGTCGGAGAACTAAGATCCCACGTGCCACGGGGCAACTAAGCCTGTGCACCACAACTACTGAGCCTGTGTGCCTCAACTAGAGAGCCCACGTGCTGCACCTACAGAGCCCACACGCTCTGGAGCCCATGTGCCACTAGAGAGAAGCTTGGGTGCTGCAATGAAAGATCCCACATGCTGCAACGAAGATTCCGCGTGCCGCAACTAAGACCCGACGCAGCCAAAAAATTAATTAATTAAATTATTTTTTAATAAAATTAAAAATTAAAAAAAATAAAATCTGTTGACAATAAAAAAAGTGTCTATGCAGCCCGACATTATAGAAATTGGGAAAAAATAAACAAAACAGTGCCACTCTTACTACTTTGAGGGGTTTTGGAAACTACAGGTTTTTTAAATTTAAGAAATGTTATTTATGTTAATGTAATGGGTTTATTACTGTTAATTTTAATAAATTAATAAATATCTTAAAATTTATCCGTTTTAATTTCTAATATGGTAAATATTAGTAGATTTAACCCACATACACAAACACTGTTTGGGTCCCCAATATTTTCTAAGAGTGTAAAGAGGTCCTACTGCTGACGAGTTTGAGGATTTCTGGCCTAAGTAGGCCCTTGATTAAGTGACCCAGAAATATACACAGGAGTGGTCACCACAACATGATTTGTAATAAGGGGGAAACAATGTCCCTTCAATAAGAGAAAGAAAAAATGGTGACATATTCTTTATGGAATAAATGGAATATTAGAATATTATACAGCTGAGATACAAATGTGTGTGTGTACATGCATACACCCAGATCTCAAACAGATACACACACACACACACAGATCTCAGGAACACACTGTTGAGAAGAAAGGGAAACTGAAAAGATCTGTACAAGATGGTGCCAGTGATTTCTATTTTAAAAAAACAAACAATACTACATTTTGTTTATGGAACATATACCTTCAGGAGGCTACTACCCACCAGGTTCACAATCATGACCGCCTGTGAGAGAGAGGAGGGAACAGCACTAGGAGGGGACAGTGGGCACTTCACCTCCTACCTGTAACATTCCATCTCTCTTATTTAAAAAGGGAGGGGGTTCCCTCCTCCTGACCAGAGAGCAAGCCTGCTTTAGGGCAGCCTCTCCTCCTTACTTCCCTGAGAGGGACACTGCCTACTAGAGACCTCTCCTGGGAACTGCTGGAATCCAAGCAGTGTACGGCCTTGACTCTGCTGGGAATCTACTCATACTGGCTGTTATTAAACATTTTGTTATAGTCCACCTGAAACCTCAGTCAATGCTGTAAGGATGGGATTTATAAACCTGCATTTACAAACCTGTTAATTTTTAAGTGCCCCTTTCTATATGTTTCTATTTCGGTCCTATATTTTCCACTACTATTTAATCTACTTGAAACCAAAGGGCTCTCCATTTCTGTGGGAGTTTATACTGCTCTCAGCTCTGTCTGATCTCCAGTGCCCAGGGTTTCTTCGGTGTGTGAACAATGGAGGAAAACTTGACTCAAAAGCTTTCGTGCCCCGGCAAAGGAAACAACACGAAACAAAAAGACAACCTACGGAATGGGAGAAAATTTTGCAAACGATGCAACTGATTAATTTCCAAAATATACAAACAGCTCATACAGCTCAATAACAACAACAACAAAAAAAACCCAATCAAAAAATGGGCAGAAGACCTAAATAGACATTTCTCCAAAGAAGACATACAGATGGCCAATAGGCACATGAAAAGATGCTCAACATTGTTAATCATTAGAGAAATGTAAATCAAGACTACAATGAGGTACCACTTCACACCAGTCAGAGCGGCCATCATTAAAAAGTCTACAAATAACAAATGCTGGAGAGGGTGTGGAGAAAAGGGAACCCTCTTACACTGTTTGTGCAAATGTAAATTGGTGCAGCCACTATGGAAAACAGTAGGGATGTTCCTCAAAAAACTAAAAATAGAGTTACCATATGATCCTGCAATCCCATTCCTGGGCATATATCAGAGAAAACTATAATTCTAAAAGATACATGCACCCCAATGTTCACTGCAGCACTATTTACAATAGCCAAGATATGGAAGCAACCTAAATGTCCATCTAAAGATGAACGGATAAAGAAGATGTGGTATACGTACACGACGGAATACTATTCAGCTATACAAAAGAATGAAGTAATGTCATTTGCAGCAACATGGATGGACCTGGAGATTATCATACAAAGTGAAGTAAAAGTCAAGCAAAGACAAATATCATATGATATTGCTTATATGTGGAATCTAATAAAAAAATGATACAAATGAACTTATTTACAAAACAGAAATAGACTCACAGACATAGAAAACAAACTTATGATTACCAAACGGGGAAGGTAGGGAATTAAATTAGGAGTTGGGAATTAAAATATACACACTGCTATACATAAAATACATAACCAACAAGGACCTGTGTATAGCACAGGGAACTATACTCAGTATCTTGTAATAACCTATAATGGAAGAGAAACTAAAAAAGAGTATATATATATATATATACATATATATATATATATATATATATATATATATATATCTGAATCACTTTGCAGTACACCTAAAACAAATACAACATTGTTGGACTTCCCTGGTGGTCCAGTGGTTGAGACTCCATGCTTCTACTGCAGGGGCGCACTTTGCGCCCTGGTCAGGGAACTAAGATCCCACATGTCTGTGGTGCGGCAGGGGGTGGGGGGGACTAATACAACATTGTAAATCAACTGTATTTCAATAAAAAAGATTTTTTAGAGTCTTTGTGCCTGATTATTTTTGGCCTTTCAAGAGTAAATTTATTAATTTCCAATCAAATATTCAACAAACATATAAAAAGAAAACAAGTACAGAAAGAAAAAGGTGTGTAATCCTCAGAGGAAAAAAATCAGGGATTTCAAGGGACTAAGCAAGGGGAAAACTCCACGGTAAGCTCAGCTAGAAAGCCAGGCTTCCAAATCTGTACCGTCCTGCAGATGTGATGCTGCCACACAGCATCATGTCACCCGCCCTGGCAGCCGCGTGACCTCCCCACAGCTGTCTTCCACATTTGTCAATTCTCATCATGGCGCTTAGCGTTTAAGTTCAAAAATCAATGGGAGGAGATCTGTGCCCAGTCCACAGGAGCTCAGGGGTTGACGGGAATTCCTCTGGTGGACAGTCGCCCTCATTTCAAAGGACATCTGCTCCCCAGGATATTCCTTGGTCCCTCTCTGAGCACCTACTACGTGCCAGGGACACAAAATGAATGAAGTGAGGGTTGAAGCAAGGATGCACGCTACCACACGGATGAACCTCAACAATCATGCTAAGTGAAAGCAGCCAAACACAGAAGACGGTTTGGTGTATGATTGCATTTATGTGAAGTGTCCAGAAAAGGCAAATCCATAGAAACAGGAAGCAGATACTGATCTGGCTGGGGAGAGGAGTGGAGAGTGACTGCAGATGGGCATGAGGGGTCTTTGCAGGATGAGGAAATGTTCTAAAACTGGACTACGGAGATGTTGTACAACTATGTAAATTTACTAAAAGTCGTTGAATTGTATGATTTAAATGGGTGAGTATTATCAATAGTGACTTTTCACAGCTGACAATTCACTTCTGCTTGTCGACCAACATTTCCTGAATTTGTAGGGCAGTCCTGGCCTGAGCTGCACAGCCTGGGCATCCACCATCTGCAGGAACTTAACCTGTCCCCTCTGCATCCAGATAGTGCCCGCCATGCCCCATCTCTGGGAGAACTGAGAAAATCGCTGGAGTCAGTCTGGGAATGGAACCCCAGATGAGATTTTTCTACAGGCTGCAGGCTGTACAAAAATCAACACTAAAATTGGATCCCATCAAGTCTAAAGATTTCATTAAAATAATTTTGGAGGTTTTTAACCCACTGATAAATTTTCATTATAATTTTACATGAAAAGGCCAAAGGATGACAATTCTATTTCATGCAGTATTTTTTAAATTAAAAAACGAAATGCTGTTCTAAGTGGGATCAAGGAATTTAAATATCTTAGTTCCTTTAAAAAATATGAAAGAATGAGCTCAGAGTGTCACAGATAAAGTGACAAGAGAAAATACCGCCTAGGTCACGAGGGCACTTTTAATCAGCTGGAGGCTTTCCGTGCCCACAGTGCATTCAGGGCCAAAGCCCCCACGTGCCCACGCCGGCTCCCTCTGGAGGCCGTGATCAGCCACTTGGCGGGTCCCGCCCCCGCCCCTTGTGACAGCCCCGCGCGACGTGAGGCCAGGCCGGCGGGGGCGAAGACGCGGTCCCCCGACCCCGGGCCCTTTCAGGTCACTGCCCGCAGCGCGGTCCAACGAGGGACAGAGCCCGCCCTCCCGGAGGCCGCGGCCCAGGCCCAGGCCCAGGCCAGTCTGGACCCACTGCGGTCGCAGCCGGCTCACCCGAACACATGCTCCGAGCTCCAGACCCTCATCGCCGCCCACACAGAGCGTGTCCCGGGGTGCTACAGGCCCGGGGAAGCTCCAGGGCCGGGATGCTCCGCTCCGCGGGGGGCGGGGCGTGTGGACGCGGTGTGCCAGGCATTTAGGGAGTGGGCGGGTCGGGACTGGGCGGGGCGCCCGCCCATCACGAGAGCGGCGGCACCACGGCTGCGCAGAGTGACTGGCAGTAGCCGTGCCTGAGGCAGACACCGACTACGCAGCTGGGCGGGGGCGGGGCGGGGCGGGGCCCCCCGGAGCCACTGCGGGGATGGGGGCGGGGCTCATTCCTACTGGTCGGGTGGTCCAAATTTTCCCAAAGCTCCTTCCAGCCATGCTGGTTCCCACTGTTGGGAAGAATAAGGAACAGTGTGTGTGTTCCACCAGCCCAACAAGTCTCTCCGCGGAGTGGGGCGGGGAAGGAAGCAGCAGGAGTGGAAAGGCCTTAAACCAGAACGTGAGGCCCCTCGCAGGCAGTCCGCTGCGGGGTTCGAAGACCCCACGAAATCCAACCCTTTATGTAGCCAGGCAGGTGCGACTCTAGAGGCCCGGATGTCAAGTGAGCGGACTGACAGCACCGCTTGTCAGAGCTCATCCTAAATTAACCCGGCAACTGGAGTGGCCACTTTGGTTCGCTACTTGTCTTTGTCCAAAGGAGAAATACATTTCTCATTACCATAGAAGGTAGGGTTGCAGCCTGAAGCCAGGTGCTCCCTGTAAGTTAGGATAATGTTTCAAAAGGATGGCTCCCAGGTCCCTGAGAAAAAACATTCCTGGGTTCTTCAACTGGCCAAAGGCCTACTTAGCCTTTAAAAATATTCACATAGGACTTCGCTGGTGGCGCAGCGGTTAAGAATCCGCCTGCCAACTCAGGGGACATGGGTTCGAGCCCTGGTCCAGGAAGATCCCTCATGCCGCAGAGCAATTAAGCCCGTGCGCCACAACTACTGATCCTGCACTCTAGAGCCTGCAAGCCACAACTACTGAGCCTATGCGCCACAACTACTGAAGCCCGCATGCTCTAGAGCCCACAAACCACAACTACTGACCTCCCGTGCCACAACTACTGAAACCCGCGCACCTAGAGCCCGTGCTCCGCAACAAGAGAAGCCACTGCAATGAAAAGCACAGGCACCGCAACGAAGAGTAGCCCCCGCTCGCCGCAACTAGAGAAAGCCCACGCGCAGCAACGAGGACCCAACGCAGCCAAAAAAGTTTTTTTTAATTAAAAATAAATAAAAACATTTACCTAGATCTCAAAAAGACAACTTAGAAGTGTTTTAGAGTAGATGCTTTAAGAAAGGGTAAAGGAGAGACGCTTTCCCTTTTGCACTCAGGAAAAATCATTTTTACTCTAGATTTGTATTTACCCTGCACTACCACAAATACAGCTCAAATGCAGAGGAGCGAGATGCTAGTTTGAGAAGAGGGTGACCCTCTGCAGAAAGAGCTGGGGTGTAAGGGCAGCACCCAGCGCAACACCCACAGCGAGCGGTCATCCTGAGCCTACCTGTGCGATGAGTCAGTGAAGTGGGGAGAGAGCAGAAGCAGCCCAAAGACCTGGGCTAGGACCCTGGCCCCACCATCTCCACGCTCCACACACTCCACCTTTGCCACCTGCGCTCTAACCTCATGGCGATCTTCCCATGTCAGCACTGCTGCCCATTTTATTAGCGAGCAGACTGGGGTTTGAGGAGGTATAAAAGTGCGCCGAGTGATCACACTCTGAGGGCAGAGCTGAGATGAATCCCCCACAGCCATGCTGCAGTGACTGGCCATTGTAGCCAGCTATGGAACACGCCCTGTGCTGGGCTCTGAGCTCAGTGCTGTAATTCTGGCTTTAAAAAGCATCATCATTGGACTTCCCTAGTGGCACAGTGGTTAAGAATCTGCCTGCCAACACAGGGGACACAGGTTCGAGCCCTGGTCCGGGAGGATCCCACATACTGTGGAGCAACTAAGCCCGTGTGCCACAACTACTGAGCCTGCGCTCTAGAGCCCGCGAGCCACAACTACTGAGCCTGCGTGCCACAACTACTGAAGCCCTCGTGCCTATGGCCTGCGCTGCACAACAAGAGAAGCCACCGCAATAAGAAGCCCGTGCACTGCAATGAAGAGTAGCCCCCCGCTCACCGCAACTAGAGAAAAGCCCGCGCGCAGCAACGAAGACCCAATGCAGCCATAAATAAATAAATAGATAAATAAATAAATAAATAAATAAATAAATTGCCATCTCTCAAACCACTGGAAAAAAAGTTAAAAAAAAAAAAAGAGCATCATCATTTACAATCAGCATTTTCCACAAACACGATTGAGCATGAGGCTGAAGAAACTGGGCCAATGGTGACAGAAGACATTGCAGTGAGAGTTTGTGGGGAAACCAAGACCCTAACCAGGAAACATCTCTGTAGAGACACTACTTAGTGGTGGAGCTGGGGCCTGAGGGCAGGAGCACAGTGAGGGTGGCCTCCAGGCTCACTGTGACCTGCACCCGCCTCACCTTCAAAGCCATCTCACACACAGCTGTTGGGTCCCAGCAGCCAAGCCTGGCTCAGGTGTCAGCACCTCTGTGGTTCCATCACTACTTGTACGTACTTGCATCCGAGACTTACCACCACGTGTTATGACCATCAGGAACTAGGTTATCATTATCCTTGTTACTTCCAGAGTCAGAAACCCAATAGGCACACAATAAATCAATGCCTGTTGAACACAGATGAACGTCACACCCGGCTTCAAGTCTATACTGCTACCTCCATTTTTGGTCAAAGACCACCGTTTCACTCTGTTCCACCAAGTCTGGTCCAGGAGCAGCAGAGCTGCCCAGGAGCCTGTTAGAAGTGGAGACCCCTGGCCCCACCACACAGCATCTTGGGAGCTGTGCCCCACTTCACATCTAAACCTTTCAAAGCAGGAGTCCGCATCTGCTCTTCCTGCTCCTTTACTGCTACGTATTCCACCGCAGGCTGGAACGGGCTCCCGGAACCTCTCGTTAGTCATCAGTAACCATCGCACTTCCAGTCCAACGGGTGCTGTTCTGTCCCCCTCCCCCGGGCCTCTGTGCTGCATGAGAAGTACTGGGCTTTCTCTCCTGGGACCTCTGCTCCGTCTGCATCCTCTGCACTGGTCCTTCCCCGGACACACGCCTCTTCCCTCTCTGTTCTTCTCCCTCTACACCTGCTCCCTGAGTGATTCACTGAGTGTCCTGGTTTCCACTAAGTCCCCGGCCTGCCTCTCCATCTCATTCCTACCCACCTGTCCAGTTGCCCACGGGGCGTTCTCTAGGTCCTACTTCAAACGCAGCATGGCCACGAATCTCCCACTTAAACAGACTCCTCCGCTAGGATGCACTGCCCAGGTCCCTGGCATCACCCAGGCATCCCAAGCTAGACCTGGACCCCTACATCCAAACAAACATCGAGTCCTTTGGGATTTACCTCTTCTAGATTGTTTTAATCCCTTACTTCTTCCGCATTCTTTAAGAGCCAATACGATTTAATAGTTGTAGCTGAAGGCATGGGTTTGAAGAGGAACAAACCTGGGTTCCAGTCCTGGCTCCCATGCTGCAAATTGCTAACCTCTCCAAATGTCAGTATCACCATCCTTGACATGGGAACGCTACTAGTAAAAAAAAAACAAAAAGTCCTTTGGGACTTGTGGGAATTAATGAGAACAGAGTACATGACCGTGGTTAGTATTGCTGTCACCATCCCTGCTGACTGCTGACATGGCTCCGTCCAGCATCACCCTCTCCGGGTTCCTGCACAGCTCCCTAGCTGGCCCCTCAGAGCGGTGTCCCATCACCCTGCCACACCCCCTCCAGAGCTCTGTTTGGCCGTGCCCTGGGGTGCTCCTCGGCCCCCTCGCCCTCCTGCGGCTGCTCCTGATACCTCCATCGTCACTCTCAGCACACTGTTTTATAATTACTGCACCAGTTTATGTTTCTGTCTCTCCCACCAGATTATGCTTATTAAGGAAGCAGGTGTCTAGGCTCGACCTCTCTTTTAGCTTTTGAATTGTTACCTTGGGGTGAGGTCCAGGAACAGGCATTGTTAATGAGCAGCTGAGGCAATCACAGCGCTCTGGAGTTTGGAAAGGCGTCCTGCACTAGACTGAGCTCTGGGATGGGACCAGGCCTGGCTCATTTCTGTGTGCCCACGCTCGGTCCCGGTATCTGGCAAACAGTGAGCTCCGGATAAGTGCCTGTTCAGTGAGTCAAGGATGACTCCAAGGGCATCATGAACCTGGGAGCAGGTTGGCCAGGGTGGGTGGGGCTCCATCTGTTGTCACCACTGCAGAGACACCTGGTCGAGTTTAGGAAATCCTAGTGCCTTCGTGGGTCACCTGTGGGGTAAACTGAGAGGCTTTTCAACCGGTGGTCCTAGTCTTTTTTGTTAATCTATTCACATTTTATATATTGAGATTCGGTGTCAAAATTTCACTTTTACAAGAGTCTGCTGCTAAAAATAAATAAGTTTGAAAACTGCTGTACCAGAATAGCTTTTTAATTTAGAGAGAAAATCAATCTCCCAGCATTGTTCTCTTCAAATCTCCCAGGAGTTTTGAAGAACTTTTGGAGCCATTCCTTTCCCACTGTCATGGATATTCTTCATTAGGCTGTGATGTTTAATTGATCCTGAAATACAATGATCATGAAGATCTGACTTACAGGGATTCCTCAACCCTCCATGCAGTTAGAACAAGAGGGCAGAAGGGCAGGATTCCAGCCGGCACCATCAACATCTAGATCTTCCAAGATCCTATGTAGGAATATTATTGGTATCCAGAGACAAGTTCTCTAACCAGAGTCAGAACTATCCTGAACCTCAACACAGCCAAGATATTCTCATGTTTTATTAAAACAGTATATGCCTGTGAGCTTTTACTTTCTATGGTATATGTTTCTATATAATTAATTCCTCTTCCCAACCCTTAAATACAATTCCTGAAGTAAGTCTCTACAATAAGTAGTCTAACTTTTGCTCCTTATTTCTGCTTCTGGGCACTTTAATTCTATCCAATTCCCATTATGCCTCTGGCATTGCAAAGATGGCTTATGACCAAGGGGTCTGGTGTCCAAAACAATCATCAGTTTTCTCTCGAGAAGATACAACTAGGAAAAATCTAGGAACTTTATGATTTTTGTGCACTACTGTGACCAACAGTTTTAGAAAAATGTTTGATCACTACCAAGTAAAGTGGTGACTAGGAATATTCTAAATGTTCTGCTATTGTCATTCATGAAACTTGCATTGTTAGGGTTTGATGTTGTAATTCACTCTCTTACTTGTTTTCATGTAGGAGATATTAATATTGTGTCTTTAGATTCCTTTACTTGAGGCGCATTACCAGGAACAGCAGCACAAGTCATGACCACAGGCGGAAAATATCACATCAGCTTCACCTTATAGAAAATAATTAGCATTGTTATAGATGAACAACAGTAACATCATTTAGGAGGAAGAAAAATCCAGACCAGCCTGTGATACTTAAAAGTTTTCTGAATGCACAATGCGCGGTTGTCTTTAATAGACTAATAGATTAATAGACCTCTCCTGCCACCTGGTGGAAAAATTGCGCAGCACAGCTTCGTGTGCGCCGTCTCAGGGTCCTAGCCCCCAAACACATGTAACTTATTTATTTTTTGTAATAATGTTTACCAAGCAATTTCTCTGCTGGGATATCATCCTCTGAATATATACTGACACGTGTGTGTGTGTATATATATATATATGCATCAATAATAATGTTCATTGTAGCATCTGAGATACAAATAAATTTGAAGCAGTTTAACTGACCCTTGGTTAGAAACTGTTATACTTTTCCCATAGAATACCAGAAAGCTTATTAAAGAACTGAGTGGAAGTATATGCTATTAACATACAAAAGTATATGTTAATCAGAAAAGCAAAGTGTATAAACTACAATTTCTTTCACATGAAAATATACTTTATATGCTTGTAAATACATGTAAACTGTATGGACACATACACAGCACACCAAAAAAAACTCTAAGAAAATTACCTTTAAGCAGTGAGAATGAGAGATTGACTTTCACTCCCTATTTTGTATCGTCAACTTTGCTGAATTTATTTATTAGTTCTAGTAACTTTTAATGGATTGTTTATGATTTTCTATAATTAGGATCATGTCATGTGTTCTTCCTTTCCAATATGGATGCCTAATATTTCTTTTTCTTGTCTAATTGATCTGGCTAGAACTTCCAGTACAATGTTAAATAGTAGGGGTGAGGGCTTCCCTGGGGGCGTAGTGGTTAAGAATCTGCCTGCCAATGCAGGAGACACGGGTTCAAGCCCTGGTCCAAGAAGATCTCACATGCCACGGAGCAACTAAGCCCGTGTGCCACAACTACTGAACCTGCGCTCTAGAGCCCACAAGCCACAACTACTGAGCCCGCGTGCCACAACTACCAAAGCCTGTGCGCCTAGAGCCCATGCTCCGCAACAAGAAGCCCGTGCACCTCAATGAAGAGTAGCCCCTGCTCACTGCAACTAGAGAAAAGCCCGCACGAAGACCCAATGCAGCCATAAATAAATAAATAAATAAATTTATAAAGAAAAAAATAGTAGTGGTGAAAGTGGGCATCCTTGTCTTGTTCGTGATCTTAGAGGGAAAGATTTCAGTCTTTCACCATTGAGTAAGAAGTTAGCTGTGGGTTTTTCACAAGTATCCTTTATTATGTTGAGAAAGTTAACTTCCCTAGTATTCCAAGTGTTTTCTCTAATGAAATGGTGTTGGATTTTGTCAAATTCCTTTTCTGTATCAATTGAGATGATCATGTGATTTTTTGTTTTGTTTTGTTTTTATACGTGAATGTTCATAGCAGCTTTATTCATATTTTCCCAAAATTGGAAACAAAATGTTCATTAACAGGAGAATAGCGAAACAAATTGGGGTACATTCATACAGTGGAATACTACTCAGCAATAAAAAGAAATACATGGTTCAACCTCTCAAAACTTTATACTAATGAAAGCATTAAGTGATTCAATTTAGTTTCAGAGCTGGGGGGGAGGGAAACCCTAGTCTATGGTGAAAAAATACGGATAGTAGTTAAACTACCAACTAAAGTAGGGGTAGTGCTTTGTTGCTTAGGTAGGGGTATAAGGGAACCTTCCTTTGTCCTGATATGACTGTGGGCTAAAAGTATCCATTTTCAAAACTGTAGTTAAGATTTGTGTATTTCAATTTTATAAATCTTACCTAATAAGAGGTGTGTATAGTGGACAGATGAATGTACCAAAGCAGAATTGAGGACTATCGAAGCTAGGGTGTGAAGGTTCAAGGTACAATTTTTTTTAATATACTTCCAAGTAAGATGTTTAATTACAAATCTCGACGTATTTTTATGGGCTCCTAGCTCACATATCCAACAGCACATTGGACATCTCTTGACACTGCCAATGGTTTTCTTCCAATCTTAGTCACATAACAGATCTCTATGACCCTGCCTCAATTTCGTCCTAGGTTTCTGGTTTGAACAACTCAGGAAAATGCTAGATTGCAAGAAGTAGTCTGAAGAGGGTTCAGTTTGGGCTAAGAATTGACACTTGTCATCTTGTAAAGGACTAATAAAGTAGCCCCTAAGGAGCAAACATAAGTGGGAAGAAACTAGAAAAGTAAAACAAACTGATGGTGAACAACAGTGGACATGCTTGCAGTGAACTCAGAAAGTCTCTGAAGGTAGGAATGGGTGGATAGAATCCAAAGGACCAATACTTCTTCCATTATGACAGAAAGGGTATATGAGAATGTCAAGTTTGAAGGTGGGTAGCCAGGAAATGGTGAGTTATCTGGCTAGGACAATAAAAGCCTTTTATCTTTCATAGTGTGATATCACATTTACCATATTTTTCAGATTATGTCCCTGAATCTGATTAACACCAAGTGTCTGCCAAACTCAGTTACCTGTTCATGTAAAAGAATCTGGTGCTGTAGGTATTGCACACATATGTAACAACCTGCTTTTCTACGATCAACCCTTTTTAACTCAGATGATGAGATACGTACCTGCATGGCACAATGATCAAAAGCTTATAACTCTGTTCTAGTTAATAGAAATAACCATGAGTTAGACTCTGCCCCCACCCCACCATCAAGAGCCTATTTCTTAATAAATGTTAAGACTATTCCACCTTCAAACTTTTCACTTTTCTAGCTCCAAATTCTAGCATTCTTATTCTTACTACTTACACCCTCTCTACTCTTTGATATCCTGGTATATAGCCCGGATGATTTCCTTTGAGCTTCAGGTATGAAGCCACTAACAAAAAAATGCTTAAATCTGTTCTCCCAGGAGCTTAGAGATCTTATCTTTATGACAACTCCCATAAATCTTAAAAAATGATCATTAAATATTGATTTACTCAATTAATTATAAAAACTTTAGATGTCTAGTATTTGGTCATGTATATTATTTAAAAAAATACATCAACAGAAAACTTTCTGAATGTCACTAGACAACGAATTAACCAAACCTTTACTGAAGCTTAAATTGTGGTACAGAAATACATTTCAACTGATTTAAGTCCAACACCATGAAGAGAGAAATTATGGCACCAAAATTTTCCCTCCTCTATCATATATATGAGGATTAATTTAGATTACTATTCGATCTATAGTTTTCATTTTTCTAGGCTTTGTTCCATACAAATTTGTGCAGTTTCTCAACATTAAATGGAAATCTTAAATCTATTGGGCTGGGGCGGTGGGGGGGATCAGACCTCAAGCCAATAAATGTTCATCAAATCTACTGGGACACTGTTCAAGAACAAAATCCACTTTGAGCATTGGTCCTCATAACAGCACCAAAACATTAGGTACTGTGCGCTAATTACAGAATCGGACTGATCCATTGACTGAAAGCTTCTTCAATGAAGCTCTGAAACAACAACATGTTTAAAAGTCAAAAGTGTTCCAACCACTTGATTTCAAACCAAGTAGAATTTATGTTTAGAAACACTAAAAAAAAGTGTTTCATTTATAAATACGGAAGGAACAAAAACATCACTGCATCAATCCAGAAAGAATCAAAAACTGTTTGAGAACAAGAAGAAATACAAAATTGAGTCAACTTTGCTCTTTTCTCAGCTGCTTAAATAAATGTCCACATTAGCAAATACAGCTAAAAGATGCCAACTCTTTTAAGCCTGTATTTCTAGTCATTTCCCATTGACCATTTTGGAATTTTGTATGTTATGTCTTATGGATAGCACTCTGATTCACTGTGTAGTATGTCTGAATAACCTGAACAGTTCTCATTCATCACTTGATGTTACTCCATGGTGAAAGAAATACCAGTAAGAGGAACCGTCAGAACACTATCACATGCATCACAAAGTCACAAGATGGCAAAGACATCGATTCTGCCTTGAACCAAAGATTATGGCATATCATTAATAGAAATTAGTGGAAATGGCTATGAAAGTAAAGTTGAGGTGAATCATCTGAGCTGACTTGACTTGTTGAATCCAACACAACCTTTATCTTAAATCTCCTTGCTAACAAATTCAGTGATAATTTTTTTTATACTACTACTTAGCAAGTTAATAAAGACATGGTACCCATGAGAAGCTAATCTCATTTAATGGCGGGCACAGAATGGCATACAGTTTCCATACAGTTCTGCCAATATTCCCTAGTATCAATCTACACCTTCTTTGCTAATCAACACCAGCTTATTCCAAAAGAGCTCATGGTAACGAAGAATGCCAAACTCCCTTGACCTTAAAAGAAAATTAAGCCCAGGGTCCATTCCCCCGTTCCCCCTCTGGAGTATAAGGTTAGTGTAAACCCACAGTGTAACAGCATATTGCTTTATGGAGGGGGTGAGGTTGGGAGGGAGACACCATGGTGAGGAATGAATCAATTAAAGTCACACAAGTATAGGAAGCAGAGAGATAGTAATACACAAAATGGATAACTGCAGTCATTTTCGTAAAGGACTCGACTCGTGGAAGAAGAACTTTGATTGGTGCTGCAAAAACATCTGTATGAAGTAGAAACTGGTTTCAATAACATTAGTAGAGAATATGTTCTAGAAAGTGGAGGTAACTGGATGCAAAATCCTGGTAGCAATTTAATAGAACAGTCCCAGATGGCTAGGCTGAGGCCAACACCTAATGAGGACGAAAGCCTTGTCTGTGCGGAATTTTGGATGATACCTGGAGAAATATTACACTGTGCATAAACCAAATTGAGTTGTTTCCACAAGTGTTGTAAAGTTTCATATAGTAAAAGGTTTTTTCTACATGCACTTCAATTTCACAGCAAGAGTGGCATAGGATACCTAAACACAGAAGAGAGCATTCATGCAAGATATCTAACTCCTTGATATAATAATGCATACAATTCAAAATGATTACACTATCATTACATCTAGGGCTTTCTGCAACTACAAGGTGGTGGTTATGGAAAGCATGGCCCTTGGTATCAATATCTAAAAAGCAGCCACCACCTTCTTCTATGTGTGTTCTCTTTTTCGTTTTTTCTTCATTTTTCTTAATCAACTCTGCTGTTGTTGCTGCTTCTTAGCAAAACTGGTAAAAACAAAATTGTAATCATTGAACATAGCGCTCTGGCAATCAAGACGTTTAAAACCTTCAGTATTCTGGGGCGAAGAAAGCACTGTGCGACATTTAGAACTCTGATTTACAAACAGGGTGGTCACAAATTTTCCTGGCTTGAAGACTTCCACAACTTTCCTGATCAGGTCATCATAGGAGGTCTGACTTAAGTTTGTTTCAAAGCTAACATAAGAAAATTCTGGTTCTGGAGTGATGCGAATAGTCCAATAAGTTGCATCCTATTGCATTCCATTCACTGAATGCCCACAAGGATTGAACGGTGTGGCATCAATGACAGAACCTGGTATCAGGTCACGAATTCCACTCTCACGAGTGACATCCTTTGCAGTAACACCATCTTTCATGTAGAATTGGTCCATAATTGCTGGGTCAAGCTCACTCATCAGAATTTCCAGGGTTTGAGCTGGCTGATCGATTACCCGACTCTCTGGGAAATCCAAAATACACAAGTACCAACAATCAGAATTCATGCGTCCCATACAATATGCTGCTCCATTTGGGAAAATTGCATTAAGAAACTCTATTTCTTCCTGGAAATTCCGGTGTGGGTACCCTTGGTGAGAAGGCTCCATGAAATTCTTACAAGAATAAAAGAAGCTTTGAATTGAGTCAAACCCACTGTAATCCCTAGCAAGTTTCAACAGGGGAACCAGTGCTTTCAGCAAGAGGGTGGTACCACATGTCTTCAAAATGAAACGTCTCTTGGAGACAAACATGCTACTCTCACTGAGTACGTAAGCTTCCTGCTTGTCAGTTTTTGTCACACTTATGATTGAACACTGCACATCCTTCAAAAGTATGTCCCACTCGGATCTTGGGATGGTGCAAAGATCCCCAGATCCTTGGTTTGCGTCGGGTTGCTGCCTGGAGAACCACACCTCCAGCAGCTTTTCGGTCCCTTCAAAAAAATGTGCAGCTTCCATCACCGTGAGACTAGCGAACAACCAACAACCACAGAAAATCAACTAAATTAAATCTCTTCTCCCACCGCTGCCGCCGCCGCTGTGGATTGTTCCAGCTGTGTTACTAAAGTTCAGGTTCCTTTTTTGCTATAATTTTATATTAACTTTTTTTTAAAAAAGGGTTAATAAAATTTTCCCGGCTTTTTTTTTTTTTTTCTTTTTTTTGTAAGAGAAAGTTGAACGTGAGTTTGTTGGAAATAGAGGCAGATACAGCTCAGTCTCTTGTAGTCCGCTGTTTCCCCGTTAGAGAGAGTAGAGAGAGCGCTAGCTAATGTCGCCGGCCATACTGTGGGACCGATCATGTGATTTTTAAAAAATCATTCTATTAATGTGATGTATTACTTTGATTGATTTTCTTATGTTGAACCAACCTGACATTCTGAGGTAAATCCCACTTGGTCATGATGTATAATCCTTCAAATATGATGTTGGCTTTGGTTTGCTAGTATTTTGTTGAAGATTTTTGCATGTATATTCATAAGGGATACTGCATTATCTCCAAATACAGTCACATTGGAAGTTGGGGTTTCAAATATGAATGTTGGGGGCAATCTACAGATTTAATGCGATCCCTATCAAATCACCCATGACATTTTTCACAGAACTAGAACAAATAATCCTAAAATTTATATGGAACCATAAAAGACCCAGAATTGCTAAAGCAATCCTGAAGAAAAAGCACAAAGCAGGAGGCATAACCCTCCCAGACTTCAGAAAATACTACAAAGCTACAGTTATCGAAACATAGAGGTACTGGCACAAAAAGAGATACATGGATCAACGGAACAGAACAGAGAGCCCAGAAATAAACCCACACACCTACAATCAATAAATCTTCAAAAAAGGAGGCAAGAATATAAAAAGGGGAAAAAGACAGTCTCTTCAGCAAGTGGTGTTGGGAAAGTTGGACAGCTGCATATAAAGCAATGAAGTTAGAACACACCCTCACACCATGCACAAAAATAAACTCAAAATGGCTTAAAGACTTAAACATAAGATATGACACCATGAAACTCCTAGAAAAGATCATAGGCAAAACATTCTCTGACATAAATTGTACCAATATTTTCTTAGGTAAGTCTCCCAAGGCAATAGAAATAAAAACAAAAATAAACAAATGGGACCTAATCAACCTTACAAGCTTCCACACATCAAAGGAAACCATAAACAAAATGAAAAGACAACCTACAAAATGGGAGAAAATATTCGCAAATGATGCAACCGACAAGGGATTGATTTCGAAAACATACAAACAGCTCATACAATTCAACAACAATAAAAAACAAACAACTCAATAGATAAAAGGGCAGAAGACCTAAATAGACATTTCTGCAAAGAAGACATACAGATGGCCAATAGGCACATGAACAGATGCTCAATATCACTAATCATTAGAGAAATGCAAATCAAAACCATAATGAGGTACCACCTCACACCAGTCAGAATGGCCATCATTAAAAAGTCTACAAACAGGGCTTCCCTGGTGGCTCAGTGGTTAAGAATCCGCCTGCCAGTGCAGGGGACACAGGTTCGAGCCCTGGTCTGGGAAGATCCCACATGCCATGGAGCAACTAAGCCTGTGAGCCACAACTACTGAGCCTGCACTCTAGAGCCCGCGAGCCACAGCTAGTGAGCCTGCGCACCACAACTACTGAAGCCCGCATGCCTAGAGCCCGTGCTCCGCAACAAGAGAAGCCACCACAATGAGAAGCCTATGCACCGCAACAAAGAGTAGCCCCCGCTCGCCACAACTAGAGAAAGCCTGCGCGCAGCAACAAAGACACAGCCAAAAAATAAAAATAAATTTATTTAAAAAAAGAAAAAAGGTCTACAAACAATAAATGCTGGAGAGGGTGGGGAGAAAAGGGGACTCTCTTACACTGCTGGTGGTAACGTAAATTGGTGCAGCCACTATGAAAAACAGTAGGGAGGTTCCTCAAAAAAACTAAAAATAGAGTTGCCATATGATCCAGCAATCCCACTCCTGGGCATATACTCATTCAAAACTATAATTCTAAAAGATACATGCAGGGACTTCTCTGGTGGTCCAGTGGTTAAGAATCAGCACTTCCATTGCAGGGGCACAGGTTCAATCTCTGGTTGGGGAACTAAGATCCTGCATGCCGCACGGCACAGCCAAAAAAAAAAAAATTAAATTAAAATTAAAGATACGTGCACCCCTATGTTCATAGCAGTGTTATTTACAATAGTCAAGACATGGAAACATAGAGAAATGCAAATCAAAACCACAATGAGGTATCACCTCACATCGGTCAGAATGGCCATCATCAAAAAATCTACAAACAATAAATGCTGGAGAGGGTGTGGAGAAAAGGGAACCCTCCTGCACTGTTGGTGGGAATGTAAACTGATACAGTCACTATGGAGAACAGTATGGAGGTTCCTTAAAAAACTAAAAATAGAACTACCATATGACCCAGCAATCCCACTACTGGGCATATACCCTGAAAAAACCATAATTCAAAAAGATACATGTGGGCTTCCCTGGTGGCGCAGTGGTTGAGAATCTGCCTGCCAAGGCAGGGGACACAGGTTCGAGCCCTGGTCTGGGAGGATCCCACATGCCGCGGAGCAAACTGGGCCCGTGAGCCACAGTTACTGAGCCTGCGCGTCTGGAGCCTGTGCTCCGCAACGAGAGAGGCCGCGACAGTGAGAGGCCCGCGCACCGCGATGAAGAGTGGCCCCCGCTTGCCACAACTGGAGAAAGCCCTTGCACAGAAACGAAGACCCAACACAGCCAAAAATAAAAATAAATAAATAAATGAAGCTTTCATTTAAAAAAAAAAAAAAAAAAGATACATGTACTGCAATGTTCATTGCAGCACTATATACAATAGCCAGGCCATGGAACCAACCTAAATGTCCATCGACAGATAAATGGATAAAGAAGATGTGACACATATATACAATGGAATATTACTCAGCCATAAAAAGCAATGAAATTGAGCTATTTGTAATGAGGTGGATAACCTAGAGTCTGTCATACAGAGTGAAGTAAGTCAGAAAGAGAAAAATACCGTATGCTAACACACACATATGGAATCTGAAAAAACAGTAATGATGAACCTAGTGGCAGGGCAGGAATAAAGACGCAGACGTAGAGAACAGACTTGAGGTCACAGGGCGGGAAGCAGAAGCTGGGACGAAGTGAGAGAGTAGCACTGACATATATACACTACCAAATGTAAAATAGATAACTAGTGGGAAGCAGCCGCATAGCACAGGGAGATCAGCTCGGTGCTTTGTCACCACTTAGAGGGGTGGGATAGGGAGGGCGTGAGGGAGGCTCAAGAGGGAGGGGACATGGGGATAAATGTATACATATAACTGATTCACTTTGTTGTACAGCAGCAACTAACACAACATTGTAAAGCAGTTATACTCCAATAAAGATATTTTTAAAAATAAAATAAATAAATATTTTTAAAAATTTATTTTAAAAAATAAAATAAATAAATAAATAAAAATAAAAACATAGTATCATATCACACACACACAAAAAAACCTAAATGTCCATTGACAGATGAATGGATAAAGAAGATGCGATATATATATATATATACATATATATACATATATATATATATATATATATATTAAAAAAATATGATATCACTTATATGTAGAATCTAAAATATGATACAGGGACTTCCCTGGTGGTGCAGTGGTCAAGAATCTGCCTGCAGGGGACACAGGTTCGAGCCCTGGTCCCGGAAGATCCCACGTGCCGCAGAGCAACTAAGCTTGTGCACCACAACTACTAAGCCTGCGCTCTTTTCTTTGTCCAGCCTTAACCAGTGCTGCAACCGCTTACGCCCATTCTTGGAGGACCCTAGCTGATTCACTGAAGAACTCCAGGGACTAACTTTCTCCTTCGACCTCACTTAGAAGGACCTGAATGTTGCCATTTCCCACTGCTGCACCCCTGAGGAAAAGACCTACATTTGGGCAGAGGCTCAAGCATATGCTGATGGACTACACGCTGCCCCACCCAATCATTATCCTGTGGGCATGATGGCAGTGCCGCTGATTGATCCCAATTGGGAGTATCAGCCAGGCTAAACTGGTATCCCTAAAAAAGACCACATGATCCTTTGCCTCACTGAAGGGATGAAACTATACATAATTAAACCTGTCATTTATGATAAGGTTAAAGAGATCACTCAAGGTCAGGACAAAAATCCAGCCCTATTTCAGGCCAGGCTGGTAGATGCCCTCTAAAAGTATATGACTGTTGACCCAAACACTTTTGAGGGACGCATTGTACTTGCAACCCATTTCATTAGCTTGTCAGCCCCCAACATCTGTCAAAAGCTTGCCATGGGGCCCCCAAACCCCTTGCAACCTTCTTATTGATATGGCCTTCAGTGTCTTTAACAACAGAGACCAGGCTGAGGAGGAAAGGAAGGGACAGCGTGACTTAAGGGACCATTAGCAAGCCAAGCTTCTGGCAGCCATCATGGCAGGACCTAACTCACCTCCTGGTCACCCCAAAGGCACTCCCAGAAGACCTCCGCCAGGTAAAGGAGCCTGTTTTAACTGTGGGAGCCCCAAACACTGGAGCAAGGAATGCCCAGAAAACAGGTCCCAGCCTCCACCCAAGACACCATGCCCACTCTGTAAGAAGATGGGCCACTGGAGAAGGGAATGCCCTCAGCTCCAAAGGGAGTGGGGAAATTCCCCCTTGCCAGTCATGGCAGTGGTTGATTGATGGGACCTGGGACCTCCCAAGAAGAAAGTCATTATCACATGGGAGGAACCACAGGTGACCACTGACATGGCAGGTTGTCCAGTTTCTACTAGACATAGGAGCCACTTACTCTGTCCTGACTTCTCATGCTAGGCCCCTTGCCCCCAAAACCTGCTCTATTGTTGGGGGAGAAGGAAGGCCAAAATGAAAACATTTCACCACCCCTCTAACTTGCACCTGGGGAAAGACTCTTATAACTCACAAGTTTTTGGTCATGCCTGAACGCCCCAGCCCATTACTAGGAAGAGATTTCATTCTTCCAAATCTTTCTCTCCCTGAGTAAGTGACTCTTACTGTCCCTGAAAACCAAAACGAAGACCTATTTTTGGCTAGACTATGCATTATACAAGACATGGACAGTCCAGCTCAAAATATTTCCCCAGAAATTAAAGAACTCATACATCCACAGGTCTGGGACCAGGAAATCTAATGACAGGCAAAGATTGCCACTCCTGTGAAAATCACCTTAAAGGAGGCTAATAACTTCCCTTCCAAGCATTAATACCCCACAAAGCCAGAGGCTTGATGAGGCCTCCAATCCCTGATCTCAAAATTCATCAAATATGGGCTTTTGTTACCATGCTAATCTCCTTGTAATACTCCAATCCTACATGTTCTCAAACCAAATGGGGAATATACAATGATCCAAGATCTTCGAATCATAAAAGGAGCTGTCGCGAGCCACAACTACTCAGCCTGCGAGCCACAACTACTAAAGCCCGTGTGCCACAACTACTGAAGCCCACATGCCTAGAGATTGTGTTCCACAACAAAGAGAAGCCACCGCAATGAGAAGCCCACGCACCACAATGAAGAGTAGCCCCCGCTCACCGCAACTTGAGAAAGCCCGCACACAGCAATGAAGACCCAATGCAGCCAAAAACAAAATAAATAAAATAAATTTTTAAAAATAATACATTTTAAAAATAAATAAATAAAAATAAAAAATAAAAATTCCCTACAAACAAAAGTCGAGGACCAGATGGTTTCACAGGTGAATTCTACCAAACATACAAAGAACAACTTACACAGATCCTTCTCAAACTCTTCCAAAAACTGAACAGAAAGGAACACTCCCAAAGACATTCTATGAAGCCACCATCAACCTGATACCAAAACCACACAAAAGATACCACCAAAAAGGAAAATCACAGGTCAATATCTTTGATGAATATAGATGCAAAAATTCTCAAAAAAAAAATATTAGCAAACTGAATCCAACAACACATAAAGATCATACACCATGACCAAGTTGGTCACAAGGATGGTTCAACACATGCAAATCAATCAATGTGATACACCACATCAACAAAAGAAAAGACAAAAACAACAATCATCTCAATAGATGCAAGAAAAGCATTCAATAAAATTCCACATCCATTCATAATAAAAACCGTTTTGAAAGTAGGTATAGTGAGAACATATCTCAACATAATAAAAGCTATTTATGACAAACCAATGGCCAACATAATACTCAACAGTGAAAAACTGAAAGCCTTCCCGCTAAAATCTGGAACAAGACAAGGATGCCCACTCTTACCTCTTCTATTCAACATAGTACTGGAAGTTTTAGCCACAGCAATCAGAAAAGAAAAAGAAATAAAAGGTATTCAAATGGTAGGGAAGAGGTAAAATTGTCATTATATGCAGATGACATGATAATATACAGAGAAAACCCTAAAGAGTCCACACAAAAACTACTAGAACTGATAAACGAATAGAACAAGGTAGCAGGACACAAGATTAACATACAGAAACGGACTGCATTTCTTTACACCAACAATGAAATATCAGAAAGGGAATATAATAAAATGGTACCTCTTAAAATCGCACCCCCAAAAATAAAATATTTAGGAATAAACGTGACCAAGGAGTTGAAAGACATATGCTGAGAACTGAAAAACATTAATAAAGGAAATTGAAGATGATTCAAAGAAGTGGCAAGATATCCCATGCTCTTAGATTGGAAGAATTAATATTGTAAAAATGGCCATACTACCCAAAGCAATCTACAGATTTAATGTGATCCCTATCAAATAACCCCTGACATTTTTCACAGAACTAAAACAAATAATCCTAAAATTTATATGGAATCATAAAAGACCCAAACTGCCAAAGCAATTCTAAGGAAAAAGAACAAAGCAGGAGGCATAACGCTCCCAGACTTCAGACAATACTACAAAGCTACAGTAATCAAAACAGAGTGGTACTGGCACTAAAACAGACATATGGATCAATGGAAAAGAATAGAGAGCCCAGAAATAAACCCACACACCTATGGTCAATTAATCTTTGACAAAGGAGGCAAGAATATCAAATGGGAAAAAGACAGTCTCTTCAGCAAGTGGTAATGGGAAAGTCATACAGCTGCATGTAAATCAATGAAGTTAGAACGCACCCTTTCCCCATAAACAAAAATAAACTCAATATGGCCAAAAACTTAAACGTAAGATGTGACACCATAAAACTCCTAGAAGAGAACATAGGCAAAACATTCTCTGACATAAATCGTACCAATGTTTTCTTAGGTCAGTCTCCCAAGGCAATAGAAATAAAAACAAAAAATAAACAAATAGGACCTAATTAACCTTACAAGCTTTTGCACATCAAAGGAAACCATAAACAAAATGAAAAGACAGCCTACAGAATGGGAGAAAATATTTGTAAATGATAAAACTGACAAGGGATTAATTTCCAAAATACACAAACAGCTCATACAACTCAGCAACAAAAAAACAAACAACCCTATCCAAAAATGGGCAGAAGATCTAACTAGGCATTTCTCCAAAGAAGAAACACAGATGGCCAATAGGCACATGAAAAGATGCTCAACATCACTAATTGTTAGAGAACTGTAAATCAAAACTATAATGAGGTACAAGCCCACACCAGTCAGAATGGCCATCATTAAAAAGTCTACAAATAACAAATGCTGCAGACTTCCCCAGTGGTCCAGTGTGTAGGGCTCCATGCTCCCAATGAGGGGGGCCCAGGTTTGATCCCTGGCTGGGGAACTAGATCCCACACGTATGCCGCAACTAAGCGTTTGCATGCCGCAACCAAGCATGCCACAACTAAGGAACCCGTGTGCCGTGGTGAAGATCCCACGTGATGCGGCTGAGACCCGGCACAGCCAAAGTAAATAAATAAATAAATATATTTTTAAAAAGTGCTGGAGAGGGTGTGGAGAAAAGGGAACCCTCCTACACTGTTAGTTGGAATGTAAGTTGGTGCAGCCACTGTGGAAAATAGTATGGAGGTTCCTCAGAAAACTAAAAATAGAATTACCATATGATCCAGAAATTCCACTCCTGGGCATGTATTCAGACAAAACTATAATTCAAAAAGATACATGCAGGACTTCCCTGGTGGCACAGTGGTTAAGAATCCGCCTGCTAATGCAGGGTACATGGGTTTGAGCCCTGGTCCGGGAATATCCCACATGCCGCGGAGCAACTAAGCCCGAGTGTCAAAACTACTGAGCCTGCGCTCTAGCGCCTGCGAGCCACAGCTAGTGAAGCCCACGTATCTAGAGCCTGTGCTCCGCAACAAAAGAAGCCACTGCAATGAGAAGCCCACGCACTGCAACGAAGAGTGGCCCTCGCTCGCCGCAACTAGAGAAAGCCCGCGCACAGCAATGAAGACCCTATGCAGCCAAAAATAAATTAATTAATAAATAAATTTATTTTTAAAAAAAAAGATACATGTACCCCTATGTTTATAGCAGCACTCACTATTCACAATAGCCAAGACATGGAAACAACTTAAACGTCCATCGACAGATGAATGGATAAAGATGTGGTACATATATACAATGGAATACTACTCAGCCATAAAAATGAACGAAATAATGCCATCTGCAGCAATATAGATGCAACTAGAGATTATCATACTAAGTGATGTAAGTCAGAAAAAGAAATACAAATACCATATGATATCACTTATATGTGAATCTAAGTATGACACAAACCTTTCTATGAAACAGAAACAGAATCACGGACATAGAGAACAGACTGGTGGTTGCCAAGGGGGATGGGGCTGGGGGAGAGAAGGAGTGGGAGGTTGGGGTTAGCAAATGTAAGCTTTTATATATAGAATGGATAAACAACAAGGTCCTACTGAAGAGCACAGAGAACTATATTCAATATCCTATGGGCTTCCCTGGTGGCGCAGTGGTTGAGAATCTGCCTGCTAATGCAGGGGACACGGGTTCGAGCCCTGGTCTGGGAAGATCCCACATGCTGCGGAGCGACTAAGCCCGTTAGCCACAATTACTGAGCTTGCACGTCTGGAGCCTGTGCTCCACAACAAGAGAGGCCACGATAGTGAGAGGCCCGCGCACCATGATGAAGAGTGGCCCCCGCTTGCCGCAACTAGAGAAAGCCCTAGCACAGAAACGAAGACCCAACATAGCAATCAATCAATCAATCAATCAATAAAATAAATAAATCTTTTAAAAAAAAATATCCTATGATAAACCATAATGGAAAAGAATATAAAATAGAAGAATGCATATGTATGTGTGTGTGTGTGTGTATACATATATATATATGTATATACATTTAGAATCACTTTGCTGTACAATAATTAAGACATTGTAAATCAACTACAATAAAAAAAATTCTACCAAAAAAAAAAAAAAAAATTGGTAATGGAAACTGAAAATGATTCAAAGAAATGGAAAGACAACCCATGCTCTTAGAAGAATTAATATTGTAAAAATGGCCATACTACCCAAAGCAATCTACAGATTTAATGAGATCCCTATCAAATAACCCCTGACATTTTTCACAGAACTAGAACAAATAACCCTAAAATTTATATGGAACCATGGAAGACCCAGAATTGCTAAAGCAATCCTGAGAAAAAAAGAACAAAGCAGGAGGCATAACCCTCCCAGACTTCAGACAATACTACAAAGCTACAGTAATCAAAACAGCATGGTCCTGGCACAAAAACAAATGTATGGATCAATGGAACAGAACAGAGAGCCCAGAAATAAACCCACACACCTATGGTCAATTAATCTTCAACAAAGGAGACAAGAATATCCAATGGGAAAGAGAGAGTCTCTTCAGCAAGTGGTGTTGGGAAAGTTGGACAGTCGCATGCAAATCAACGAAGTTAGAATACACCATATACAAAAATAAACTCAAAATGGATTAAAGACTTAAATATAAGACATGACAACATAAAACTCCTAGAAGAGAACATAGGCAAAACATTCTCTGACATAAATCATACAGATGTTTTCTTAGGTCTCCCAAGGCAATAGAAATAAAAGCAAAAATAAACAAATGGGACCAAATCAAACTTAAAAGCTTTTGCACAGCAAAAGGAAGCATAAACAAAATGAAAAGATAACCTACAGACTGGCAGAAAATGTTTGCAAATGATGTGACTAACAAGGGCTTAATTTCCAAAATATACAAACAGCTCATACAATTCAATAACACAGAAACAAACAACCCAATCAAAAAATGGGCAGAAGACCTAAATAGACATTTCTCCAAAGAAGACATACAGAAGGCCAATAGGAACATGAAAAGATGCTCATCATCACTAATTATTAGAGAAATGCAAATCAAAACTACAATGAGGTACCACCTCACACCAGTCAGAATGGCCATCATCAAAAAAGTGTACAAATAATAGATGCTGGAGAGGGTGTGGGGAAAAGGGAACCCTCTTACGCTGTTGGTGGGAATGTAAATTGGTGCAGCCACTATGGAAAACAGTAGGGAGGTTCCTCAAAAAACTAAAAATAAAGTAGCCATATGATCCAGCAATCCCACTCCTGGGCATATATCTGGACGAAACTATAATTCAAAAAGATACATGCACCCCTATGTTTATAGCAGCACTATTCACAACAGCCAAGACATGGGAACAACCTAAATGTCCATCAACAGATGAATGGATAATAAAGTCGATGTGATATATACACACACACACACACACACACACACACACACACACGTATACACACACACAACGCAATACTACTCAGACAAAAAAAGAATGAAATAATACCATTTGCAGCAACATGGATGGACCTAGATATTATTCTACTAAGCGAAGTAAGTCAGAAAGAAAAAGACAAATACCGTATGATATCACTTATATATGGAATCTAAAATATGACAAGAATGAACATATCTATGAAACAGAAACATACACACAGATATAGAGAAGAGACCTGTGGCTGCCAAGGGGGAGGGGAGTGGGGGAGGGAAGGGTTGGGAGTCTGGGATTAGCAGACGCAAACTATTATGTATACAATGGATAAACAACAAGGTCCTACTGTATAGCACAGGGAACTATATTCAATATCCTATGATAAACCATAACGGAAAAGAATATGAAAAAGAATGTATATATGTGCATAACTGAGTCACTTTGCTGTACAGCAGAAATACAACATTGTAAATCAACTATACTTCAATAAAATTCAAAAAGCAAAAACCAAAAAACACCTTCAGCTCAGGCCACCTTACTTCCTCATAATCAACCCCCAGCCCACTTTGTTGTCACCCCTGTACACAATCAAGGTAATAGAGTGGGCCTGAACTAGGGGATACCAAGAAGGCCCCAATGGCTGTGGATTAAGGAACAAACAATAATGCTCTCCAGAGCATTACAATGGAATATTTAAAAATCATTCTATGACTTCTCTCATCTGGGGTGGGATGCTTTGACTAGCCTGGTGGAAAAAGTCTTCTCTGGCATGGGCCTTTCTCAGACTAGCCTAGAGGTCACAGAGCTCTGTAATATATGTTACCATAATAACCCAGGGGGAAAACTAAGGCCTCCACCTCTCCTCCAGCCCATCCAAAGAAGAGGAGAACTGGCAAATAGACTTTACCCAGATGCCATCCTCCCAGGGATATAAATACCTTCTGGTCTTTATTGACACTTTTACCAGATGGGTGGAAGCCTTCAACTAAGACCGAGAGAGCTCAGGAGGTAATAAAGGCATTACTAAAGGAAATAATTCCTCTGTTTGGGCTTCCACGGTCTTTACAAAGTGATAACGGTCCCTCTTTTGTGGCTAGGGTTACCCAACAAATCTCTACTGCCCTAGGCATTTGCTACCACCTCCATGCTGCCTGGAGGCCTCAACCATCAGGGAAGGTGGAAAGGGCAAATCAAACTTTAAAAAGAATCCTGGCTAAACTTTTTCGAGAGACATTAGAACCTTGGACAAAGTTTTTACTGATAGCCCTCTTGAGAATCAAGGGGGCACCTAAAACGGGGCTACGGATCAGCCCGTCTGAAATGACTTATAGTAGGCCCTTTTTATCCTCTGACATTTTGGTGGATACTGAAACCAGTGAGCTTATTAAGTACCTAATTAATCTGGGACTGGTCCAAAAGGCGATTTCAGAATATGGAAATCAGGCCCCCAGCCAGGAAACTGACGCCATTCATATTCAGCTGGGAGATTTTGTCCTCCTAAAAACATGGAGAGAAGCGTCCCCCTCTGATCAATTACTGTGCAAGTGGAGGGGCCCTTACTAGGTCCTTCTCAGCACCCTTATTGCAGTTAAATTACAAGGGATCAACAGTTGGGTTCACCTGTCCCAAATCAAGCCAGTTCCTCTTGAGTCCAAACAGGACCCTGGCTATGAACAGGAAGACACCTCCAACTGGACCTGTGAGCCCACCAAAGGCCTGAGGCTCCTATTTAAAAACTAAGAAGTTGAATATATACTCAAAGGACAGACATCTTTGGCAGATAAGTAAAATGATTTGGTGGGTTGGACTCTTACTCACCATTTTTGCTATTATTCTCTTACTTACATTTTACCAGTTCACTTAACCACCCCTGCCAGGGAAGAACTCCTCTGTCCATGCTGGGTTTAAAGAAGACTGTTCACTTTTAGCTCGCCACCGCCACCATGAAGCCATTATTCACCCTAAAATTTCTCTCCCTCCTGTGGATATCTGCACAAGGGGGATGGAGCGGCAACTCCATAGTACAAATTTCCTCCACCATAGGAAAAACTGAAAATCTTACTAACTGCTGGGTCTGCCATGCCAACCCCCATGAGGCCCCAGGGGGACCCATCTTCTACCCAGCCTCGGCCAACACCTCCCTCTATACTCTTAACCAGTCCAATTGGTCTTGGGACCCACCCACAGAAGTGCTTCTCTCCACAGTCAATTGGACATGCTTTAACCTGTCCTCAGTCATTTGCATTAACTTGACTGGTAAAGTACCCAGCCTTTCTCTAAAACCCACAGGGATCATATCTTCAAACTTTCAAGACTGCATGATCTGACAGCCATCTTTAGGGGTAGGACACAACCCATATGTTGAAGGTCTATTCAAAGATACAAATGCAAAAGGTGGACACCTGAAGTGACCTCAACAGAGCTAGATGAGACACAGAATTCCACCCATTGGACATGTCTGGCATCCCTGGGATCCCGGGAGTCCACGACCTACCCCCGTTTTGGAAACTGGAAAGCGGGCACTCTACCTCCTCCATTCACAAAATATAACGTGACTGCCTCACATGAAGAGGAACCTCTTCCCCCATATAAGACCCACTTGCCTGAGGTGGGGATCCGAGGAGGGCCACTTAGTCCCAGCTGCACCTGCTCAACGAATCCCAACCTCACCTGGCAGAGCCAGCTTCTTCAGGAAAACAGATCCCAGACATGGCTATGTGCTCCAAGGGGACACATCATAATTTGTGGCCACCCAAAAGGAAGGCTGCAGGGTCCCATCTATGTGAATCCCCTCTGAGCCATGGGGTACCAATGCATACATAAAAGATTAACCATGGGATCCTACACACTCGCCTTTTTAGCCCCTGGGGTAATATCCATATATAATATCTCCATTCCCCATCCCTGGCTCCAGCGTGCGATTGGCCTCCTCCTGGCAGGAATTGGAGCTGCTATTGGCTTGGTGGTCCCACAGGGAGGCTTTGCATACCACAAGGCAATGCTTCGTAACCTGTCAGTTACTCTACCTACTCTGGCCAGGAGCACGGGGAATGCACTCTCCAGACTCTCAACCTCTCTTAACTCCCTCGCAAATGTGGTGATGGTAAAAGACTGGCCTTGGGTTATCTCCTAGCTTAGAAGGGAGGGGTATGCACAATAATAAAACGTGTTGCACCTACATCAACGCCATGGGCCAGATGGTAGATGATATCCAAAAGGTATATAAACAGGCTCAATGGCTATACACTTTTGGAAAGGGTAACCCCAGCGCCGACTCCATTGGGACCGTAGTCAGAGGGGTATTACATACCCCTGGTTCCTACGCCTACTTGGACCTCTGATCACAATGTACTTTTACTGATTTTTGGCCCCTGCCTTTTTAACCTGCGTGTTAAGTTTGTTTCCTCCAGATTACAACAGTTTCACCTGCAGATGATGGTACGCCAGGGATTTCAACCCAGCCCACATGAAGATGGGGACTATCAACATCACCTGGACAGGGTTGCAGCCTCCCACTCCCCACTCTCCATCCC